>NC_091462.1:97346864-97658364 GCF_027789765.1 Dendropsophus ebraccatus | reverse complement strand
CTACTTTATCACTGAGGAAACCTGATCGTCTCTTTAACCCAGGAATGCATGGAAAAGACAACTGTTGAATAACTTCGGAGGGGTGGGGGTCGGGGGGGGAAAGGGAGTAAGGGGGGCAAAGAGCCATGCCGAAGGGATACATCCTCTACCAGCCTGATCTCACAGCTCTCTAATTCCCTCCCATGATCCCACCCTGCAGGAATTCACTGCACGTTTTTGTGGGGCTCAATTTCAGCAATTCAAAAAAAATAATTTAAATTAAAAAGTTTTTTCTTAACCCCCTCGGTGAAGGACCAGCGACATTGCCATGTTTTAGTTTTCCAAGAGTAGGATGGGGTTTTTCAACCTGTTGCACACCAGCTATTGTAAAGCCGAAAGCGGTCAAGGCATGCTGGGGGTTGTGGTTCTGCAACAGCTTGGGCGCCACAAATTGGGCGAACACTCACAGGTATCAATACAGCGTCTTAGGGCCCTATTACACAGGACGATTATCGCGCAAAAAATCGTAATATCGTTCGAATTTAAACGATAATCGTTCTGTGGAATTGCAGGCAACGTTCAAAAAATCGTTTGTATGTCGTTGAACGTTGATTTAGATCTGAATCGCTCCGTGTAATAGGACCCTTAGAGTAGGGTCTGGCTACAGAAAAATCACCAAATGTCAAATGTATGACCCTTATTGTCCTTCACCAATCAGTAGTGATTTGTAGGAATGCGGAGTTTAGTTTCCCTGCAGTGCCACCACAGGTGAAATGAAGCATTGCAATGTCCATTTGAAATCAGTAATCAGTCATCTCCACCCTGGTCAAAAGATGAAGACCCTGAATTTCCAACTGGAGTATAAAAATTAGTTATGTAAATTAGACAGCACTGATTTATACTGCGTTTTCAGGGCATGTCTTATTTTTCCATGAAGAATTATTCACATGTCGGCGGCTTCTGATCACAGAACACTTGTACAGCACAGCAGGGACAGCATACAGTATGGTGGCTTCCGGCCACCAGGGGGAACTCACCAGAGCACACTTATACAGCACAGCAGGGACTGCATACGGTATGGCGGCATCAGCCACCAGGGGGAACTCACCACGGCACACTTGTACAGCACAGCAGGGACAGCATACAGTATGGCGGCTTCCGGACACCAGGGGGAACTCGCCACAGCACACTTGTACAGCACAGCAGGGACAGTGTATAGTATGACAGGAGGAGACAGGATAACTGCAGACTGTGTGTAGCTCTACATCATCTGACAGTAAAGGACAAGGTTCATGGCAGCAGGCGATAGGCCTCTTGATGCCTTGCCTACACATTTACAAGTGACGGCAACAGAAGGGAACATCAGGGTTGGCGGCAGGTGACTGTCTTCATGTGCCCGATTTCAGCTGCTCTGCAACGAACAGTGAAGGTAAGGGACAACAGCGGCGGGCTAAAAAGAATCACAGCTGCATGCCCTGGTGTTCTGTTTGACAGGCATGCTTCCAAACTAAAAACTTTGCTAGGTCTTACTTTTGAGGGAGGTCTTATAGTTAGCAATTCAGCAAGACCTCTACTAGGTATTATTTTTAGGGAAACAGAGTAGTATGGACAATGTGTTGTTTAACACGTAAAAGGGGTATTCCCAAACGTACCTAACATAGTTAGGGGGGGTTATTCAGACTTAGGAAAACATGGACGCTTTTTTTCCAGAAACAGCACCACTCTTGTCCTCAGTATGGGTGCGGTATTGAGGCCTAGTTCCATTGATGTGAATGGAGCTGAATTGTAATACCACACACAACCTGAGAAAAGGAGTGGTGCTGTTTTTGCAATAAAGTAGCTGTGTTTTTAGTCCTAGATAACCCCCAATTTTAAAGAATCCCTTATTGTAAGAAGAATCCCTTTTTTTATTTAGATCCCAGGATGTTCTCGAGCAGGTACTAAGTTTCCTACAGCGCCACCAAGGGGGAAATGAAGCATTCAACAGTTTTCATTAAAATCAATGGGCTCTGAATGTATTGTATAGACATTTCAGGTCCTCCAGTGAGAGACACTCTTTGCTTTAAAGGGGTTATCCAGCGGAAATCTTTTTTCTTTCAAATGAACTGTTTTCGGAGAGTTATATAGATTTGTGATTTACTTCTATTTAAAATTCTCAAATCTTTCCATACTTCTCAGCTGCTGTATGTCCGGCAGGAAGTGGTGTATTCTTCTCAGTCTCACACAGTGCTCTCTGCTGCCACCTCTGTCCGAGACAGGAACTGTCCAGAGCAGCAGTTGGCACTAAATTCAGTGCTTATAGATTTTCTCTTTTGTAATTTGTTCTTAAAAAACCTAATAAAAACATTGAACCAGAAAACCTCTTCTGCTCTGGACAGTCCCTGAAATGGACAGAGGTGGCAACAGAGACCACCATGTCAGTCTGGAAAGAATACACCACTTCCTGCAGAACATACAGCAGCTGTTAAGTATTGGAAGACTGAAGATTTTTAAATAGAAGTAAAATTAAAAATCTATATAACGTGCAAAACCAGCTGATTTTAAAGAAAATGATTAAACTAACTTTAACTAAGGGTCCTACATAGGAGACCCCCCACTATTAAAAGTGGGCTTTATTAACCAGACAACCCCTTTATAAGAGCACAGGTGGACATATATGGTGCCCTCGATATTAGGTTCAATTATTTATGACCAAATGCAGTGAAGATCAGCTCCTGGCTCGGTGCTATCTGCATCATAGACGTGATCTGGGCTTCTCGCAGCCCTTAGCAGGTGCACCATCTAAGCCTTTCCTGAAGACATAAGTTGAAGCAAGGTCACATGTTGCTCTATCAGAGATCTGCACCGGCCATGCCCTGCCGTTGTTAATTTTGTACGTTGGTTACTTGAAGAGAGCAAGAGGGCTGCAAACATGAGCAGCTGATTTATGCGCTGGATGACCCGGCCTGTTGCCATGTTACTCACAACACAACAGCTAAGCCCGATCCACAACACACAGATCATATTCAAATAGTGTCTCATCTCAATGGGAGAGGGGAGGGGTCGTGCGCACTTGTCTGCTCGCTGCTAAATCTTGTTTTTCCCCTGACTCTCCTGGGGACGCCAACATCGAAAAAGAAAAAAAAAAATATACCACCAGTCCCCGAAAAAAAAAAAATTCACACTGGTGGATCACGCACTAGACGGGTCTTAAAGTGACGGGATATGGAAGCTATCTCGGCCCTTCCATTCTAATGAAAGGAAGTATCAGGAAGGGAAAAAGAGTAGGGCGTGGGAAAATAGTTTGGAGGGAAGACGGAGAGGGGGGGGGGGTTAAGAGTGGGATTAACCCCTTTTGGTTGTGCCTACAAACCTGGAAGAAAAGCTAAAGCAGCTGCTGAATGTGCTGCCGATGACTCGATGTGATCCATTGTCTGCCGTCAGCCTTCTGTAACAGCCATACTACAACCAGCCGCCATCGTTCCCATCCATCTAATATCCCGGCAGATATCCTGGACTCCAGCTAGCATGTAGCATTTATAATATTGGTGTTTTTATATAAGGTATAGGGGATCTTGCGGCCTCTGTCAACAAAGCCTTGATGGAACGGCTATCTCTGCACCAACTATACCCAGGGCTGGTATCAGCACAGGGCTTACCTGGGCACGTGCCAGGGCCCACAGCGCCTCTAGGGGCCCAGAGAGGGAGAGGGGCCCAGTGTTCTAATGTTCAGTCTGCTTACTGTAGTGAGTGGTGAACATCAGAACACACAGAAGCAGGACCTGCACAGAGAGAAAAAAAGGGTGAAGGACCAATCACATGACCGGAAGGTCCTCAACCTTACAGTGTGAAGAGCAGCCGGACAGAGAGGAAGGGGGAGAAGACCGAGCTTTAAGTGCTGTGTGTCAGTGTTGGAGTTTATCAGTGTCAGTCTGTCAGAGTCTGTGTCAGTCAGTGTCAGTCAGTCAGTGTCAGTAAGTGTCTATGTATGTTAGTGGTGTCTCAAGTGATTGTGCACAGTGTGCGGATAATGGGTGCATAGTAGGTAGATGAGGAGCCTGCTGAGGCTCTGTCGCCCAAGGGCCCACAAAAACCTGGAGCCGGCCCTGACTATACCTACATCCTTATATCCCATCTATTCAAGGACAGGTTCACAGTCCAAATGAGGAAAGGAGATTGAGAGCTATAACCTGTGGACAAGGAAACCAATGAGGGCGATCATTTTTGGGTCACATGACCTCTAGGTATAAAACTAAGGTACTGCATCATTACCACAACAACATATTAGAATTAGAACGTTCCTAGTCATTCTTAAAGAAAAGTCTCATTCAGGGGCGTAACTAGAAATGGCTGGGCCCCATAGCAAACTTTTGATTGCCCCCCCCCGACTGACCACTAAACGGTCAAGTGAAGTCATAACTACATAACTGCTAGCTCTGGTCAGGAGTGCTTGCAGTTAAAGGGACATTTGCAAAACCCAGGAGACCAGCAGGGCCACCCGGTGCTGCAAATGATGACGGCTCAGGGAGCCCAGTGTATTGCAGGAGCAGGCCATGGGGCCCCCTGATGCGGCGGGCCCCAATAGCAGCCGCTATGGCTGCTATAGTGGTAGTTACGCCCCTGGTCTCATTATTCCTTTACCTATGTGTAAGACAACCATATAACTCTAGTTGTGTATTTTACACAGCCACGTGAATCATAGAAGGAGCTTCAGGGCCACCTTGTGTTGGATTATGGGTACTACATCCAAACACTACAAGTAAGTGAATACTCAGTAAGATAAGTGAATCTGTGAAAGCTCAGTTTATGGGTCTATTGTGTCATGGAGGAAAAAAAAATCTCATCTTTTTTATCTTTTTCAATCCCTTGTTTGTTATAAGGTTCCTGTCAAGTGTAACCTATGAAGGAACCTGGCGGCAGGTGTACGATACCTCGCCAGCACGGCCCCAGGGGAAATAAAGGATTACACAGTGTATATTGGAATCAATAGACTCTCCCTAGAATGAATGGACAAGCTGGGTCCTCTGGAGGGAGAGACACTCTTTGCAGTCATTCTTGTATTGAATGCGATAAAAAAGTAGTTGTATGGGGCGGCCACAGATGGAATATCATTATAAAATATAAAATACTATAATAAAATAAAAACAGCGCATACATATATTATTAGGCCCTGTTTACACCAACGACTTCTGTTTCGTACAATGGTAGCACTGGCCCCTGATGGACAGCCATTGACTTCTGTGATGTATGCAGTGCTATTCTTCCCTAGACAGCAGACAGTGGCTCCAATGGCAATGTGATCAGAGCCTTAAGAGTCTTTTTTTTTTTTTTTTTTTTTCAAACAGATGTTATTTACTAAATATAATTTTATTATATATATAATATAACATAAGGTTTCAAATAGAATTTGCATTTCAATTTCCCACTGTCTGTAAGATCTCAGCTTGCTGTCAGTAAATGGCAGGCATAATGGGTTTCACACAAGTGTTTGCTACAATTAAATTCTGCTGCTGGCATGGTTAGACACACTGAGGCAAGCCTTTATCTGTTAGAATTAAATGGGTATCCAGTAGGTTTTTATTTAATTTCCTCAGCCTTGCGGAAAACATAAAAAAAGACCTTGACTGACTGAGCAGGTAATACCACCCCCGAACACTAGAGGCGCTGTGCAACAGGATCAGCCCCAGGAGAACAGTGGCAAGAGGGGGCCAGTGAAGGAGACCAGGGCCCCTTGTTGCCAGAGTAAATAGAGTGACAGTGTGCCAGCTCAGCCATAGCTCCATGTACGGGGAGTGCGGGGCTCACCTGTTACCTGAAGTCCCATAGAGAGTGAACAGAACAGTGACCAACATGCACACTGCTGCTCTATTTCCTCTGGGGGACAAAGGACCCCTGTTCTTGTGATCGATGGGGGTCCGAGTGGCTAGACCGCCTCCAATCAGTTACTTTCTTGGGATAGCCCCTTTAACCCACGGCTGTGTACAATTCTGTAGTATCTATTTAAATCCAAACCAATATATGTAGGCTGAATGCTTAGCTGTACTTTACAGCGTATAGTCTCACACACTTTACTGTATCAAGGACACATACGGTTCCAATCTGTAATAGGACACCCATAGATGTGCATGAGGACTATACTTACATATTCCTATAAAAATCTTCTCCAATATATGCACCCAATGGAGCACAATTCTAATGATGACCTCACTATAGCATTAATACGGATGCATTATTGTTTGCTATGCTCCAGGAACAGCACCACATCTGTCTATGGCAGGGATGGGGAACCTTCGGCTCTCCAGCTGTTGCAAAACTACAATTCCCATCATGCCTGGACAGCCGAAGCTAAAGCTTCGGCTGTCCAGGCATGATGGGAGTTGTAGTTTTGCAACAGCTAGAGGGCCGAAGGTTCCCCATCCCTGGTCTATGGGATGTGTCAGGTATTGCAGTAGTCAGTTTAATTTATCTGAGCTGCAATACCAAACATAGACATGAGTGGTGCTGTTCTTAAAAAAAAAAAAAAAAAATCTCATCTTATGACTGCAAGTGCATCTGCCACCTGCTACAAGCATGCCCTACCATACTGCTTATTACCACAGAGCCCGTAGCACTTTCCTTAAAGGAGCACCGTATCCTACTAAGGTTGTATTTCATTATATATAAGGATGCAATATGTCTAATGTGACATCCAGGGGCCACAGATTTACAACATTTTGTGTTCTGTAGAGCTCCTCTCCAAGTACTAGTCATTAACATATCATCCAGAGAAGAGTGAAATGGCTGAGGGTTGCTTTCGGAAATGGACACCCCGTACCCTGGTATTCACAGTGAGAGCGAAAATCCTGTGTTGGCCAGAGACAGGATGATGTCACCCCTACGGCTATCTGATCCATGTGGCCAATGGATTTGTGCAAGAGCCTCTTACAAGGGGGGCCCCAAGAGCTGCGCTGGCTCCCGCCCCATGAGCTCACACAACTCTATTTCTGGCTTCTTTGTTGACTTGGATTCTTAGCACGTGTGAAACATCTGTTGCCCGGGAATGGGTGAAACGATGCCTCTGGAATGCCCTGTTGTGACGAGGAAACTATGGGATATCGTCATGGTGATTATAACTACCCTCCCCCTAGCCTGGGAAATCAGAATGACATCACCCGCTGCCCACTGCTGATCACCCCCCCCCCCCCCCCCCCCCCCATCGCTGTGCAAACACGCCGCGCCCATCCCTGCCCAGTCCGAGTGGACACTACACAACATTATAGGCCATTCATTGACTGCAGCAGACAACCGTTCTAGTCTCACACCATAATGCTCTATAATACTACCGATACACAGTTCTGTATAAAGCTCTCCTGTTTATATAGAACCCATTTGTGCGGGCAACATAAAGAAACATGGATTCCACCATCCCATTCCAACTTCTGCTGTTCTTTCGCTGACAGGTCTACACGAATCTGATGGTTGGGGTATTTAGGCTTTGTATGATATTATATAGGCACTACTATGTGAGCACTGTGTTTTAGCACTATGTGTCACCATTTTCTAGGCAGGACAAGGTAGTTATTTGGGAAGTATTATGGAAGCACCCCTCTTACTTTTACTTCCTTCCATCCCAAATATGACATGTGCCTCTATACCCGCTTTGCTCAGCACCCTTCCATATCTTGGGATTCCTCTAATCTGCTCTATGTGGCGCCCAAACTCTAGGAAAGATCAAGATTTTTGTACCCCAATGATACTAAGAGGAACGATGCACAGCAATAATGGATTTCCTTACTTCTATCTTAAGGCCCTATTCCATGGAACGATTATCGTCCGTATTCGGCTGATATCGGCTGCTACGGACGATAATCGTCCCGTGGAATAGAGTGTAACGATCAGCCGACATCGTTCATGTCGGCTGATCGTTGCAGTCGCTTGTTTTTCAACATGTTGAAAAACAAGCGTCTGATATAGCAGCGATCTTCTGCCGTTGCTCCGTTGAATAGGAGCATCGGCAGCAGACGCTGCTATATCCTATGGGCTGCCCGGACGATCTAGCGATCACCTGGGCAGCCCCCCCGCACCTCCCTGCCGCCCCCACCCGCTGCAGCCGCGCTGAACAGCGGCGGCAGCGAGCGGGAAACGAGGAGCAAACGAGCGCTGAGAGCGCTCGATTGCTCCTCTAACGACCCGTGTAATAGGGGCATTAGTTAGGTTCAAAGCCATCCATTAGTTTCATACTGCTTATACTAAAATATCAGCTGAACCTATCTCCACTGGCAGACAACAGTACAATGATCCCTCTACTTACAATGGCCTCAGGTTACAATATTTTCAACATACAGTGTTCCTTTCTGGATCATCGTAACCTGAGAGCAGGCTCTCTGATAGACCAATAAGAGTGGCAATTTTACTGGTAAAACTCCAGTATTAGCAAAGTGTATCCAGTGATTGGCTCTCTACAGTATAGCGCATATACTACATGTAATGTACTGCTGTGTGTATCTAGTATCTCCTCTACATTATAGTGTGATACTACATGTCCTGTACTGCTGTGTGTCTAGTATCTCCTCTCTACAGTACAGTGTGATACTACATGTCCTGTACTGCTGTGTGTCTAGTATCTCCTCTCTACAGTACAGTGTGATACTACATGTCCTGTACTGCTGTGTGTCTAGTATCTCCTCTCTACAGTACAGTGTGATACTACATGTCCTGTACTGCTTTGTGTCTAGTACCTCCTCTCTACAGTATAGTGTGATACTACATGTCCTGTACTGCTGTGTGTCTAGTATCTCCTCTCTACAGTACAGTGTGATACTACATGTCCTGTACTGCTGTGTCTAATATCTCCTCTCAACAGTACAGTGTGATATTACATGTCCTGTACTGCTTTGTGTCTAGTACCTCCTCTCTACAGTATAGTGTGATACTACATGTCCTGTACTGCTGTGTGTCTAGTATCTCCTCTCTACAGTACATTGTGATACTACATGTCCTGTACTGCTGTGTGTGTTTAGTATCTTCTCTCTACAGTACAGTGTGATACTACATGTCCAGTACTACTGTGTGTCTAGTATCTCCTCTCTACAGTATAGTGTGATACTACATGTCCTGTACTACTGTGTGTGTGTCTAGTATCTTCTCTCTACAGTATAGTGTGATACTACATGTCCTGTACTGCTGTGTGTGTCTAGTATCTCCTTTCTATAGTACAGTGTGATACTACATGTCCTGTATTGCTGTGTGTCTAATATCTCCTCTCTACAGTACAGTGTGATACTACATGTCCTGTACTGCTTTGTGTCTAGTACCTCCTCTCTACAGTATAGTGTGATACTACATGTCCTGTACTGCTGTGTGTCTAGTATCTCCTCTCTACAGTACAGTGTGATACTACATGTCATGTACTGCTGTGTGTCTAGTATCTCCTCTCTACAGTACAGTGTGATACTACATGTCCTGTACTGCTTTGTGTCTAGTACCTCCTCTCTACAGTATAGTGTGATACTACATGTCCTGTACTGCTGTGTGTCTAGTATCTCCTCTCTACAGTACATTGTGATACTACATGTCCTGTACTGCTGTGTGTGTTTAGTATCTTCTCTCTACAGTACAGTGTGATACTACATGTCCAGTACTACTGTGTGTCTAGTATCTCCTCTCTACAGTATAGTGTGATACTACATGTCCTGTACTACTGTGTGTGTGTCTAGTATCTCCTCTCTACAGTATAGTGTGATACTACATGTCCTGTACTGCTGTGTGTGTCTAGTATCTCCTTTCTATAGTACAGTGTGATACTACATGTCCTGTATTGCTGTGTGTCTAATATCTCCTCTCTACAGTACAGTGTGATACTACATGTCCTGTACTGCTGAGTGTATAGTATCTTCCCTCTACAGTATAGTGTATATACTACATGTCATGTACTGCTGTGTGTGTGTCTAGTATCTCCTCTCTACAGTACAGTGTGATACTACATGTCCTGTACTGCTCTTTACCTGGGCCAGGATGAATTGTGCCTTTGGGCACCAGGCGATGGCGGCTTCATTTAATTTTTCTGGGACCCTGTATGATATGTACAGGACCCTGAAAATGCTCCAGTCCTCTACATAGAAAGTAATTTACAGTCTCCAGTAAATCCACTTATATTACTTTAAATCTTCATATTATCTTATTTTGGGGTGATATTATGGGGACTTCAGAACCAATTTCGAGATTTCCATAGAATTTTGGATATATTATATTATACATACAATGGTCGTCTTTGAACCATATAGTAACTTCATGTTGGTGGTGATAGGGACTGGGTGTAATGGATGTTTGTCTCCTAACTAGTGTTGAGCATAGACTATCTATATTTTCCAGGACTCCCTTGGGTAGCAAACCTGGACAGTTTCCTCAAGTCCCCTCAACATTACTCCCAACCCCTTTGTTCTAGGAGAAATAAGCCAGCGCCAGGCTCAGTCTGACTGTGTCCCTCTCTCCCCAATGACAGACTTTAAAGTGGGGGGAATCATTGGACTATAGAATAGAGAGGAGAGATATAATAGAGTGGTAACTGTAAGGTGGAAAGCTTTGGGCCTATGCTAATGCAATGACTGACCAGGGACCAGGAGAGCTAACTGTGCTCCTATTAGATATTAAGGTGGACACACAATGCCTGGTTTTGAATGGACAGATATGAAGGAATACATTCTGAATTGTGGAGAAAAATATTCAGTACAGGTCACATGCAAATGGATGTGTATCCATGGTTACATGGCCTTATTCTACAGGGTTACTCCATTCCTTCACCGCTGCCACTGTAGGACATCTTGGTTTGTTTGTAGTCTGTTACCATGGAGACAGATCTGTATAGGAGCTGTGTACCAAAAACTAGAGAGGATTATTAAATCTGCCTCCAGCAGGTGAATGGTGCCCAAAGGACTGACTTACTCTCTTAGTATGCATGCTACTCGCACATCAGTCACATATATGATGTGAACAGGGCCTTACAGGGGGGTGTGGAGGACTGGAGGGCCATGATTACTGGAGATAATAACCTTTTTCCTACAGCAAAGCATCAAAGAGACTCCATGAATGAGAGAAACCCTGAATATAAAACCTCCAGCAGCTGCTCCTCATATAAATATATCTCTAAAACCTGAAGCTTTAGAGAGCTACAGGGGGAATTAGCACATGCAGACAGCCTTGGCAGGGGAAGAGTGGGGGCTTTATAGCCGTCCCCCCACCACCAAATTCTCAGAGGCCTTAGAACAATAACTTAAAGGAACAATCACAATTTTACTGTGCTTATTTTCCATTACTGAGGACCAGACTTCCCATTGCAAGTCGAAAGCTGTTTAAGTCCAGATGTTACCTTTCCTAGCGCAGCACAGTAGCTCACTATTGGCCGCCAGGCTAGGCCTTAGCCGAGACTCATATTGCTTCCTCTGGATAAACATTCTACATGAGCAACTGAGGAGAGTCACTAACATGGGCACTGAAGTCCATGGCCCAACACAGTCCCAGATTAGTAGTCACGCCTCTCTGATCTAACCTCTGTATTCGGCTATCTCCAGCAGTCCCATAGAGTATGAATGGGGTAGCATTGCACACCAGTCGGACACTTGTCACCTATCCACAGCTGTCATCCCAGGAAAAGTCCATTAAATCCAACATACACTGGAAGATGTTATGCTGACAGCCAGTAAAGCTGGCCGCACAATGGGGATTTCAGATGGTCACCTTCTGAATGACTTCTTCATGGTTGGCCTGCGAAGGTTGTCGTCTAGAACAACAATGCCATAAGTCAAAATAACAAACCTTTTCGACAGATATCTGCCATCGGATCACCATCACGCTCATTTGTTAACAAAAAAAAACAAAAAAGGCAATGATGGCTAGGAGAAAATGTTCAAATGTATGTATGGCTGGCTTTAGGGCCAAGATGTGCTGTTGAACAAGGCAGTATCACCCTGTGTGATCAGGCAAACAAACTCGTTCCTCACTTTTGATCTCTTCTTTTTAATCCTGTGTTTGAGGGGTTGACACTACTAAATGTGTTGGGATGCAGCAAGCAAAAGTGATTGCACCCTCTAAACAGTTCTGTGGACCAAGCACTTTGCACCTGACCCACGGAGTGTAAGAACACAGGCTGGAGCCAGGAGGGGTAAGTGCTTCCCTGCTGAGGAGCAGGACACCCATCATTTTCAAAGGTGTTCTGCTCTTCTGCAGTAAGCAGGTGGTTAAGTGGCGATGCTATGCATCCCCACTTAACCCCTTCCTTCCTGGGCCAGGCGAAGTATACTCAACCCAGCAAGTGGTAGTGGGTGGACGGTGTAGTCTATACAGCTCACTTCTTATAGAGGTAATGTCATGATATATACAGTCCTGGCACTTGTACATATCATCAGGCATGTCAAAAGTTATTGCTCACAGCAGGACTCCCTGTAGAGACCTACTTTGATCAGGAGCTATAGAAGCACCATCCACTCCCCTGCTGGCCACTAAGTCTGACAATGTAGCCTTATAGCATCGGAATTGGCAATTACAGAGATATGGATGGGCAGTGGACAGCGCTGCTGCCATGCTCTCTCTCAGGGTATATCTCCTGATCACAGTGGGTGTTGACATGTCAAAAGTTATTTTACATGACAGGTAATCTTTAACAAGTGATCGGTGTACTATGTGTCCCGTCGAGAGATTGGAGTCTGGCTACATGCTCCTATATAAAATATACCTGACAGGTTATTAGAGCAAGCCTCAAGCACAATCAGATTAGTTTGAGCCCGAACACTCAGCATTTGATAACCGGTGGCTGAAGTAGTTGGATGTAACCCTAAGGCTGCCTAGAAAACATGGATACAGCCATAGGCCATATCAATGTTTTCCAGGGCTCCCTAGGGCTGCATCCAACTTCTCAAGATGCTGAGAATCAAACGTAGAGCATTCGGGTTCAGACGTTCAGACAAACCAGAGGTTCACTCATCTCTACAGATAATGTTTCTGTCGATCTTACACATCACGGGAGACAGAAGAGAAAACGTTTCATCGAAAATACATTTTTGACTATGAAGACTTTTAATTAAAGGGTTCCATCTAGTGGCAAGTAACAAAATAGCAGCTAATTCACTAAGAACATAGTACTGCATACTGGCTCCCATTCATTTCTTCGGACGTGAATTGATGTCAAACATGGTTAGCAGCCTAGATTTACAAGAATATATTATGCTACATATATGGGTCAAAACACGTGTGAGCCTGGCCTAAATGTGAACTGTGGGGGGAATTTATCAAGCCTTCATATGCTGACAATGAGGAAAAGGGTCCCGGATTAGGATGTACAAAACCTATTAAGAAGCCTAAGCCTCTTTATAAATTTGATGCATCTTTCATTGCCCATAAGTGACACTTAAAAGTAAAAGCCACAACATTTTTGGGCAAAGTGGTTATAGGCATGCTGAGCACCCTCATATAGTGGCACCATACATGACTGTGCTATAAATATATTCTCATACAGAAGAAATACTCCTGGAATTTCGATGTAATATAACATCTGGTGGGGCCACAATAACATGTATTAAATAAGAAGCATATGATAATTTAAATGGGAAGGTGTGTGCACTTGAGGAGTAGTACTAAATCTTGCCATTACCTAACTCGCATTTAAATTTTTCACCAGTTTTCTCAATATCTAATTTTGAGTTGTGAGTGGAGACTAGCTGCTATGTTGTCTACCATATACTTAATACACACAGAAGAGGAGGTTCTGCTCTCTATAGCTAAATAGCAGACCCTCAGAAGAAGAAGCAGCATGGAGGACATTACAGAGCAGTACTTTTTTTGATACAGAGCTCCAAATCCCATTCTCAGACATACGCAAATAAAAAAGAAAGAAAAAGCTAAGGTACGCACAAGGTCAGCACTGTCCCAGACATATGCCCAAAGACAAAAATGGGAAAATAAAAAAATCATTTATTCACTAGAGCACAGGGATGACGCGTTTCGGGAGTGCAACTCTCTTCATCAGAAAAACATCCATAACATAAAGACGAGTTAAATAATCACAAAAAGACCACCAAATTCACCCCAAGAACGGGGGGAGGGGTTACTACTAAAATTACAAATGTTGCAATCTGTTCAATATAATATGAAGAGTCCACCATTAACACTTAACAGTAGTGATCTGTGTATTATGAGAAAGCAATTCAACATTCAGCTTGCAAGAGCACCATAGTGCCAGGACAGAGTAATAAAAAAACAAACAGTACATTGGAGGTGTAGCTCCGCCCCTTGGCTCTCGCTATAGTGCCAGGACAGAGTAGTAGCCCCTTCCCCCCATTCTGGGGGGGTGTTTGGCAGTCTTTTTGAGCTTATTTAACTTGTCTCAAGCTTCTGTCTGTTATGCATGTTTTTTCTGATGAAGAGAGTTGCACTCCCGAAACCCGCCATTACTGTGCCGTACTGAATACATTATTTTCTGTTTTACCATTATTGTCCTTGGGCATATGTCTGGGACAGCACTGACCTTGTGAGTACTATAACTTTTTCTCCTTTTTTATTTGCATATTGTCCATATGGCCCCTGTTGGGAGAATCCGATCCTTTTTGGTATCGTTAGCCTGGCACTTCTGTCTATGTTCTATCATCATCACAGAGCCACAGACCCACCTTGGATTGGGACATCCAGAATATAAGGGGTGATCCACTGTTCTTTTTTCTAACAAGTAAAGGTCGGTATCCTGTATATGTCTGTATATGTCTGTGCACTTTGATAGATAACCATAGTACGAAACTCCCGCCACTTGGTGTCACTGCTGTTCAGTACACTACTCAGGTCCAGCTGAAGTTATAGGCTACATAATGAGTCAGTGGTTTTGGATTGATTCAGTATTTTATATTTATATCACAGAGTGTTCTGTGTAAGCTATCCCGAATTCAATCCATGTTGAGGGTACCTCACACAACACGCTCCCCTCTCACACAGCCTATCAGAGGCCTTAGATCCTGTCTCAAAAGGTGGGTTTACCCCCCAATCCTAGAGCTCCCTGGGGATGTAAGTGAAGAAGGAAGTTTCAGGTAGTATTGTTGGAGAGGAATTAGTGTGAGAATAGTGAAGAGTGAGTTATCTAGTAATTACAAAAGAGTTCCAGAGCTAGCCATGGTTGGCTAAAATACCTTAAGGGGAGTGAAAGCAATAGGGACAACTTATCCACATAGAATGACTAATAGAGGAGTAAAGATAGAGGTTTTGTCTACAGTCAAATAGAGTCAAGCCAGCAGTTAGCTAAGTGCACTATTCAAGCAGAGACTCTGCTGCAAGTTGCTAGTTTTCCTAGAGGGTCGCCCAGATAACTAGCTCACTCGGGTTTGGGGCCTGCATCCCTGATCTTGTGTCACTTCATGCCAGCAAGATAGCCAAGGCTGATGTTCATCCTAGGTGAAGCAGGTATTTTTCTATCGCCACCCCCAAAGTGGTCAGGATGAGAACCTTTAGGTCTGGATAAGCCCCTTGCCTTGAGTAACCACCCTACACCAAGCTAAAGTCTTATTCACCTATACCATTAACAGTGTTCTGCTAAAACTTAACTACCTATTCAAACCTCCTACAGATCAACCTGCCTACTGTACTGTTCACACTACTGTGCAAGAACCACATAAGTTGTACTATTTTACCTAGCTCTTCAGTTAATGTTTTAACTGGTTAAGAACCGGAGTGTTCTTCAATCCTGCACAACCTTCAACACTCACTATTCTATTCAACTGCAGCAACTACAACTCCTGGTAGTTTTGCCAGCGCCGCTTCAGTGTATCCAGGGGTGGCCCTAGCTGGTCCCACAAGTGCCTGTGTGGTGCTCTCAACATCTACCCCCTGGGTCGCTGCTCCTCAGCTGCTGTACAAAGTACAAAGGGGCTTGTAGTTGAGGAGTATCTTATCTTTCATAGTAATTTTTTTTTTCCTAAGGTATCACACAAGGCGCCTGGGCCTTTTTTCTGCTTCTTCATTTTCACTTCTTAGACATAGACTTAAATGATGTCAGCTTACTGTATTCTGAGTCATTATACCTGTTATTTCAAGAGACTCTGTACCCACAATCTGACCCCCCCAAACCACTTGTACCTTCAGATAGCTGCTTTTAATCCAAGATCTGTCCTGAGGTCCATTCGGCAGGGGATGCAGATATTGTCATAAAAACAACTTTTAATCCAGCAGTGCTGTGTCTAATGGCCGGGGCTTACATTTGTATATGCATTAGGCTGGCACAACCTCTCTGTCCTTTCTCCCCACCCTCCTCATCATTAGGAATGCTCCAGGCAGATTGCTCCCTATTCCCCGCCTGTTTGTATAATGAACATGGGCTGGATCGTTAATACACCTGTGCAAAGCTCAAACAGCAGTAAATGTTGAGGAGGGTGGTAAGGAAGGACAGAGAGGGTGTGTCAGCCTAATGCATATACAAATGTAAGCCCCGGCCGTTAGACACAGTGCTGCCGGATTTAAAGTTGTTTTTATGACAATAACTTCATCCCCTGCCGAACGGACCCCAGGACAGATCTTGGATTAAAAGCAGCTATCTGAAGGTACAAGTGGTTTGGGGGGGACAGATTGTGGGTACAGAGTCGCTTTCAGGTAACTTTTCAGGATAAGCTGTAATGTGTATATGAGGAGTAGCCCTATTGTTGACAATTGTTTTCACTTCTGCAGACTCCATCTCTTATTTTCAGTTGTCCTTGAGCTAGTGGATGGATGCTAGCTGCCATAATGTCTCTCAAATGGAGCACACAAACAGAAGAATACATCCTACTCCCCTATATCTTTATAGTATACCCTCAAAAACAGTAGCATGGGGAACATTATAGATTAGTATACACTAGTCTAGCACTGGGGTATGATATAACACTTACTATATATTTCAGCAGCTTCTCTGTGTGTCTATCTGCCCCACTTTGAAGGTCTATCCTCCCTACCCCCTCTCCATAGAGCAAGCCGATTCTTCTCAAGATGGATTTTGGCAGCTTTTTAACACGAATACTTAGTTTTGAGTAGAAGCGAAGGAGCCTGATGGAGGAGGCATTTTTCTCTGATAAGATATATTACAAAGTTTCATTGCTGGTACTATTGATGCAAAGTTTATTGGAAGGTAAGAGACCATTTTAGTCTATAAGGAATATTAAATAACACCAGACAAAGTCACCTTTCCTGTGAGTAACATGACACAGCATTTACCCGGTCATCAGCTAGAGCCTTTTTCCAGTAAAAGAAAATCAACTGGGAGGGTATTTTGAGCTGGTTCGTAGAAGCAACTTCATGTGTCTAAAAATCACCTCACTTACTGGTAGAACGACTATTTATATGGATGTCGAGATATTAACAGCAGCTGCTGCAATACTGTTCAGACTGGTGAGAAGGCAGATAAGCCCCCTGCATAGTACCCTATAACCTTGAATCCGCAGCACTGGGGAAACAAGCCTATAATACTGAACTAGGATCTGATTCTGAATTTACTATTGAGCAGAACTATGGTAGAGCGTAGCACAGCTCCATGCAATATTGCATAGGCTGTCACATAGATCTGTGTACATGGCTACACAAATATTCTCATTTAATTCTGCCAACGAATATCTTTATTTTTCTAAAACAGAGCTCTAAATCCCTTTCCTAGATATAGCACTGAATGCTAAAAGTGTGTAAGCTTAGAGGCTTACTGCATTTGGGGTCATTACTGTATAAATGTACTGTTTATTTCAGGTAATCTGGCAATTATATAACCTGTATATGGCATTTTTCATCAATTTCCCCCCTGTATGCTCCATCTCTTATTATTGGTTGTCCCTGTGCTGGTGGGTGGAGACTAGCCTCTATGATGTCTCCTGTACACTGTGGCTCCCCTGTATTTCTATAGCACACCCTCAGAAGCAACAGCAGTATGGAAAACCTTTTAGAGCAGTACTAAGTAGTGCAAGCTGTGAATCCAGCAGTGAGATATAACACGAAGGGTATATCCACACTGAGTAAAATAGGCGGAATTATCTATGGGAGAGCGAGCGCTCCTCCGCTGCAGCCACTCTCCACTCAAAGAAGTGACATGTCACTTCTTTGAGCGGAAAATGATGGCAGCAGAGGAGAGCACGCTCTCCCATAGAGATGCTATGACACACTGAGATAGACGGAATTCTGCAGTGGAGAGTTCCGCCGTGGAATTCCACCTATTGTCCTCAATGTGAACATACCCTTACTAGAAGCTGCTGCAGCCTCTAAGTGTCTCTCCCCTGAGAGACACTCCACTGAGAGGACAAAGTCCTTTTTGAAGCTCAATCAGAGCGCTGCCATCTCCATGAAGGTGAACGGCGCTGCGGAAGCAGACGCTGAATTCTTCAACGTTTTGTGGATCGGGAGAAAGAGGAGTATATCCACGAATTCGGCGTCTGCTTCCGCAACGCTGTTCACCTTCATGGAGATGGCAGCGCTCTGATTGAGCTTCAAAAAGGACTTTGTTCTCTCATACAGCATCTGAACTTTCAGCATGTGTGTTGGGCGAATATACCATTGTGCATTTGTATCCTTAAACTTTTTGGGATAAAGAAAATTAAAACATATCGGTTGTGTGTATCTACTTTCATATTGGATTGTCTGGAGGTTCACAAGCCCTTCGTAATACACATTCGTATGAGACACTCAAGTGCAGCTAATTGTGTTTATATTGGACTGCAATGTATGAACACATAAAGCACAGATAGGTCCCTAATAACTCTAAAATTTAACTTTTCATAATATGCTAAAAGCACAAATAACAAAACTCAAACCTCGTGAGAAAAAATCTCCACCATCTAAAAACTGGCATATAATAGCCCCAAAAAGTATTGCATGCCATATATAAATAAGTACACACTCTAGATGTAAACAATGTCCAATAAAACATGTACCACCATGCAGGGCCGATAATCACAGTACAATTGATTAACCGTATACACTTGGGAGCACCTGACCCTAGGGGTCCCTATTCGGTGCACCACAACTAACCCTGCTCGCTCAGGGACTATCGGAGTCATCGCCCTAGAAAGGGCGGCCCCTGCCCCGTACTAATCTATACCACTATCCCTACACTACCCCTACCTACGCTCCCGACACCGTGTTTCATACAGATAATCATCAGGGGAGTATAACATCTTAATGGGGTAGGGAACAAGTATATATTGTAACGCTGACCACACACAGATATTGCGGCGGTACTTAGAATAAGGCGTCCTGAGAGTGCTCAGAGACGCTAACTCACGTGGACCTCAGGGTCTTTCATAGCATGCGGGCTAAAGCGTATGGCTCGAGCCATACTGGGATAGATAGGTAAGTAATGCTATATGCTTCTGCAGAAGTTTCATTTTTTTCCCCACTCTACCTGAAGTTCCCCTTTAATCCAGAGGAGAAGCGTCAAATAGGCGGGGCTTAGCGCGCCCGTGCCCTAAGGCTGCAACACCTCTCAAGTCTTCCATCCCACCCTCCTCCTCTATAGTGATGCCCCCAGGCAGGCCTTTTTCTCTTCAGTGCTGTGAAATCCACTATAAGCAGAAGAGGCACAGAAGCACTGACCGGGCTCTTAGCTCGAGGATACCGCGTCAGTGGCCTGTGCCTCGTCTGCTCAGTGCTGAAGAGGAAAGTCCTGCCCAGACTTTCATTAGGTATATGAGATGGACATTCTGGCAGGACTTGCAAATGAGGAGTAATGAAACGGGTTAATATCATGTCTCAAAGTCGCCTTCTGCAGTTTACGTGTGTAGATAAATACATGCTAAAAGTAGTTAAGCTGAACAAACACTTAATAAAAATTACCATAAAATCTTATCATTTCTGCGCACTTCACACTTCTGATTGCAGGAGGCAATGGAGAAACCTACTATACTTCAATTAATTTCTGGCATATATTTCCACCGCCTATCAGCACTTGTTCAGCCATGTAGAATAATGTCCACAAGAGCCGCATCTTCACATGAGGACCGCACTCAGTATTTCAACGAGAAGACAAGGCTGGTTATTCTCTATATTCAGCTTTGGACTATTATTACAATGATGATGGATTACCTATGGGAAGATCCTAAGTCAAAGGTACATAACATAGATGAGAAGCAAACTGACTGCTATACATTACACCTAGAAGCACTTATTTAGAACCAGCACTATGAAATACTGGCAAAGGCAGTGCTGGAAATAGTAAAGAGATATTTCCACATCAAAAAGAAATGACATTTATCTATAGACCATCACTTTATGGTTGCAGGGGTCACAGTGCTGAATATTGGCTGCAATCCTTTCATTCTCAGGATCTGTGGGGGACCAGAGGGTAGACCCCACCAATCATAAAGTGATGACTAAAAGGGGCTTTTTTGTGGTCCTAAAGAATAAAATATGACCACAAGATGGTATAAAAATGCTCACCCCCACTGCCCTATAAAAGGCTATCAGGAGCCACTTTTGGGTAGTGTACTTCTTGGTGAGAGATTGGCGACTGCTGGATATTTTGACAGAGAGGGAGACCATCATCAGACAGAAAACCGGGTGGTGGTTACTATGAACTGCCTGCCATCTAGGTTATTGTGACTGAGCTGTTAGGAGGTGTTGGGAGCAGTGGTTACTCAAGGGGCACACATATAATGAACAGGCTCAGGATGGACCAGACAGATCACCCATTGACAGCATTTGTTAGCGGTGGTGTTGGAAGAATAAACATGGTCTGGGTTCTGATGACGGTCACATTAGAGTATGGAGGCCTCCTTGTGAGTCCTGTCACACACTGCCCCCTGTTGGTGTGATGATGTGGGAAGGACACGCTGCCCCCTGTTGGTGTGATGATGTGGGAAGGACATGCTGCCCCCTGTTGGTGTGATGATGTGGGAAGGACATGCTGCCCCCTGTTGGTGTGATGATGTGGGAAGGACACGCTGCCCCCTGTTGGTGTGATGATGTGGGAAGGACATGCTGCCCCCTGCTGGTAGGATGATGTACAAAAGGACATGCTGCCCCCTGCTAGTGTGATGATGTGGGAGGGACACCCTGCCCCCTGCTGGTGTGATGACGTGGGAAGCTATCACATATGACAGTCAGTCACCCCCAGTAGTGATATAAGGGACACTAACAGCTCAGTGATATGTAGAGGACATCCTGCAGCCACGTGTCTCTCTTGGCTTCCAGCTGCAGGATAATGGTCGCCACACACACACGTCCCAGCAATGTTTCCTCCAGATTGTAACACTTCCATGTCTGTCCGGTCACCAGATTTATCACTGATCCAGTATTTATAGAACCAGCTGGGACATCACAACCCACTAGTGTGCAGGATCTACAGGCCCAGCTGTAACATCTGTAGGATGCAGGACGCCATACCGAACCTGTATCTTCTATGCCCAACTGTATCTCATCTTGTATTCAGGCTAGAGGTGCCCAACCGTATCTCATCTTGTATCCAGGCTAGAGGTGCCCAACCGTATCTCATCTTGTATCCAGGCTAGATGTGCCCAACTGTATCTCATCTTTTATCCAGGCTAGAGGTGCCCAACTGTATCTCATCTTTTATCCAGGCTAGAGGCCTCCTATGGCACTAGTGCCTCCTTTCTCCATTGTCCAGTTCCTCTAAATACTTCTTATATTGTAATCACATCTATTATTGTTACAGTCACACATAGAAGAAAGTTTCAGTAGATTCCAAAGCTTTCTTGGTGCGTTACTTTATTTTTTTCTCAATGTACAAATGATATTAGAAGGTTCCATTAACCTTCATTTACCCTAAAGTGGATTCTTAAGATGCTGCGGATCGTTCGCCTCCTCGGATGCTGGGTCACAAGTCTGTGCCATGGAAACGGGTACGGGAGGACGAGACTGAAGGTGACTGCTCCAATCTCATGAATACATGGAGAGACAAAATGCTCCTACTGCATGGACTAGAATAAAAAAATGAAAGTGCTTCTATGTATAATGTGATAAAAGCGACCTTCCTCAGGGCTCAGCCTCTCGTACGTCTAGGGTTACGCAGATTTAGTTCTAGTCTGGATGCTATTTATGGACTCAGGACATCACCTGAACTATGTAACAGAACCCATCACATCAATTTTCTCAAACTGAATGTCTGCAGATACTATAATCCACATGACAACACTTCCTGCCTGTGCCCTGGTATAAAACTGCTATAGGGGCCATGGTGGGAGAGGGCTGACCCTAAACTGCTTGCACTGCCTATCATGACACTGTTATGATGGCTTCATGCAACTGCTAGGAAAAGCATTCTGCTGATTTATACAGCGCCCCCTATGATAGAATATATATTAAAAAAAAAACTACCCTACACAAATACATCCCTGTCTGCATACTTACCTCATTCATTCTTGTGAGTTCCAGCCACTACACTGGACAGTGTAAGAAATAGCACCAAGAATTAAAAGAGGTTATCCAGGGTTAGAAAAAGCACAGCTACTGTTAGAAAAACCACAGTTACTGTCCAGAGACAGCACCACCCCTGTCCTAAGGATGTGGGTGGTATTACAATTCAGCTCCATACACTTCAATAGAACTAAGCTGCAAAACCTACACCTAAACTGAGTGGTGCTGTCTGGGCACTAGACACTGTATTTTTGAAGCATCCACTGGCTAAGAATGCAGCTCCATAGACAAGTGTAGAAAAAAACCCAAACATATGTAGAGATGACTGAGTGACTACTGAACTCCAACTTGTCTCTTCAAGGAACGTTATTTTAAAGGTTTGCTATACTGCCCTCTGGAGGTAACAGTGGGCACTACCTTAAAACATTCCACCAATAAAACAAATTGCTGACAAAGAACAACGTTCTCCATCTGACCCCTCAGGGTTTCACTAAAGCATTTCCATGTCTGCGGTACAGTTGAAGGCCCAGCCCACTTCCCTGTGCAATGGTCCAAACTGAAAGCATTTCACACACATACTCTTCTCTGCTATGCCATGACTAGAGATGAGCGAACCTGGAGCATGCTAGAGTCCATCCGAACCCGAACTTTCGGCATTTGATTAGCGGTGGCTGCTGAAGTTGGACAAAGCCCTAAGGCTATGCGGAAATCATGGATATAGTCATTGGCTGTATCCATGTTTTCCAGACAACCTTAGAGCTTTATCCAAGTTCAGCAGCCCCCGCTAATCAAATACCGAACGTTCGGGTTCGGATCGACTCGAACCCCAACCCAGTTTGCTCATCTCTAGCCATGACGTAATGCTGGAAAAAATGCACTGTACAGGCTCACACTGGGTCAAGTTGATGATGTACACAGTACTGTAGTAGAGAAAATGTAGGGCGGAGAAGGTATTACTGATGCACTATGTTACAATGTGATATATGCAGAAAGACACATAATAGAAAGGGTTATACAAAGCACTGAACGGCGGTGATTGAGAATCTAAAGAGAGGGGGGGACTACACTGCAATGTGGATATACAGCAGTATATACACAGCTGCACAGAGCTTTATGGTGGGGAAAGATGAGAAGAAAGCCTTGATTTACCTTTGAGGAACAGTGTGGATCATCTTCAGCAAACTGCTAGTACGTATTACAGTCCATCTTTCCTGCACACAGAAAGCTAATCCTTGTTCCCACTTCCTATATTGCTTTGTTGCTAAAGACAGATTTGCCCTGACAACACACAGTGAACAGCAGATTGCAGGAAATTTGGTGTCTTGATGCCTATTGCAAGTAAAACACATAGTGGCTAAGACTAGAGCTGTATTTCTAAGGTGAGGAGTCATTTTTGGTAAATGAAGTGATTTATAAATATGTTAGGAATCACATGGAGACAAGTAAACGACTGTGACCATGGGAAGGTCCACGCAGGATGAAAATACTGCTGTGGACTTTTGTGCAGGTTAAATTTGCACTGAAATAATTGCAGCCAAGTGGATGAAGTTTTAACATTTGTAAACAATCTCATCATAAGCCACCGCCTCAAGGTGATATAATGCATAATGTTGTTCAGTCATGACTCAAAAAATCCAAAATTTTTGAGAAAAAAAACTAGGCCCAAACAGCGCCAATTTGCAGTAAGAATGCGTGTCGTCGCAATCGCTTGTTGTCCTAAGGGAATGGCTTTTAATGTATCTACCAATCATATAATCGCTTTCCATCTCTCCCATTATCACTCGTGTAATTAACCGTATTAATTAGCAGATAAGGAATAAATTATCCTAAATTATAAGCTGAAAACCAGGGACGTTCCGGATCAGAGACGTGGAAAGCAATGATTCCGTATTTAAGGTAAGCTTTTACTCTGTAAATGGAGGCAGGACAAATACCAGTTGCCATGACAACAAATATGCAACCTGGCAACAAGTCCAGGGGCACGGGTGCTAACACGGGATCCGTCATCTATCAGGGAGCTACTCGTAACCATTGTTGCCAGTAAATAAGTCACTCACCACCAGTGGGTCATTGGTATGAACTGGGCTCATGGTGAGAAGTCTTCTTGGTATCCAGTGAGCCATTCTAAAGATGTTCTCCGGGCAGAATTACTAGTATGAAGTAACTGTAGGTGGTTATGGCAACATGTTTTACCTCATACTTTTTCTAGTAAGGCCATAAAATCCCAGAACCAGATGTATTTGGGCCCCTGGGCAACAGACTCACTGGGCCCATCTGCCCCATCCTCATCTTGACCAGTCTGAGATGCAGGGAGACCAAACAGGGCTTGTGCCCGTATGACCACCTGTCTTTTCCGGTCCTTGCTAATTCTTCCAAACTGGATGGCGCCTTAATTTCCCCCACCATAAAGGGATTTTTTTCCAACTCTGAAATGGTTTACAGGTGACCATTAAGGGGGATGTCCAGGTGACCACTGAGGTGGATGTACACCTTTATTAGCTATCAGCCTAACGTCAATCAGTCGGCAAGGAGCTGCCCATACAAATGAATGTTCAGCTTGGCCAAGCACTGACATATTCGGATGGTAAGCCACTCTCAGACTCCTCTGGCAGCTTATCTGCCCAAGAAAAAGGATCACACAGTTGAAATTCTACATGCCTAATCTTTCTCTCTTCCTGATGTCATCTGTTGAGGAGAGTCAGGTCCCCCATACACATACAACATACACGAATAGGCTACAACTAGACTTTATTTTATATGGACAAGCCACCATATCCTTTACCCCAGTATCCTTCTTCTACATTTTGTAGCCATATGTATCTTAGAGATGATTTTAGAGTGAAGACGACTATACCATAAGAAATGCCACAGTGATCAACATCAATCCAGTATACAGAAGTGTAATAATAAACCAAGATAAATGCTGGGTAGCAGAAAATCATATAATATAGCCTACAATAGAGGCAGGAGGGCAACAATCCTATGGCTGATAGCAGAGGCAGGAGGGCAACAATCGTATGGCTGATAGCAGAGGCAGAAGAGCAACAATCCTATGGCTGATAGCAGAGGCAGCAGAATAGCAATCTTATAACTGATGGCAGAGCAGCAATCCTAGCGGAGGCAGGAGAGATGTAATCCTTACAGGCTAATAGCAAAGGCAGCTCTCTCTGTATACGCTGCAATGTGCCTGACAGTTCAACAGCACCCTGCAATCACATAGTACCAATGAGGTAAGAGAGAAAGCCCCCTCCATCTGATAAAAGGTGTTGTCCAGGCTTTAAAAAAAAAACATGGCCACTTTCTTCCAAAAACAGCACCACTCTTGTCCACAGTGTGGATGTGGTATTGCAGCTCAGTTCTGATGAAGTGAATGATTCTAAATTCTAATACCACACACAACCTGAGAACAGGGGTGTTGCTATTTTTTCAAGAAAGTAGCTGTGCTTTTCCGCGGATCCTGCATAACCCCTGTAAATTTCTTTGAGGCCATGGACTTTCTTCTCTCCCATCCAAGCTGTTACAATGGGATGTTCCAGTCATTATAACATGATGGTTATAAATGACAGCCAGCTCTGTTAACAACCTGCTTACTGCTATATACTCTGTAAAGGGATGGAAGTGGGTCAAATGATGGAAAGCATCATATAGGATTGGTCTTAATCCTGGGGTGGGGCTTAAATGGACAGCGATTTTGGGTTCAATGGAGCATGCATGCTGCAGATGTAGGTGTAGAAGAAATGCAATGATAACAGATATAAAACTATAAAAAAAAAAAAAAAGAAAACTATAGATTTATCAAATAGCAGACCGGATTGACATCCGTGTCATCGCAGTCTTATGTTTCTCCCTATGAACCTCAAGAAACATCTCTGTACTTATCTGTAAGTTATATCAGCACCTTGTACTATCATCTCTAGTGGACTTTAGGTTAATGCTCCTTTAAATGTCCCTTAATTAAATATACCATAGCGAGTAAGAATATCAGACAGCTAGGTAAGTGGATCAGCAGGTATAATGGAGCATTAGATGACGTCACACGGCACAGTCATTGGGTGCACGGCTTTCAGGTGAAGCTATTTGTGAAACCATTCCCATAATATTGCAGTATGTTACCATGGGAAACAGCGCACCGCGTGAGGACGAAATAAGAGACGCTCAGAATATTGAGCATTTTCTATACACGGCTCCTGCACAGGGACAAATGTCATCAGCCTCGGCTCACAGATCCCTTGTATACAGAAATACACACAACTGCATATGGCTGAATACTGCAATACATAGATACAGATAGATAGATAGGAGATAGATAGATAGATAGATAGATAGATAGATAGATAGATAGATAGATAGATAGATGTGAATACAATAGATTTAATAGTTCCTTTCACATTCCATATAGAATATTTGTCCACAATAAAGGGGGAAGGTACACGCCGTCCTTACCCCAAAACACAGCTTTCCCCTTCTGAACATTCCTCTGCAGCAATTACTTTAGTCTGAAGAGTCCTAAGACATCTCCTTGCAGCCACTTGGCGAGGTCAGGGAAATGATGGCTTCCCAGGAGAGAAGAGAATTGTTCATCAATTATTATGGGACAAGATCAAAGCTGTGGGTGTTCTCTCTGCCTCTAAATTCTCCAGCGCTGCCTCATAAAACCCGAAGTAAATGATATTCCGCACACCTTACAACATAAAGGAGTGTTTCAGTCAAGTAGATTATGTGGATTGACTTAGGGATAAGTACAGGGTTGTACAATGATTCTTCTCGGCCTCCTAGAAGAATAGAAGGCGGAAGTCTTCAGGAGCCCTAGCGATCATCCCATACGGACGTCATCTCTAGACGAAATCCTGCGGATTTGGGTGAAGGTGTTTGATGGTCCAACTTGAAGCGAGATGTTTCTCCAAAGCTGGAGGAGGATACGAGGCTTTCAGAACATCCTTTGTAGATGCACAGTGGTTTTTGGTTTCATAGAAATGTAATGGGAGAAGCTCATTACAGCCCCGGAGCTGGTAATGAGCGAGGATAGGAGGGTAATAAAGGCCTATCAATGACCGGATTAGGTTACTGCTAAACTACGGGACACAAGGTGCGGGCATTAAACTTTAAAGAACTCCCTGTCAAAAAAATCAGCTGTCACCAACCCTATCATGGAACATGTCCTTTACCCAGATTAGGAGACATATAGCATTGTAGAAAGATTATGAGGCGAAAGATGGAGGGCCACTCTTGTGGAACGTCAAAGGTTTATAGCGTGTAAGGTATCTATCAAAGGATGTAGACGGTCAAAGTTAAAAAGGTACTTCGGGCTGGGGTTATTTTTATTGTATGGCTGGGGAAGGGGTGGAAATAGAGGCTGCCGGTCACTTATCTCCCCGGTTCCAGAGTCGGGTCCTGGATCGCGCCGCCCCATTCTCCAGTCCCACAGCAGCGGCAGCAGGACGGGAGAACGATGCAGCACTATCCGGGAACCGGCGTTGGAACTGGGGAGATAAGTGACCGGCGGCCTCTATTTCCACCCCTTCCCCAGCCATACAATAAAAATAACCCTCGCCCAGAGTACCCCTTTAAGGCCCTATTACATAAAGCAATTATCGGCCGCATTACGAGCGTTACGGCAGATAATCGCTTAGTGTAATAGAAGACAACGATCAGCTGACATGCACCATGTTGAAACAACAACGATCCCGATAGCAGCGATATGCAATCTGTGTAATAGGAGCAGAGGCAGCAGACCGCTTCTATCTTCTATGGGCTGCCTGGACGATCTAGTGATCACCCGAGCAGCCCCCTGCAACTCCCGCGACCCCTCCTGCTCTTACCCGTTTGCTGCTGACACGTGTAATCGCGCCGGCAGCAAGCGGGGAACGAGGAGCAAGCGAGTGCTGACCTGACAGGTCGGAGTTTGTTTGCACCTCCTAATCGCCCTGTATAACAGGGGCTTTAGCTGTAAAACTATGCTTAAAAAAAAAAAACAAGCAACTTTGCACTATTATCCTCTAAATTGATGTTTTATTGCTTACTCATTTAGGAACGCTCAACTACTGGAGGTCAATAGTTTTGCTCTACATTGGTTTGAACCCACTGGCTCAGAAGAGATGATATGTGTCCATAACTAGTGATGAGCAAACTTGCCGAACATTCAGGTTTGGTCGACCCCAAACACTCAACATTTAATGGAAAAGGTGGCTGGAGAAGGTGGATGCAGCCCTAGGGCTGCCAGGAAAACATGGCTACAGCCTATGATTGTATCCATGTTTTTTTGGATTCCCAAGGGCTGCATCCAACTTCTCCGTTCCCCAGGATCAAACGCTGAGTGTTGGTTGCAGCCGAACCAGAGCGTTTGGAAAGTACGCTCATCACGAATCATAACTAAAGCAAAAATCATTACTGCAGCAGCCAACCACTATAAAGGAATATTCATATAATGTTTTGAAACACATTTCACATTAAGTGTGTGTATATGAAGAGTAGCGCTATTTCTGGCCAATACATAACCTGTATATCACTTTTTCATCACTTTTCCTCTCTGCAGACTTCAGCTCTAATGTTTAGTTGCTCCTGAGCTAGGGGGACAGACAAGCTGCTGTGATGTCTCCCAAACAGTGTGCACACACATAGAAGCAGCAGCAGCATGGAGGACACTATAAAGCAGTACTAAGTAGTATAAGCTGTAAAAGATATAACACCCTCTGCAAGCTGCTGCAGCCTCCATGTATTTTTGTTTGTCCCTCTCCAGCAGCTCACTCCTTTTCCCACCTGTAACCGGATCCCTTAGTGAGCTCATTCATCCATGATTGCATAGAGAATGATAGCTGGGGAAAGTAGGAAAGAAGCCTGATAGGTATAGAAAGTGGCATTTTACTTATCTTCATCTGTGTTACTCATTTATGCAAAGTTTGTTAAAAAGTACTGAATACAGGTACAGACACAGTCTCCTTGCAGTTGAGAGGTGGGTATGACTGGACAAAGCTGAGATGTAAAATGTATCAGCGTGGACTCCAAAGCTATACATTTTATTAGCCTCTGTGGCTTATAAAGGGTTATATAAAACTTTATCGAATTCTTAGCAGTAAGCATGACAAGGTCTATACAGGATTGCTTCTCTGAAAGCAAGCAGAGATCTTAAACACAGTGACGAGTTCAAACACCAAGTCTATTAGAAAATAGAAAGATGAAGAGCTTATGTTACATACAATCCACAATACAAGAGATGCGTTACTTACAAACTGCCTCCTCAGCTTGCTCTTCACCTTTGGTCCCTGGGGGTCCGGTGGGTGCAGGGGGTAGTGACAAGAGCTAAGGTGGTTGTCTACAGAGATGCTTTTCCGCATATGAAAGGAGCGCTGGAGATTTAGGCGCTTTTCCTCGGGGGAGGAGAGGAGCTTGGGGCCTAAGCTGCTGGCGTTCATCAGATTTTCTCCAGTCCGCCATGGATTCACTGGAAAGAAATAAAATATATAATGACAGTCTAACAATACAATACTAATAATAGCTTCAGTGTAACAAAATGTTTTACCTCTACTACAAGGACCTTAAAGGACTGTACAATACAAAGCCACAGCAAAATGCTACTGAATAATGCAATTGCTAGAAAGATCAGCTGATCGCTACAGATACTGCACCCACAACCCAATCAACAGCTGATCTTGATGGTATAAAGCTAGCCATACATTTAGATGGCTGTCAGCCAAATGTCAGTTCACTTGACAGCTTTCTCTCCTGATACCCTCATATTTTGCTTGCTAGACTGGTAGCGTATCTCAAAGAAAACAACAGGATCAGGCATGTTGAAATCCAATGCAATATGCCTGACCATTCTCTTCTCCCAACATTTGCCATGGTCACAAGCACTGAGCTTGGCAATACTAAAAGCGACTCTGTACCCACAATCTGACCCCCCCAAACCCCTTGTACCTTCGGATAGCTGCTTTTAATCCAAGATCTGTCCTGGGGTCCGCTCGGCAGGTGATGCAGTCATTGTCCTAAAAAAATACTTTTAAACTGGCAGCCCCGTGCCCAACGGTCGGGGCTTACATTGCTGATGCACTAAGCTTGCACAACCTCTCTGTCCCTCCTCCCCACCCTCATCATCATTAGGAATGCTCCAGGCAGATTGTCTCCTATTCCTCAGCTGTGTCAGCCTGGCACATGGGCTGGATCGTTAAACAGCTGTGCAATGTTCAGCACGGAGAAAATATTCCAGAGTCTTTTTTAATGCTGAAGAGGGTGGGGAGGAGGGACGGAGGGGTGGTGCAAAGTTAGGGCACAGATACTCCCGTTGGGCACGGGGCTGTAAGGTTAAAAGTAGTTTTTTAGGACAATAACTGCATCACCTGCCGAACGGACCCCAGGACTGATCTTGGAGTAAAAGCAGCTATCCGAAGGTACAAGTGGTTTGGGGGAGTCAGATTGTGGGCACAGAGTCACTTTAAAGTGTCACTGTCGTTTAATTTTTTTCTGCAGAAATCAGGTGATTTTAAGAAACTTTGTAATTGGGTTTATTGGCCGAAAAATGCATTTTTATCATGAAAAAGCAGTTTAAAGCTCTCCCCCCTGTCTTCATGGTTTTGGGGAGAGGAGAGGGGAGGGGTTGAGGGAGATGAGGCATCAAAACAGGACAACAAAGAGTTGATTTACAGCAACATCACTGGGATACGTCCTCTGAAGTCAGCACTGACCTCCCTGACCTCTAAATACCGGCTTTCACACAGCTCCCACTGTGTAATCCTTTGTTCTCTGCTCTCTGATGGCGACTAATCTCCCTCCTCCCCCCTCCATAGGTTACACAGGGCTCGACTGATGTAAAAGAGTCAAGATTTCCTGATAATGAGCAGTGGATGAGAGAGAGCAGGGAGGGGGGGACCCTGGGGAAAGTCTTTTTAAATGCAGATAATGGCATATTTGCCTAATAAACCCAATTACAAAGTTTCTTAAAATCGCCTGTACTATTGATTTCTGGAAAGAAAAAAAATATGACAGTGACACTTTAAAACCTCCATAGAGAATGGATAGAGAACAACACATTCCATTTTTTCCTCCGTTCCTCCGTTCTCGTGATCGGTGGAGGTCCCAGCAGTCAAACCCCCTACTATCAGCTTAATAAACCGATGCCAGTCAGGAATTTCCATTGCAGCACAAATAAAACTATATGGCACCCATTTAGACGAATAGCAGTCTGTGTATCATAAGAATGCTGGAACTCTAGAGCACGTTCTGGCTCATACAGGAGTCCCAATCAAAGCATTCCCTATTATAATGTCCATATTCTGTAACATGGACAGGAGTCTTCTTCACAAGACAACCCCTTTAAGACAGTAGAAAAGCAAGCAATGCAGTCAGTCAGTGTAAAGAATAAAAGTAATACAAACAGATGAGCGCGGATCACAGGGCGGCGCACAGTGATCTCGGCGTCTGTGACAAAGCCTTACTTGACAAAACATTTGCCTGTTTCAGCTGAGAACAGAAGCAGCTCTGGCAGCTTTCAGCACACGTCTTCCTCCAGTCACAGATGTGATGTCAAGGAGCACGGGGAACGCAGCCAGCCTGAGACTCTTACTTGTAGAACAAGGGTCAGCTCTGAGTGAATCTGCTCCAGCAGAACTGGAGTTCATTGTCCCCCGAGGGTCCATCCATATGTCTACTTTTTATTAATCCATTTAGTGACATCATCCTCTGTATCTCGCTTTTGTGACAAGTTTTTCCTTTTCTAAATCAGATGAACTGTACAGTGAATTTAAGGAAAAATCTCTCTAAAACTGGGACACCTTAAAGGGGTTATGAAGCAAAAAACATGACCGCTTTCTTCCAGAGACAGCACGACTCTTGTCTCCAGTTCAGGTGTGGTTTGCAATTAAGCTCCATTCACTTTAATGGAACGGAGATGCAACCCCCCCCCCCCCCCCCCCCAAACCAAACTGGAGACAAGAGTGGTGCTGTCTCTGGAAGAAAGAAGCCATGTTTTCTTTTATGCTGAATAACCCCTTTAAGCTGTCAGCCTAAGGGCCATTTCACACGGAATAAAATCTGCAGAATTCTGCTGTGGAACTCTCCGCCTGCCTCGGTGCAAAAGGTGCAAAACTATTTCTCTGTGGGAGGGTTTGCTCAATGAATTGACAAGTCAATTCTTTGAGCGGAGAGCGGAGGTGCGCCTGCCCTTCCATTGTAACTGATAGAAGGCAAGATTCGGCGCCGAGTCTGCATGGAGGAGTTTCATCTGGAATCTTAGCGCTGATTCCGTAGTGTGAACGGGGCATAAGGAGGCAATATATAAAGAAACACTATCATGTTATGACTAAAGCAGGTCCTAAGGGGGCGGAGCATGATACAGGGATTCAGAACATCACACAGAGAATTATGTGTCATGCTCCGCCCCTCCAGGCCTGGCAATATGGAGTGTAGCCGTTTTCCCCAGAGAGTCCCTTATAGTTCACTGCCATAGAACATACCAGGTGGTAATTTGCATGAAGTTAGGGTATCTGTAGTTGCTGAACATGTTGAAGGAAGCCGAGTGACTGATTCCTGAAGCTGCGGGACCCTGGTCAGTACTGGAGACTGGGGGATGCTGGGAAGAGTCAGGGACTTCCCAAGAACAGGTCTCTGCAACTTTCTATCCAGGGACCTGATGAAGAGAAAGCACAGCATTTGTATCACATCTCTACATTGCTCCAATGAAATTGATAAATTGACATTAATTACACATACAAGACTGTATATATATATATATATATATATATATATATATATATATATATATACATACACACACATATATATTATAGATATATATACATATTATTTTATTTTTACAACTTTATACTATTATACAAAAGTCTAGTTTTCATGGAACATACAGGTTCATTCAGGTCTTTAAAGGCTGTATTAAATGGCCTGATATGTGGGGTAAGTGAGCCCGATCTGCGAGATACTCACCTGTGTCTCCTGGAGTTGCAGGGCTGTAGTTACGGCTGGTGCTGCCCTAGACACTTAGGGCCATATTACACAGCTGATATTCCAGATAAGCGAGCACCGATTATTATCTCATATTACACAGCCCGATATTCCGGATAAGCGTGCAACGATTATTATCTCATATTACACACCTGATATTCCGGATAAGCGAGCAACGATCATTATCTCATATTACACAGCATGATATTCCAGACAAGCGAGCACCGATTATTATCTCATATTACTATACTGATGCTTCCCCCCTGTGCCAGTCACTACACTGGCTCCCTGTTAAACACAGGATACAATATAAAGTCCTCCTGCTCACCCACAAGGCTCTCCACAGTGCTGCACCTCCATACATCTCCTCCCTCATCTCTGTCTACCGCCCTACCCGTGCCCTACGCTCTTCTAATGACTTACGATTAACATCCACCTTGATCCGCACCTCTCACTCCCGTCTCCAGGACTTCACCCGAGCTGCACCAGTTCTATGGAATGCATTACCCAAGACTGTCAGACTCACCACCAATACCCAAAGCTTCAAACGTGCCCTCAAAACACATCTGTTCAAACAGGCTTACCAGGTTCCCTAATTTTGACTCAACCCTCAACCCCCCCTCCACACACACAGACACCTCCACCACACACACACACACACAGACACATACATACACGCGCACACACACACCAAGCATTTAAGCACTTAGACCTGTGCATGCATGTATGTACCCCCAGAATTGTAAAGTGCTGCGGAATCTGTTGGCACTATATAAATAAAAATTATTATTATTATTATTATTATTATTATTATTATTATATTATTATATTATTATATTACACAGCCCGATATTCTGGATAAGCGAGCAACGATTATTATCTCATATTACACAGCCCAATATTCCGGATAAGCATGCACCGATTATTATCTCATATTACACAACCAGATATTCTGGGTAAGCGAGCAACGATTATTATCTCATATTACACAGCATGATATTCCGGACAAGCAAGCACCGATTATTATCTCATATTACACAGCCCAATATTCCTGATAAGCATGCACCGATTATTATCTCATATTACACAACCAGATATTCTGGGTAAGCGAGCAACGATTATTATCTCATATTACACAGCATGATAGTCCAGACAAGCGAGCACTGATTATTATCTCATATTACACAGCCCGATATTCCGGATAAGCGAGCAACGATTATTATCTCATATTACACAGCCCGATATTCTGGATAAGCGAGCAACGATTATTATCTCATATTACACAACCAGATATTCCGGATAAGCGTGTACCGATTATTATCTCATATTACACAACCAGATATTCTGGATAAGCGTGCACCGATTATTATCTCATATTACACAGCCCGATATTCCGGACAAGTGAGCACCGATTATTATCTCATATTACACAACCAGATATTCTGGATAAGCGAGCAACGATTATTATCTCATATTACACAGCCCGATATTCTGGATAAGTGAGCAACGATTATTATCTCATATTACACAACCAGATATTCCGGATAAGCGAGCAACGATTATCATCTCATATTACACAACCCGATATTCTGGATAAGCGAGCACCGATTATTATCTCATATTACACAGCCCGATATTCCGGACAAGTGAGCACCGATTATTATCTCATAATACACAACTCGATAATCATGCAGCAAGGGCTGTATATTTAGCGATGTCTGCACAGCCTTTGCTTTAAAGTGCGGCATTTATATCAAAAGAATTTTAGAGGAGCAAACAAGCGCTGTGGGGAGCTGCGGGGGGTTTGCCCGCTTGAACGTCCGGGCAGCCCAAAGCAGTGGTCTGCTGCCACGGAGCAATAACAGCAGATCGCTGTTATATTAGTTGAGAGACAAATGACAGCAAAAATCAGCCAATATCATTCATGTCGGCTGATCGTTGCCTTCTATTACACAAGGCGATTATCGGTCGTAACGGCCGATAATCGCTTTGTGTAATGGGGCCTTTACTCCTCTTGGGAGTGACAGCCCGCTTATCCAATCACAGGCTGCAGTGCTGTCCCACCTTACCTATTGATTGCCTGAGTGGGCTGCTGCTCCAGAGACAGGTCTGTCTCGGAAGTGGAGGTGTCGCAGCCAGCGGTAAACACCAAAGAGCACAGACAGGGAAGCATAAGCTCTTTATAGTTTTCTACATAACAGCGGCTATATATTAAAAGTTGTCGAATGCTGGATAACTCCTTTAAGGACTACCTACTATAAATTTACACTGGGTAGTCCAGGTTGTTAAGCTCACACCAGTGTAAATTCTCTGTGCTGGTGTATACTGGTTCTCAGCAGTTGGGCAGCTGAATGTCAAGTGTTCAGCATCTCGAATGCCTGGGACCTTGATAAGAAGACAGACGCTGTGTCATCTTATATACACAGTGCTGTGTATAGAATAAAGACTGAACCACTACTGTCTAAGAACTGTGTCTGATATTGCAACTCAACCCCATTCAAGTGAATGAAGCTGAGCTGCAATACTGGACACAACCCAGGGACAAGAGTGGCGCTGTGTCTTGGAAAAAAAAAACAGACCTTTCCCTAATCCTGGACAACACCTTTAAGAGAGTTTAAACTGCAGAAGATAAAGCAATTGCAAGTCACATGTAAGGGCCCCAAGATGTTTAATACCCATAATATTCTCAGTTATCCTCCATAATGAGGAGTAATAGATTGTCCTAGGTTTGCATTAATTAAGATAGTATCGTCCAAAAATTTCATTTCCCATCAGGGCAGAAATGACAGGAACACAATGAGACAACACGGAGCGAGGCTGCTCACGGATCACAGCCGAGCCCATTCATGCAGATACTAGTAAAACTTCTGTCTAGCTTTGCCCTTCATACAGACGCAAGCGAATTTAGAAGACACTGAAAATTGGCCGACAAGCTGGAAGTTCAGATTTAGTTGGCTCTCAATGGACGGCGGCAAGACGTAACCCTCCAAATGGCTCGGATAATGCAGTAATTAAATTGAAGCTTCCAGCAGTTCTGCAAGATGCCAATATTTTATTCTGTCTTGGATTATCTGCTTCTTCCTCTTTATTTATAGAGCGCCAGCACATTCAGTATTTATTTACAGGGGAAGGTAATAACTTACAAGCCACCCCGCCACCAAAACAGCTGACACACTCTTTCCCCTGTGTAACGCTGCTTGTACAAATTATAGCAACCTTCTTGGCAAAACAGATTGACAGGGTTATCCCAGGGAGGTTCTGCGGGGGCGGGGCATGAAACAACTGCTCTTTTGTATCTTTCAATCCCCTCTGGCTCCGCCCCTCAGGTCCTGCACCATGCATAGCGTAGTTATCTGTTTAGCTTGTTGTGTCTATATAACCTAGAACTTGTTCAGCCAACAGCTTTACTCTCGGACCCCAGGACACATGCACACTCAGAATTAGCCACTTTCAGACATTTCTGGTAGCATTTATACACTGTGGAAACCAAAATCAAGTTAACCAAATCCTTTTGTCTCTTGACATTTGTCATCAGGGAAAGGTCTGGAAATTTCCATACATGCTAAATAGACAGTTTGGTAGGTCTGGCCAATGTTCATCTAATGTGTATGGGCACCTTAAAGGAGTAATCACATGTAGCTTAAAGGAGAAGTACGGAAATTTTTTTTTCCCCAAAAGTTACGGGAAATGCTTATAAAGTGCTTTTTTTCTCTGCACTTACTAATGCATCAAGGCTTCACTTCCTGGATTAAATTGGTGATGTCACTTCCTGGATAACATGGTGATGTCACGACCCGACTCCCAGAGCTGTGCGGGCTGTGGCTGCTGGAGAGGAGGATGGCAGAGGGATGCTCAGTGTCCCTCGATTGGCTTGTGTCCCTCAGTGTCCTCCTGCCATCATCCTCTCCAGCAGCCACAGCTCTGGGAGTCGGGTTGTGACATCACCATGTTAACCAGGAAGGGACATCACCATGTTATCCAGGAAGTGACATCACCATGTTATCCAGGAAGGGACATCACTATGTTATCCAGGAAGTGAAGCTTTGATGCAGTAGTAAGTGCAGGGAAAAGGCATTTTATAAGCATTTCCCGTAATAAGTGTATATTGGGCATTTGTATGACTTTGGGGGGGCAATACAATACTTTAATAAAAGTTTCTACCGGATTTCTTCTTTAAGGGTACCAATCATAATGTTCCCCCATACGAATCGGCAAGCAGTTGCACCTGCAACCAGAAGTTTTGATAACTTTGGAAACGACCATGCTGGGTAGGTTACGTGTACCGGCCCAGCGTGGTCATAGCCATAGTTAGCCAAACTTCCAGTGGCAGGAGTGACTGAATGCCGATTGGGCGATACGCAGCAAATACGCAACAAATACGCAGCAGTTTAGATCTAAATAACTGATCACAGCATCAAATCTGCACCATGAAATCTGCTGCATATCTGCTACGTATATGGTGTGTGTGTTTGTACCCTTAGTGTCACGTCATGGAGGGGCTGTGGTTTCTTCTCACTGGGGGTGGGTCGGTCCGCCTTCAGTGCTTCAGCTTGGTGGTACAGTCACTTTAACAAGTACTCTTTAAAAGCAAAAGAACACCATCCAGAGATGTATAACAGTAACATGCATCATACACCCTGCACATGCATCAATGACTGCTCTGGGCCTGGTAATGGGATAGTATCTCATCGCGGCCCACTGGTCATGACAATAGGAGTTACTTGACCCTCTGTGTAAGTGGAGTGGTGGCCAAGCATGTGTGCTGCTGCTCTATTCAACTTCCTAAGAGACAGCCATCTGCAGCATTCCCATAGCGAGTGAACGGGGCAGAGACACTCAAGCTTGACTGCTGCTCCATTCACAAGATCCCTTGCTTTCATCACCAGCGGAGGTCACTTATGGCCTATACTAGGGGTGTCAAACTCAGGCTCTCCAGCTGTTGCAAAACTACAATTTCCATCATGCCCGGCCTCCCAATTTTGACCGCACAATGATTTTGCCATTAGGGAGGTAAGTCGCTACAAGAGAGAAGCGGCAATGGCTTTCTCTTCACTTCAAGCACTCAGGTGTATGCGGAGACCCGGAGAGATAGCAGTCAGCTGAAGGTGTGTTGTGTATGGCTACCTGTACAGAGCGGATACACTGTGGCAGCTCCTCAGCTGTGACCAGTATTAGATCTATACCAGTTTGCAGCCTCTCAATGTAAATGATGAATGTTTTCTGTAGCAATGCTGGCAAGATCCCAGTCACCAGCCGTATAGGAAGAGCGCATTGCAGTCATTAGAAAGTGACAGGGTAATGATCAACTCCGCACACCAAGCTGGTATATACACCGCCAACTAATGTTCTGGTGCACCCAGCTTTTCTAGACTCCTGAATCTGCTTAGTTACATCATATTCACACTGCTCTGGCAGAATTTCTCCGTGGTATATGGGAAGATATACCTCAGCTGCCACTCTGGGCATATAGTGGCATACACTGCCAAATGCCATGCAGCGTAGGTACAGAATTGTCATGCCTACTACTGACTGAGCTTTTCTATACCACAGAAACAATAAAGGTATACAGAGATATACTAGCCCTGAGGAGGCCACAAAGAGACTATTTTGGCTTCTGTCAGGTAATTGGAGGCCTATGGATACACATGGTGTATATGCTGGGAGTTTCACCAAATGTACACTGCAGTGTGAACATACCTTTATGCTGCAGTATATCTCTGCTACCATATCACTGTATACCTAGGAAGCTTTTCCATTCCAGAACCTGGTACAGATGAGTGACAACCCCTATGGGAGCTGCCATGGAAAGTCATCATATATAGGGGATCTAATAGTATCAGAAACTTTGGACAAGTCATAGTGATACTTTGCAGGTTTTGATCATTGAGGGGTCCAGGGCAATGAGAACTAAACCAAAGGGGCTGAGGTGAGTTGTGCCTGGAAGATTGGGCTTAGCACTCCTCAAAAGCCAAGCATGTACAGTATGTATGTATTGAGCCCGACTAATTAAGGAGGGTGCAGGCGGACTGCATGTGCCACTCTCCATAGTCAGATACTGCTGCCGCATGCTGGTGCCGCCAGGAATGAGTTAAAGTTTGCCTGTCCTGTGTGTGTGTCTCTATTCCCTCCCTCTCCATGCTTGTGCTCGCCCCCTCCTCCAATCCTGTGCTGCCGCGGGTCTTTTGGCCTATGGAGATGCTCGGGGGGTGGTGAAGAGGCGGGCACAGTATATATACATGGGGCTCCCTTACCTCAACCCTTTCCGCCACTTGCCGTGTTTGAAGTGGTACGTCCCATGGCTGCGGCTGATGAGCTTCTGATGGCCGCGCTACAGGCGCGTGCCTCCACGGAGGGTGAGGGCTGGCTCAGCAGGTTCCTGTCTGGGCTCAGCCCCCCTCCGGTTCCCCATCCTCCTCCGCTCTCTGGCGCTGGCAGGCGCTCCGCTCGGCGGTCACGTGCTCCCGACCGGCTTAGCCCCAGCCCGTCATTTCCGGTTTCCGGTGGAGCGCGTGGCAGGTCCCGCCGAGCCTGCACTGCTGCTGTTTCCACCGCTGCTTTGCCTCCCCCTCAGGTCAGCTCCCGCTCCCCCCCCCGCCGGCATTCTCCTTCCCCTGCTCGGTCCGCGGCCCCTACTGCTGCCAGCGCTCCCCTGGGACCTCTGCTATCCCGGCCTGTGCCTTCCCCCATCCCCCCGGAGTGTCGGCTGCCCATTAACCCCTCCTATCCCGGTGGGACTGCTCGGGCTGCTGCACAGCTCTCCCCTGCCTCTGACCTCTTCTCCAGTCGGGCTTCTGCCTCCCCCTGGTTGAGGATGGGAGGCGCTGCCAGCGTTTCCTCTGATGATGCCCCTCTGCCCTCTGAGCAGCCGGCCTGCACCAGTCATACTGAGGCTGCCCCTACGGGCACCATGGTGCTAGGGGAGCTTGCTACCTCTGCCCAGGTGCAGCCCCTTCCTAATATTAGTATGCTGCCACCGGTAGTTCTCCCGGCTGTGAACATGGTGGCTGCCCCTGAGCCTGCCAGTTGCAGCCTAGTACCTCCTAGCCAGGTCCAGCTGCAGTGCCAACCTACTAGGGCAGTGTCCCGCGGGAGTTTTTCTAGTCGGCGCAGATCCCGCTCCTCGTCAGCTTCTCAGAGCCCGCGGCATGACCTTCGCCGCAGGGCGTCTGGACACCATCATCGTAATTCCAGACGACGATCCCAGGTATCCGGCAGCCGCAGGCGTTCCAGGTCCTCCCGCTGGCGTTCGCCGTCGACTTCTGGCGGTTCAACGAGCGCCTCGGAGGTCTCTGGTCGGAGCCCGAGGGGTCACCGTCAAAGGCGGGATTTCTCCCTCTCATCTAGGAGGTCCTCACAGCCGGCTGTCGTTCCTGCGACAATTCCCGCGCCTGACCCGGGTGCGGTGGTTCCTCCGCCTATTCAAGGGCCGGGATCGACTTCTGCAAGGAGTGGTGAGTTTGACTTCACGGGGGCCTGGGGTTCGGGTGAATCAGGTAATAACGAAGTTTTAGCTGCTTTGCAATCTATTTTATGTAAACTTTCCTCACCCGCCGTAACTGCTCCAGCGGTTTCTAAGCCTCCCCCACCCCAGGCTGGTATCTACAAGGAGGCTTTCTTCTGTGGTATCAGCCCGCTGGGTGCTCATTTGGACGCGGAAACCAAGGAGAAGATTTGGTCCAATCAGTATGTGGACATTTGGTCCCTTATTTCAGCGGATCAGTTTACGGTGGATAAGGAACGGCGTGCTTTCACTGACAATGTTAGAGTCGGGGAATTTAGGAAGCCCCGGGTGGCACGGTCCATGAACAATTGGATTCAGGCCTTCTCTGTTTTGGGTTGTGTCATGGGTCAGAAGCACCCGGAGCGTTGTTCGGAGTTGTTTGTCTATTTTGATAGTATTTATAGTGCATATAAGTCACATGGGGGATCCGCCTGGTGGCGCTATGATGAGGACTTCCGGCGGCGCCTGGCGTTGCAGCCGGAGATCGGCTGGGGCGTCAGGGCCACGGACGTATGGCTTCGTTTAATGATGGCACCAAAAGCACTGCCCTTTCAGCCCGCGGCCACCGGTTCCGGGGGAGCTTCAGCCTCGGGCTCGGTGGCCGTGCGCAGACCAGGTTCCTGTTGGCTCTTTAATGAGGGCAGTTGTCGCTTCGCAGGCCTGTGTAAGTACAAACATGAGTGTTCCGCCTGCGGCGGAGCCCACACAGCCTTGCGTTGTCCCAGGCCCTCGGTGCGACAACTCAACAAAGCGGCTCCTGCCGAGGTCAAGGACGCCAGTGAGCGTAGCCGCGATGCGCCCCTGGCTAGACAGTTACCCCAATAGTTTCGATGCCTCTGTTCTGTTAGAGGGTTTTCAGTTCGGTTTCTTTATCCCGTTTAACTATTCGGGGCTACCCCAGTTTTCTGATAATTTGAAGTCTGCTCGTGAGCATTCGGTGGTCACTGATCAGAAGATTGCCAAGGAAGTCGAGCTTGGCAGGGTAGCGGGTCCTTTTAATGCCCCCCCCTTTTCTAATCTTCGGATCTCCCCTCTGGGGGTAGTTCCGAAGAAGGAACCGGGAAAGTTTAGACTCATTCATCATCTGTCTTACCCCAAGGGTTCGTCCGTTAATGACGGCATTTCGGCAGATGATGCATCAGTCTCTTATGTTTCGTTTGACAAGGCTGTGATGCTGGTTAGGAAAGAGGGAAAAGGGGCGCTGTTGGCAAAGTCTGACATTGAATCAGCTTTTCGGCTGCTCCCTGTTCATCCGGAGTGTCACCACTTGCTTGGGTTTCAGTGGGGTGGGAGTTTCTACTACGACATGTGTCTGCCTATGGGATGTTCCATTTCATGCCACTTCTTTGAGATTTTCAGCTCCTTTCTGGAGTGGGTGGTGCGTTATGAAACTGGTTCCGGTTCTGTTATACATTATTTGGACGACTTTTTGTTCGTGGGTTCCCCGCAGGATTCGTCCTGTCAGTTTCTTTTGTCCACATTTCAGTTTTTCATGCAGCGTTTTGGGGTCCCTTTATCGGGGGACAAGACGGAGGGCCCTGCCACGGTGCTTACCTTTTTGGGTATTGAAATAGACACCGTGGCCATGGTTTTCCGCCTTCCTCAGGATAAACTGGTCAAATTGGGGGAGTTGATTGACGGGTTTTTGGCCGTTGCCAAGGTCACCCTTAAACAGGTGCAGTCTTTGTTGGGTCTGCTCGTCTTTGCATGCAGGGTTATGCCTATGGGGCGTGTGTTTTGTAGAAGGCTGTCCCTGGCTACCAGGGGCATTCGCCTTCCCGAACACCGCATACGCCTCACGGGCATTTTGAAAGCTGACCTGAGAGTGTGGAAGGAATTCCTTCTTTCGTACAATGGTCGCACCTGTTTAATGGGTACCAGGATGACTAATGATGAGTTGGCGCTTTTTACAGATGCCGCTGGTTCAACCGGTTTTGGGGCGATCCTAGGTGATGATTGGTGTGCGGAGGCCTGGCCGGTGGAGTGGACCGAGTTGGGGCTATGTAGGAATCTCACGCTGCTTGAACTCTTTCCCATTATAGTGGCTGTTGAGATTTGGGGCCCATGTCTCGCCAACAAGCATATTTGCTTTTGGTCCGACAACTTGGGGGTTGTGCGTTGTATTAATAGCCTTTCTTCTTCCTCTCCTCCGGTCATTGGTCTCCTTCGTCACTTGGTTTTGCGTTGCTTGGAGTACAATATTTACTTCCGTTCTCGTCATGTACCGGGGGTTCACAACTCCATCGCTGATGCTTTGTCGCGCTTTCGTTGGCAGGATTTCAGGGCGCTCCTGCCTGGAGCCAAGGAAGTGGGATACCCCTGCCCGGCGCGTCTATGGAATCTCGTGGACCTATGATGATGGAGATGATCGCGTCATCAGTGACACCTGCTACTTGGAGATTGCATGGTAAGGCGTGGGATGAGTGGTGCTCGCTGGTCAGGGGTCGAGATGCTGCAGGTGATGAGTCTGTACGTTTAGAAATCACTGTTGAATTTGTGTTGGGCATTAGGGCGGCTGGAGCGTCTGGCTCCGTAGCGCAGCGTAAGCTTGCGGGGGTTTCGTTTTATTTTAAGTTGTTGGGTTGGGGTGATGTCACCAGGGCCTTCTTTATCAGGCAGGCCTTGAAGGGTTGGAAGAAGGAGAGGGTTCAATGTGACCAGCGTCGCCCGGTATCTTATCAGTTATTGGTTCGCATGGTTCAGTCGTGCCCGGCGGCGTGCAGTTCCCCCTACGAGAGTTTTTTGTTTGCCGTGGCTTTTGGCCTCGCATTTTTTGGGGCGTTTCGCATAGGAGAGCTATTACCTCCGTCTAAGTTTAAACCGGGGGGTTTGCGCAGCGACGATGTGTTAGTGGGGGACGGGTCGGTCCGGCTCAGGATTCGGCGGTCGAAGATGGACCAATACGGTCGGGGTGCGTGGTTACCGCTATGGTCGGTGGATGGTGCAGTATGCCCGGTGCGCTTGATAAAGGATTACGATAAAGTGAGAGTCCGTTCCGATTTATTTTTGGTGCACCAGGATGCCACGCCTCTCACGGTTTTTCAATTTAGAGCCATGTTGCGTAAGTTGCTGGTAGCGCTGGGCTTACCCCCGAAGGAGTTTGGCACGCACTCTTTTCGCATTGGCGCGGCGACGGAGGCGTCGAGGGCGGGTTTGCCGGAGTCGGCGGTAATGCGCATAGGTCGCTGGCGCTCGGCGTGCTACGCTCGTTATGTCAGGCCGGATTTGCTGTTATGAGTTTATTGATTGTTTTTTCCTTTTAGATGTGGTTCCCCCGACTGTGTGGATACTGGGTCATTCCTATATCTTTCGTGCGGGCCAGCGCGCGGATGTTCGGCCTGGCGGCAGGAGTCTGGGCTTTCGCCACATTGAAGTGTATTGGAGAGGCATTCGGGGGCTACGTTGGCCCCAGGTTCTTTCTGAGGTCATGTCGATTGCCGGGGTGACCTCGGGCCCTGTTATTTTGGTGGTGCACGCGGGTGGGAATGACCTCTGTCACGCCAAGATTAACGAGCTTATGGCACTTATGCGTGCCGATATTTTGAGGTTCGGTCCGTTGTTCTCGGAATTCGTCTTGGTGTGGTCAGAGGTCGTTCCTAGAGTGGTGTGGCAGTATGCCAGGGATCCCCTGGCGATCGAACGTTCTAGGCAAACGCTTAACGCGAGAATGTCTCGTTTTGTACGCTCTCGTTCAGGTGTGGTAGTCCGTCACCGCCAACTGGAGGGCGACAATCGGGGCCTCATGTCCTTTGATGGTGTGCATTTGAGCGAAATTGGGCATGATATTTTTCTGTCTGGCTTGCAGGACGGGATAGAGCAAGCCCTCTTCCTTTTGGGTGGAGGTCGTAGCCCTGTGTAGGGGTCACAGGGCTCCTTCGTGGCCTGAAGTTTATATGGAGGATGATTCGGAGCAGCCAGACATGTACGGCGGGAGTCCGCCGGTGGCATACCACGGCTGTTGCATCGGTTGGTTGGCACTGGAGAGTGCCGGGTTACTAAGGTTTTAAAGTTTGAGGAAAGTTAATAAAAGCTGTGGCCGATCTCCACCCAGCAAAAGGAAGAAGTTGTGTGTGTCTTTATTCCTGGCGGTAAGGGGTATGGGCCTTGTTTAAGAGTTCATGGAGGTCAATGCAGTCTGTATTGAGCCCGACTAATTAAGGAGGGTGCAGGCGGACTGCATGTGCCACTCTCCATAGTCAGATACTGCTGCCGCATGCTGGTGCCGCCAGGAATGAGTTAAAGTTTGCCTGTCCTGTGTGTGTGTCTCTATTCCCTCCCTCTCCATGCTTGTGCTCGCCCCCTCCTCCAATCCTGTGCTGCCGCGGGTCTTTTGGCCTATGGAGATGCTCGGGGGGTGGTGAAGAGGCGGGCACAGTATATATACATGGGGCTCCCTTACCTCAACCCTTTCCGCCACTTGCCGTGTTTCCCTCCCTCCCTCCCTTTTGTCAAATTTTCTTTTAAAAAAAAAAAAAAAAAAGAAAAATATAGTAAAGAGAGACATATATATATATATATATATATATATATATATATATATATATATATATATATATAAAAAAAAAAAAAAAAAAAAAAGGAAGAAAATGGAGATTTCTTTTCCATGATTGTTTTTCTAAAGTTTTATTGCAAGTCACAGCTTGGCCTGAAGTTTATATGGAGGATGATTCGGAGCAGCCAGACATGTACGGCGGGAGTCCGCCGGTGGCATACCACGGCTGTTGCATCGGTTGGTTGGCACTGGAGAGTGCCGGGTTACTAAGGTTTTAAAGTTTGAGGAAAGTTAATAAAAGCTGTGGCCGATCTCCACCCAGCAAAAGGAAGAAGTTGTGTGTGTCTTTATTCCTGGCGGTAAGGGGTATGGGCCTTGTTTAAGAGTTCATGGAGGTCAATGCAGTCTGGATTTATAGAAAGTCTCCTTTACTCTCTATAGGTCTGTACACCACTTACACTGCACAGTCAATGAGGCGCATCTGCTGCTTGTTTTGGCAATCAGTGGGGTCTCAGCACTGGGACCCCCACCCATCAAAACTTCAGACTTGTCAAACATTTCTGAAAGTTACCGATCATTTGTTATTCCAAACTGCTACTGTTCCATATCTGTTACATCAGAGAGACACTTGGTACCTCTCATATATCTGTCTGTGCTTTCAAAACTTAGAAGAATGCCTACAGTATGATGATGATGATGATAATGAAGAAGAGTCCAAAGAGGCTTTTCCAGGCTCCTAAATGCTGCAAGCTGGAATGTCTCCTCTCTCCCCCTCCCATACCTGGGGACTTAGCTTCCAGGTGTCAATCAAGCAGAGAGGGGGAGAGAGGGGAGACATTGCAGCTATTCAGGAGCTTGGAAAAGCCTCTTTGAGAATAAAATGATGTCTCTACATTCTGGTGATACAGCTGGATATATGAAAGGTACCATGTGTCTCCTTGTCCTAACAGTGTCAGCAGTTAGGACCATGAATTACATCTGACAGATTCCCTTAAGAACCATTAAAGTTAGGGAATGGCTAAATAGGATGAGGAAACAAGAGGATAACCTCATCCAGAGCTGTGAGTTATAATTGTATTTTATCAAGATAACCCATTGCATATATCTCATTAAAGTATATAAGCTTCTGCTCTGCGTATATACACTGCGTATACGTTGTGTGTGTTTGTACCCTTATGCTGCGTTTACACGGAACGATTATCAGGCGAATTCGCATGATAACGATCAGATTCGAACGATAATCGTACGTGTAAACGCTGCGAACGATGAAGCGACGAGCGATAAATCGTTCATTTTGATCTTTCAACAAGTTCTCAAATCGTCGTTGATCGTTCGCAAAAAATTTGCAGATCATTCCGTGTAAACAGTCGTTCACCAATTTACCCTATGTGTGAGATCGGCTTAAGCGATCTCAAAACGAATTTTCCGTACGATATATCGTACCGTCTAAACGTTGATTGTTATGAAAAACACATTGTTACTTCGACATAGTTAATCGTACGATCGGGCGAATTATCGTTCCGTGTAAACGTAGCATTACATATAGGACATTCTATCTATATTACCTAAAGAGCCGCAGCCGTCATGTCTCCACATGCATGCACACAGGTTAGCCATTGCTTTTTCAGAAGCTTTTGTTCCCCCAGTAAGCGATATAAGAGAGTAGGCTTCATGGTAATCGCTGCCTGTGGTAGGGACGCTCCACTGGGGAAGGGATTAGATGGAGTACAATATGCCGAATAAATTAGTTTTTGCAAATGAGCAACAACAACAATCTCTACTAAGGAACGCATTTACTACCTAGTAACCATCTTGGCTTCCCTAGGGTCACGACCTATGGATTCTTACAGCTATAAATCTTTACTGGCTTGCACCCATTACAATGGGCTCATTGTGCACTTGGGTCTTCATAGGTTAAAGCAAACATGGCAGAGCGTTAGTACCTAATAAAGCAAGCAGCAATTCCCTCTGCTGACAGTAGGGGGCGCTACGGGAGAGACCACCCCCCCATTCAATACAAATGACAAAACACTCCGTGAGGGTACAAACCCACACACCGTATACACAGCAGATACGCAACAAATACGCAGCAGATTTGTTGGTACAGATTTGATGCTGTGTTCAGTTATTTAGATATAATCTGCTGCGTTTTTGCTGCGTGTTTGCTGCGTATTTGCTGCGTATCGCAGCAGTAAATACGCTGCTTATACGGTGTGTGGGTTTATACCCTTAGTAGGAAAAAGTTATAAACTTTGTGCCTTTTGATTCTCCATTTTAAAAAATCTCTGCTTGTGAATGGAAACAAGCTCATATACATCCAGAAGCGGAAACTGTACTCACATAGGTCTCACATGGATAGATCATTTCAAACATTTTGCATTTTTTTAATAAAATTTTACAGAAAACCCCTTTAAGGCTATGTTCACACAGCATCATCGTTCGCGAAAAGATTCATTCAACATTCTGACGTCTATAGGTCAATGACAGTACATGATAGGGTGTCTACCTGGACTGGGTGATAGTGCAACAATAGCTCCCGCTCCTCCTTCCAGTGCTGCGTCCAGGCCGGATGTCCTCTCTCGATTTCCTCAAGCTGAAATACTCCGTCAGCTTCCCAAATGAGGACATACTGCCACGTTAGTGTCTCATGTGATGAGGGCCTGACCCTGTGCCCACAAAACCTGGGCAGGTATAGTGTTATTCCTGGCAGCATCCCCTGAGGGAGCAGAGAGTGGCTCTTCGGTAACCCCAGTGTCTCAGGTGACCACCATCTCAGGACCGGAGCCGCAGCCAATACTATGGGCTTCAAGTTAAAGAGGATAATCGCAATTGTGAACAAGGTTACAGGTGTATTTCTTATAGACATCACAAGCAGAAAGTAAGGGAAGTCGTCTATATGTGCAGTCACTTCCTGGAAGATTTGTGCAGGGCTTGTGATTATACGCAGGAGCGAACCTGAACAAGCAGAGCTACAGTATAGGAAGCCATAGGGCAGCAGACAGCATGCTTGTAGACTAGACCAGACTATGCAAATAGGCTGACCTCACAGATGGTGGCAATGTAACAATCTATTGGAGGCCAAATCAGGAAACAAAGCAACATTTGTCATGATGTATGTTTGTTGACTGTGCTTTCTATACATTTCTCATAGAATTCTAATGGGTGTTAGGGAGGCTACAATAACATACAGCGCTATGCTACCTCATGAAAGTTGTGCAGGGAGGAATGGCGGTTGCCATGTCAACACCCAACCACAGGTTTTGAGGCCTTTTTAACAACAGCAAAAAATATACAGATCTCAGGAGAAAATATGGAGGATGTAACATATGGGGCAGAAGAAAATCAAAAGCTGATGTGTGAAAAGCATCTTAAATGTCATGGATGAGACTCATCCTGGCATGCTATGGCTCTGATAATAGAGCGATAAACACTATAGGCCTAAGAAAGGACAAGGGAAACTATGGGAAGGAAGACCACTGAGATACTGGCAACTAAGCAAATAAATACAACAGCTGATACATTTACACAGACCCCTCCTCCTCCTTCTAATACACACACCCCTCCTCCTCCTAATACACAGACCCCTCCTCCTTCTAATACACAGACATCAGGACACAGACCCCTCCTCCTCCTAATACACAGACATCAGGACACAGACCCCCCCCCTCCTCTTCCTCCTCCTAATACACAGACATCAGAACACGGACCCCTCCTCCTCCTTCTAATACACAGACCCCTCCTCCTCCTCCTAATACACAGACCCCTCCTCCTTCTAATACACAGACCCCTCCTCCTTCTAATACACAGACCCCTCCTCCTTCTTATACACAGACCCCTCCTCCTTTTAATACACAGACCCCTCCTCCTCCTAATACACAGACCCCTCCTCCTTCTAATACACAGACCCCTCCTCCTTCTAATACACAGACCCCTCCTCCTCCTCCTAATACACAGACATCAGGACACAGACCCCTCCTCCTAATACACAGACCTCAGGACACAGACCCCCCCCTCCTCGTCCTAATACACAGACATCAGAACACGGACCCCTCCTCCTCCTTCTAATACACAGACCCCTCCTCCTCCTTCTAATACACAGACATCAGGACACAGACCCATCCTCCTCATTATACACAGACATCAGGACACAGACCCCTCCTCCTCCTCCTAATACACAGACATCAGAACACGGACCCCTCCTCCTCCTAATACACAGACATCAGGACACAGACCCCTCCTCCTTCTAATACACAGACCCCTCCTCCTCCTTCTAATACACAGACATCAGGACACAGACCCATCCTCCTCCTAATACACAGACATCAGGACACAGACCCCTCCTCCTCCTAATACACAGACCCCTCCTCCTCCTAATACACAGACCCCTCCTCCTCCTTCTAATACACAGACCCCTCCTTCTAATACACAGACCCCTCCTCCTCCTAATACACAGACCCCTCCTCCTAATACACAGACTTCAGGACACAAACCCCTCCTCCTCCTAATACACAGATATCAGGACACAGACCCCTCCTCCTCCTAATACACAGACCCCTCCTCCTCCTAATACACAGACCCCTCCTCCTCCTAATACACAGATATCAGGGCACAGACCCCTCCTCCTCCTAATACACAGACATCAGGACACAGACCCCTCCTCCTCCTAATACACAGACATCCGGACACAGACCCCTCCTCCTCCTCCTCCTAATACACAGACATCAGGACACAGACCCCTCCTCCTCCTCCTAATACACAGACATAAGGACACAACCCCTCCTCCTCCTCCTCCTAATACACAGACATCAGGACACAGACCCCTCCTCCTCCTAATACACAGACATCAGGACACAGACCCCTCCTCCTCCTAATACACAGACATCAGGACACAGACCCCTCCTCCTCCTAATACACAGACATAAGGACACAGACCCCTCCTCCTCCTCCTAATACACAGACCCCTCCTCCTCCTAATACACAGATATCAGGGCACAGACCCCTTCTCCTCCTAATACACAGACATCAGGACACAGACCCCTCCTCCTCCTAATACACAGACATCCGGACACAGACCCCTCCTCCTCCTAATACACAGACCCCTCCTCCTCCTAATACACAGACATCAGGACACAGACCCCTCCTCCTCCTAATACACAGACATCAGGACACAGACCCCTCCTCCTCCTAATACACAGACATGAGGACACAGACCCCTTCTCCTCCTAATAAACAGACATCCGGACACAGACCCCTCCTCCTCCTAATACACAGACATCCGGACACAGACCCCTCCTCCTCCTAATACACAGACCCCTCCTCCTCCTAATACACAGACATCAGGACACAGACCCCTCCTCCTCCTAATACACAGACCCCTCCTCCTCCTAATACACAGACATCAGGACACAGACCCCTCCTCCTCCTAATACACAGACCTCCCCTCCTCCTAATACACAGCATCAGGACACAGACCCATCCTCCTCCTAATACACAGACCTCCCCTCCTCCTAATACACAGACATCCGGACACAGACCCCTCCTCCTCCTAATACACAGACATCAGGACACAGACCCGTCCTCCTCCTAATACACAGACCCCTCCTCCTCCTCCTAATACACAGACATCCGGACACAGACCCCTCCTCCTCCTAATACACAGACATCAGGACACAGACCCGTCCTCCTCCTAATACACAGACCCCTCCTCCTCCTCCTAATACACACTTACATACACCCAGACTGCTGTCTAACACAAACATGATCTAAATATTCAATGAAAAAATGTTTCCTCCTATAAGAAGATCGGAGTTCAATCCTCATAATAAACAAGTATCAAGCCACAAACTCCCACGGCAGGATATAATCATCCATTCAGGCCTCAGGAAGAACAAACAAACAGATGATAGAAACATAAAAACATAAAAACAGTTCCCACATCCTAATACAACGATTCCACACAATTCTCTGCCAAACAGACATCAGGACATACACGTATATTCACTACAATTACTCTTTACCAATTACTTCCATTTGGAAGCCGTCCTCAGTGATAATGACGCATGACATGTCCAGGGGCAAATACTCTGTCACTTCAATAAAACTAAGCTGCAATACCAGACACAAACTGAGGACAAGAGTGGCACTGTTTATGGAAGAAAGATGGAAGAAAGCAGCTATGGTTTTCCTATCCCTGGTATACCCCTTCATGGGCAGCTGCCCCACTTTTTGTCTGCTCTGCCCAATCCCTGGCTATTCATAACCATCAGGATACAACCAATTACTCTATACGGGTGGGTTCAGACTATGGAATTCTCGCGGATAAATTCTGCGGAATTCCGTGGCCTTTACGTGCTCGCGGCCGCGCGCCTTTCCGCCGGCTTCATAGACACCATTCTATGGGCCAGCTGATTCCGCATTCTGCCAAAGGAATTGTCACGTCAATTCTTTTGGCGGATAGCGTCTTTGGCGAGGAAGTGCACTGATTGGCTGAGCGGGCTGAACAGACGCCCGGAACCCCCGAAGCAGGCCGGATCGCGGAGCAGGTAATGTATGCTCCGGCCGGCGGGGGGTTAACTTACATACATTACATACATACATACATACATACATTACATACATTAGGATTAACGGGCACTCAATCCGCAATGGATTTCGCTGTGAATTTGCAGCGTGAAATCCGCTGCGGATCCGGTGTGTGAAGGCACCCTTAAGGACAAAAATAGGTTCATACACAGACATCAAGTCACAAATACATTCATACGCATACATCAGGACAAAATCCCAATCATATGCAGACATCATGTCAAAAGTGTGATAAAACAGACATCATGATACTTATACGTTAATACACTGAAATCAGGACAAAAATATGTTCATACACTGACACCAGTGTTAATACACGCAGAGATCCGGGTAAGAATGTGATCATACACAGACATCATAACGCCACTATGTTAATACATAGACTTCAGGACAAAAATAGGTTCATAAACAGACATCAGGACAAAAATACATTCATATGCAAAACATAAGTACAAACATATGATCATACACAAGTATCAAGACAAGAATGTGATCATACACAGACATTATGATACCAGTATGTTCATGCAGGAACATCAGGAGACAAATATGTCCCTACTCAGATGTCATGACACCAATACTGTCATACACAGACATCTCAGGTATGTTCATACACAATCATAATAAAAACAATGCAGTCATACACAGACATCACAGGTATGTTCATACACAGACATCATGAAAACAATGCAGTCATACACACACATCACAGGTATGTTCATACACAGACATCATGAAAACAATGCAGTCATACACACACATCACAGGTATGTTCATACACAGACATCATGAAAACAATGCAGTCATACACAGACATCACAGGTATGTTCATACACAGACATCATGAAAACAACGCAGTCATACACAGACATCACAGGTATGTTCATACACAGACATAATGAAAACAACACAGTCATACACAGACATCACAGGTACGTTCATACACAGACATGAGGAAAACAATGCAGTCATACACAAACATCACAGGTATATTCATACACAGACATCACAGGTATGTTCATACACAGACATCACAGGTATGTTCATACACAGACATCACAGGTATGTTCATACACAGACATCACAGGTATTTTCATACACAGACATCACAGGTATGTTCATACACAGACATCACAGGTATGTTCAGACACAGACATAACAGGTATGTTCATACACAGACATGATGAAAACAGTGCAGTCATACACAGATATAAGGTTATTAATACCTTTATACACAGACATCAGGTCATAAATATGTTCACACACAAACATAACAACAATATAATATACTGACATCAGAACACTAATCTCTTCTTATACTAGTAAGGGATACAAATTCCTTCATACATAAGCTTGAGGACACACATTCCTTCATAGGGTATACACAGTCCTTCATACAGGAGCATCAGGACTATCAATTTAGAGATTAGATCACAAATACCTTAATACACACACACACACACATAACTGCACACACACATAACTGCATACACACACACACACACACACACACACACACATAACTGCATACACACACACAAACAAACAATCAAACATAACTGCATACACAGACAGTGATTGATAAATACCGTCACATATTAGAACACTATACCTCATACAGAGACATCTAGTCACATAAACAATATTTAGCGCCATTTGAAACTTTGTGGCAAATATGTCCTATAATCCTAGACAGGTCAGATACCATAGCGCCTCTGACATCCATATGCATGACACCAGTCACTGACAGCACATATTCCTGGGACGTATCCAGCAGACATGAAGTCATACAGACATTCCAGCCGCTGACTGATGGCACTATCATCACACCAGGGTCACTATCATCACACCAGGGTCACTATCATCACACCAGGGTAACTATCATCACACCAGGGTAACTATAATCACACCAGGGTCACTATCATCACACCAGGGTCACTATCATCACACCAGGGTCACTATCATCACACCAGGGGCAGGATCATCACATCAGGGGCAGGATCATCACACTGGTGGCAATATCATCACACCAGGGTCACTATCATCACACCAGGGTCACTATCATCACACCAGGGTCACTATCATCACATCAGGGGCAGGATCATCACACCTATAGCACTATTTTAACACTGATGGCACTATCATCACACCAGGGACACAATTATCGCAACAAGGACACTATCATTACACCAGTGCCACTATCATCACACTGATGCCCCAATGATCACACTGATGCCACTATCATCACACCAGGGGCGCTATCATCACACCGATGGCACTACCATCACACCTATGCCACTATCATCACACAAGGGGCACTATCATCACACCGATGGCACTACCATCACACCTATGCCACTATCATCACACAAGGGGCACTATCATCACACCGATGGCACTACCATCACACCTATGCCACTATCATCACACAAGGGGCACTATCATCACACTGATGGCACTACCATCACACCGATGGCAATATGATCACACCAGGGGCACTACCATCACACTGATGGCACTACCATCACACTGATGGCGCTATCATCACACCAGGAGCACTATCATCACACCTGGGGCACTATCATCACACCTGGGGCACTATCATAACACTGATGACATTACCATCACACTGATGGCACTACCATCACACCGATGGCAATATCATCACACCAGGGGCACTATCATCACACCAGGAGCACTATCGTCACACCTGGGGCACTATCATAACACTGATGGCAATATCATCACACCAGGGGCACTACCATCACACCAGGGGGACTATCATCACACTGATGGCACTATCATCACACCAATGCCACTCTTATCACACTGATGGCATTATCATCACATTGATGGCACTATCATCACACTGATGGCACTATCATCACACCAGGGGCACTATCATCACACTGATGGCACTATCATCACACCGATGCCACTATCATCACACTGATGGCACTATCATCACACCAGGGGCACTATCATCACACTGATGGCACTATCATCACACCAGGGGCACTATCATCACACTGATGGCAATATCATCACACCTGGGGCACTACCATCACACTGATGGCACTATCATCACACCGATGCCACTATCATAACACTGATGGCACTATCATCACACCAGGAGCACTATCATCACACCGATGCCACTCTCATCACACTGATGGCACTATCATCACACTGATGGCACTATCATCACACCGATGGCACTACCATCACACCAGGGGCACTACCATTATACTGATGGCACTATCATCACACCAGGGTCACTATCATCACACAGATGGCAATATCATCACACCAGGGGCACTATCATCACACTGATGGCACTATCATCACATTGATGGCGCTATCATCACACCGATGCCACTCTCATCACACTGATGGCACTATCATCACACCAGGGGCACTATCATCACACTGATGGCACTATCATCACATTGATGGCGCTATCATCACACCGATGCCACTCTCATCACACTGATGGCACAATGCATGTCATTGCCCCTGGAAACGTCTGCGCTCTAGCGGGGAGGTTAGTCTGGATATTGGGGGGGAGGGGGCTGTTAGGGTGGAAATAATATCTCCTCTAGACAAACAGACAGTGGTGTTTGTTCCCATCTCGACTGGTTGTGCACAGATATCTGCAGATGTGTCCAGCAGATGCGGAGCGTATGAGTAATCCACTCCAGCAAAGCCGGGGGGGCACGGTGCAGAGAGGTGGGCTGTATGATGGTAACCTCTCAAGCAGCCAAAGTTTTTGCCACAATGCCAATTTTTTGCCATCTAGACGTAAACTATGGTCGTCCATTTCGGCAGAGCAAGAGTTAACATAGTAGAAGAGACTGCAGCTGTAATGACTTACTGCTAATCCAGTGGGAGCCACATCTTCCAAGGCAACCTGTCTAGTGTGGCTGTCAACTCCCTGACATCACCTTTACCTTAAACTCAGGGTGTCCCCCCCCCCCCCCTATATCACCTACAATGGGTGCCGTATCTCCTCCAGCCCTCATGCTGTGTATAAAGGATACCATAGAGGAGGCAGCAGCCGCAGCAGCAGCATCGTATCCGCAGTCTGGTCCCCGCAGCCGTATCCTCCGTCTCTGTTGCTCAGACTGATTCTCTCAGGAATGGTTAATGAGAGAGGAGCTCCTGAATCACCTCCCTGTCAGTCACTGCCAGCAAGGTTCCCCCTTCTTTTATAGACAATCTTCGCCTTTTCGCTTGTCTCTCCCTCTCCATCCTCGCCCCTCCTTCCCTTTTCAAAACCTTTCTCCTGCCCCCCCTTCCCTTTTTCCTCAGTGATTCTTCACATCTTTCACTTAATCCCCCCGCCTTCCCCCAAACACTACAGTTCTCTCACCGCCGCAAAATGACAAATAACATCCTATATCAAGAGATGCATGTATCATCCCCCCCCTCCTCCACCATCATTATACCAGCGGCACGCTTCTCCGCATTTTGGGCTTGCCACTGGCGGCCAACTCTGGCCACTTTGCAGGACCGGGGATTAAATAGTCGGGTAGTGAAGAGACTTCAGTGAAGAGTCCGTATCCTGCTGTGAGGAGAAGCGTCAGATGTGGCCGTTGAGGGTTTCCGAGTTTAGGGGATTGATTTTTCACTCCTCAGAAATTAGATGAGACAATTTACACGTCTTATTACAGATCTATCCGGACCACATCACCAGCTGCTAATGCTAATAGTGGAGGAATGGACTCCGCAAGTCACTGTCTTCTATAATCTTATACAAGTGTATTAGGTAGAGTGAGTAAGCAGTTTATTAGAAACCCCAATGGACCACCTTTTAGCCATCAGAACCGCAGATCCCAATAGGAGATGAAAAGGCAGGAATATTGGCCCCTGTGGACAGGACTGCATTTCGCACTTGTTGCACACAGAGATATTGCCAGGTTCTGAGCAGCCTCCTATGTTCCCATTGTAGATAAAGGATTAAGATTCAGCAACGTTCTCCGCACGCTCGCCATTTGAAGCTGCAGAGGTTGGATGCAGACCTAGGGCTGCCAGGGAGACATGTTTTTTTTTAGGGACTCCTTTGTGTGGCATCCAACTTCTGCAGCCACAGGGAATCAGACTTCGAGTGTTCAGGTTCAGAGAACGTTGCCAAAACCAAACCCAGGTTCGCTCATCATTAGTTAAAGGTGTGCTCCAGCGTGGGGGCACTTTTTTGGGGGGACCGGGGAGGAGGTGGCTGAAATAAAAGACGTCCACTTACCTCCCCGGTTCCAGCGGTGGGTCCCGCATCACGGCGCTCCGGTCCCTGGTTCCCGTCCGCTTCCGGGTGCCTAACGCCGCCCGAGACGCTACGTCTCAGGGCCGCTCAGCCACTCAGTGAAGGAGGCGGGATCCGAGCGGACTTCAAACGGATCCCGCCTCTTTCACTGAGTGGCTGAGCGGACCTGAGACGTAGTGTCTCGGGCGGCGTCAGGCACCCGGAAGTGACCGGGAACCGGAGCGCCGTGATGCGGGACCTGCCGCTGGAATCAGGGAGGTAAGTGGACGTCTTTTATTTCAGCCACCTCCTCCCCGCTCGCCACGCTGGAGCACCCCTTTAAGGGTATTTTTACACAAAGGAAATTGAGAGAAAACTTCAAGCGGAGTCCACGCGGCGGAAGTTCTGCCTGTCCCATAGACTCAATGATATTCTAAGGGTATAAACACACACACCGTATACGCAGCATATACGCAGCAGATCTGCAGCAGACTTGGTGGTTCAGATTTGATGCTCTGTTCAGCTATTTAGATCTAATCTGCTGCGTATCTGCTGTGTATCGCAGCAGTAAATAAGCTGCGTATACGGTGTGTGTGTTTGTACCCTAAGGGTGCCTTCACACATACCGACTCGCAGCAAAAAACTCGCTGCGAGTTTCTGCTACGAGCCGAGGTCCTGGAAGGCCCCTATCACTACATACAAGCAGTGGTCTGAAAGACCGATACGTGTATGTAATGCAGCCGCCCCCTTAACCCCTTCGGCTCCCGCACCACTGTCTGGGCTCGTTCCCACTGAGGAAAGGTAGCAGAATTCCGCGACGGAATTGTCCGCCGCGGAATGCCGTTAGCCTCCCGCTCATAATGGGAGTCTATGGGAGGCGCGCGCTCCTGCCCTGAACATGTTCATTCTTCAGCGCGGACAGGGCAGGAGCGCGCGCCTCCCATAGACTCCCATTATGAGCGGGAGGCTAACGGCATTCCGCGGCGGACAATTCCGTCGCGGAATTCCGCTACCTTTCCTCAGTGGGAACGAGCCCTCTCCATAAATTACCTGGCTCTGGCTGCACGGGGTCCCGGGGTCCTGCTCTGCCGCCCAGCCAATCAGTGTGTTGCCCAGCCGCAGCCACTGATTGGCTGGGCGGCAGAGCAGGACCCCGGGACCCCGTGCAGCCAGAGCCCGGTAATGTATGGAGACAGCGGTGCGGGAGCCGAAGGGGTTAAGGGGGCGGCTGCATTACATACACGCATCGGTCTTTTAGACCACTGCTTGTATGTAGTGATAGGGGCCTTCCAGGACCTCGGCTCGTAGCAGAAACTCACAGCGAGTTTTTTGCTGCGAGTCGGTATGTGTGAAGGCACCCTAAAGCTCAATGTGCCGTCCACCTAAAGAATTTCTATGTCAATTTTTTGGCGGACAGAGGATTGAGCTTCAGAATATTATTCAGCCTATGGGACAGGCGAGACCACTACGCGGACTCCACTTGAAATTTCCACCCCCAAATTCCATAGTGTGCACATACCCTAAGATCTGGAGACTGTACAGGATGGGGGAAGCAAGGAAACTAGCTGTTATGTTCCTTAATCCAATCCATGACTATACAACCCTTGTGGTTGATGTTTTGTCCTGCTGACAGTCCCCTTGTGGTTGATGTTTTGTCCTGCTGACAGTCTCCTTTTGGATGAACCTGCTCAGCTCAAAGCTTAGGCAAGGTGCACACTTGCGTTTGAGAACGGACACTAATGCTACGTTTACACGGAGCGATAATTTGCCCAATCGATCATTTAACGATTTTGAAGCAACAATTTGGTTTTTATAACAATCAGTGTTTAGACAAATAAGTCATTAGAAAAATCGTTTGAAAATTTGTAAGAAAAAGCGTTATTGCGATAATTTTTAAGATCGCTTAAGCCCATCTTTTACATAGGGTAAATCGGTGAAAGACTGTTTACACGAAGCGATCTGTGAATTTTCAGCGAACGACGATTTAAGAACATGAAAGATCAAAATGAACGATTTCTTGCTTGTCGTTTGATGGTTTGCTGTGTTTATACGGTACGATTATCGCTCAAATGCGATTGTTTATGCGAAAATTCGAACGATATTCGTTCCGTGTAAACGCAGTATAAGGGATCCAGATCCAGGTCATCCCATTGACTTCAATTGGGGCCTTCAGGATTCCATTTTAGTGTATTTGTGTCTCCCTACAGTTATTGGCCACAGTAAGGCTGTGTTCACACACACTGCTGTTTGCATTTTCACTGAATTGACGCGTACCCCTGCAGTCCTAAGCAGCCTTAAAGGGCCAGTGATCGTAGGACGAATGCATTAGTGGTCATTCGGCGGCTTATTGCATCTTTTGTGCTGCTCTGGGTAAACGGGGTGTGCAGACAATAATGATGAATTTAAAATGATCAAGCAAGAGTTTGTTCGGCCCGGTCACTCAGTTAATACCCAAGAAACGCCACATGTGAAGATAGACTATTCTTTGTAAAGGAGATTGGTGATCAATATTAGGTGCCTGTCAGCCCATGTAAAAGAGTGTCAGGGCATGATGGGAGTTGTAGTTTTACATTAGGAGAGCCCCGAGTTGGCCCATACCAATAGAAGGGTATATATGCATATATGCATTGGTCAAGGTCTAGTTATAGCTCTGCTCACCAAGGACCCACATACACCATAGTATAATTCTGGTACATACCAAAAATGGGATTACATATATATATATATATATATATATATATATATTTATATATCATGGACTACATCTGTTTACTTGGCGGCTCAGGTAAAGCTTTTGTATCGGGCCCCAAGATGATGACATGAAGACGCCACATGATAGAAATAACATGTATATGACCTCAGTGGAGAGCGGAGATGTGGTGCTGCATGTAAAGTCACTATCCACAACCTAGCTGGCTGGAACAGTGCCAATAACGTGGTGATATGTGTGGATACCGCCGTAGACAGGGATTATATCCTCACAAGGTCTCCATGACGACAGTGTCCTGGAGAAAAAATGAAAACAGGAAATGCTGTCATCGCCGTATCTCAGTAGTGCAGCCTCAGGCTTTGGCAGCGTAGACGTAAAATATAAAAAAAAAATAATAATTTTCACATTTTTAATGTGTACTAAAGGGCCAGTGACAAATTTCCCCTGGTGACTCACAACTCAATGGGGGACATTTATGAAGTCCGGCATTTTTTACGCCAGGCTTACAAATGTCCCCACAGCTCCGTAGCTCAGGGGATTTATGTAGAGGCGCCTCTACATAAATCCCGATCGCACGGAGCAAGTCCGTGCGAAAATTTTGAAACCTAAGCTGGCGTAGGTTTCAGTATAATTTGTTCATGGAAAAAATTATAAATGCGGCGCACACAGAGGCCACGCCCCCTCTGCATGCTGCCGCCCCCCCCCCCCCCCCCATAACGTGGCGCAGATGGGGCAGATGTGAAAAAAATATTGGCAAAAATACTGTTTGCGAATATTTTTACGCCGACTTGCCTCATCAGCGCTTAAAAAAGTCATTTACGCCTTTTCATACATGTCTCCCAATATCTCTAAAGGACTTGCCATAGTTTGTCTAAGAAAACTTCGGTATAACATTTGTCTAAGCCCTAACCATACGTTTTAGATAATTGTCGGCTAAAGACTCAATTCACACAAATACATGCACACTCAGCTTGGCCGAGGGTGCGCGTATTGTGAGGGAGGGGGGGTGCTGCTGCATGACACCTCTGGCAGTGGCCCAGCTCCTCACCACTGGGAGAGACAGGTACCCATGTCGTCCCCCCAGAACAGAGGGTCACACATGGCCTCATCTGCATTCTGCTCAGAAATGAGGGATCATTGCCTTCTAGTGCTGGTTAACATTACCACAACCCTAACAATCTCCAGCTGTTGAAAAACTGCAATTCCCATCATGCCTGTACAGCAAAAGCCTTGCTTTTCCTGTTCAGGTATTATCAGAATCGTATTTTTGCAACAGCTAGACGGCTGAAGGTTTCCCATCCCTGACTTAAAGGGTATATCCATCTTTGCTACTATTTTTTAATTCCCCCAATGCTATGGTTTCAAAACTGTTGCAAAACTACAACTCCCAGCATGCACAGAAAGACGATAAGTGTTCAGAAATGTAGTTTGTAGTTTGGCAACAGCTGGCGAGTCACAGGTTGGAGAACACTACTCTAAAGCATTGAAAATATAATATAAACTTAGTTTTTGGTTGCAGTTTTTCCATTGCTTTGTGCCCACAACTCCTATACAGATCTATTGTCACCATGGTAACAAGGTACAAATAAAAAAAGAGTCCTGTGTGTACTCTTCTCCATTCCTCCATCTGTACCATACATATTCTTACCCTACAAATTGTGTATGTATATTTGTATGAAAAAGATGTATGCAAGGGAATACAACTGCAGTATCAGACTACACAGTTTAGTTGTAGTCTGTAACCATGGAGACGTATAGTCAGGGCCAGCTCCAGGTTTTTGCGGGCCCTTGGGCGACAGAGCCTCAGCAGGCCCCTCATTACTGACTGACGCAAACACATTACAGACAAACGCACACACACACATTTCTGACTGACAGACACACACACACATTACTGACTGACACAAACAAAAGTGCTGTGTGAGGGCACTCTATGTCTCTCTCTTAATATGCTGAAGTCATAGGAAAAGAGGGTCTACAGCCTATGGGCTGTGTCTAAATCCAAGCGAATCTACGTACCTTGTCCATTCACTCACTTAGAAGCTTATTCAGTGTAAAAATGCTAAATCCAAGAGGACACACGGATTACTGACTGGCGTACACACACACACACACACACGCACACATTAATGACTGACACACACACGCACACATTACTGACTGACACACACATTACTCACTCTCCGCCCAAAGAATTGACAAAGAGCGACGGAAGCGAAGGCGCACAAGCCCACCCATAGAGACCCTGTTTGAAACTGGGGCAAACGGGATTCCGCAGCGGAATTCCGCCGCTTTTGCTCCATGTGAACTGGCCCTGACACACACACATTACTGGCTAAAACAGACATTACTGACTGACACACACACACATTACTGACTGACTGACCCACGCACACACACACACATTACTGACTAACTGACTAACAAACACACACCTAAATTACTGACTGATATACACACCAGACTTACAGCTCAGTCTTCTCCTTCTTCCTCTCTACCCCGCCAATCTCCACACTGTAGTATTAAGGACCTTCTGATCATGTGATCAGGTCTTTCTCTTTTTTTCTGCAGGATGCTGGTCCTGCTCCTTCTCTGTCTTCTGATGCTCACGCCACACACCCTGCACTACAGTGAGGGGGCTGAACATTAAAACACTGGGCCCCTCTCCCTCTCTGGGCCCCGTCACTTGCCCAGGTAAGCCGGGTGCTGACGCTGGCCCTACATATAGATTTGCATGGGGGCTGTATGCACAAAACTATTTCCTAGGTTTGTTTTTCTCTCCATTTCAAATGCAACAGGACAATAAACTGAAGGACTTGAGACGCCCATACGCTACGAGCAAAGTAACTTATAGCTGCATCTTAATAGGACCAGCCCATTATACAGTATGTATAGGGGTGTAGCAACACATGAAACTGGAAGAAACAACGATTGGGTGATGCACAATTTCAATGTTTTAAAGGGGTATACCAGGAATACATAGTTGCTTTCTTCAAGTAACAGCGCCACCCTTTTCCTCAGTTGGTATGTGTTATTGCTGATAGCTACATTAAAGTAAATGGAGCCAAGTTACCCGTCCACCCACAGAAGACAGGTGTGGAAAACTACAATTCCCATCATGCCTGTACAGCCAAAGCTTTAACTGACCAGGCATAAACATGGCCAAATAGACAAATGCATGGCTAATTTCTTCCAGAGACAACACCACTCTTGTCTCCAGTTTGGATGTAGGTTTTGTAACTCAGTTCCATTGAAGTGAAAGGAACTTAAAGGGGTTATCCAGCGCTACAAAAACATGGCCAGTTTGCTCCAGAGACAGCCCCACTCTTGTATCCAGCTTGGGCGGGGTTTTGCTGCTCAGTATCAATTGAAGTGTATGGAGCTTAATTACAAACCGCACCTGAACTGGAGACAAGAGTCGTGTTGTCTCTGGAATAAAGTGGCCATGTGTTTGTAGCGCTGGATAACCTCTTTAAAGCGAAAGTACCATCAGATACATTCACTTCAAGTGCTGGACATGAATAGAACGGCGCCAGTGTGGGGAAGCCGATGCCGTGGTCCTTTTTTTGAACCGTGGCCCAGTTCCCAAGCCCAGCATTGGTCTATTACTGAGCACTGGCACGGGCTGGAGCACTGAAGGCAGGTCAGCCCGCTGCCAGTGGGAGGGAATAGATTCTAATGGAGCCACGTCATGGAGGGGAGGGGGTTTTGTCACATTGGGGGCGGGCTGGCCTGCCTTCAGTGCTCCACCCCTGTCCGGTGCTCGGTAATAGACCGTCACCGCGTGCGAGAACCGGGACGCAGTTCATGTGCAACACTTAACCTCTTAAGGACATAGGACGTACCGGTACGTCCTATGTCCTCATTAGCACTTCAAAGCGGGGCCGCGCGGCGGCCCCGCTTTGAAGTGCCGCGATCCCGGGTGCCGCGAGTAGCCCGGGACCGCTGCTATTAGCGGGCACGGTCCGATCGCCGTGCCCGCTAATTAGCTAATCGGAGGCAGCTGTCAAAGTTGACAGCTGCCTCCGATTACCGGAGGCAACGTTTCCCTGGTGTCTAGTGGGGGAGATCGCTCCTCCGGGACCTTGTCCCGGAGGAGCGATCTCCGTTACTGATGCCGGCCGGGGACGCGTCCAAGATGGCGCCGTCCTCGGCTCGGCACTCGTTTGTTTCCGGCTGCAGCAGCCGAAAGCAAACGAGTGCCGATCTCATGGATCTCTGCAGCATATCTATGCTGCAGAGATCTCTATGAGAGATCAAAGTGTATATACTAGAAGTCCCCCAGGGGGGCTTCTAGTATATGTGTAAAAAAAAAAAAAAACGTGTTGTTAATAGTAAAAAGCCCCCTCCCCTAATAAAAGTCTGAATCACCCCCCTTTTCCCAGGTTTTAAATAAAAGTAAACAAATAAATAAATAAATAAACATGTTTGGTATCGCCGCGTGCGTAATCGCCCGAACTATTAATTAATCACATTCCTGATCTCGTACGGTAAACGGCGTCAGCGCAAAAAAATCCCAAAGTGCAAAATTGCGCATTTTTGGTCGCATCAAATCCAGAAAAAATGTAATAAAAAGCGATCAAAAAGTCGTATATGCGCAATCAAGGTACCGATAGAAAGATCACATCATGGCGCAAAAAATGACACCTCGCACAGCCCCATAGACCAAAGGATAAAAGCGCTATAAGCCTGGGAATGGAGCGATTTTAAGGAATGTATATTGGTTAACAACGGTTTGAATTTTTTACAGGCCATCAGATACAATATAAGTTATACATGTTATATATCGTTTTAATCGTAACGACTTGAGGAACATGCATAACAAGTCAGTTTTACCCCAGGGCGAATGGCGTAAAAACACATTTCCCCCAAATAAAAGAAATGCGTTTTTTTTTTTCAATTTCACCACACTTTGAATTTTTTTCTGGTTTCGCAGTGTACTTTATGCAAAAATTCAGCCTGTAATTGCAAAGTACAATTAGTGACGCAAGAAATAAGGGGTCATGTGGGTTTCTAGGTGGAAAAATGCAAGTGCTATGACCTTTTAAACACAAGGAGGAAAAACCGAAAACGTAAAAACGAAAATAGGCCATGTCCTTAAAGGGTTAAAGTGTCACTGTCGTAAAAAATTTTATTGCAAAAATCAAAAGTACAGGCAATTTTAAGAAACTTTGTAATTGGTTTTATTAGCCGAAAAATGATTTTTTTATCATGAAAAAGCAGTTTGAAGCTCTCCCCCCTGTCTTTATGGTTTTCCTATGGAGAGAGAAAGTAGAGACAGCAAAACAGGACAACGAAGAGTTAATTTACATTCACATCAAGGGCTCTCTCTTCTGACAGGCACCATGGAGCTATCTGACCTCTGAATACTGCTCTGAATAGCTCCACTGCTGAGCAATCCTTTGTTCTCGGCTCTCAGCTGCCAGCTAATCTCGCTCCTTCCCCCTCCGCCTCCCCTCTTCATAGAACAGACAGATCCGACTGATGAAAAAACAGTCGACATTTCCTGATTCTGAGCAGTGGATGAAAGAAAGGAGAGGAGGGGGGGGGGACCTGGGAAAAGGCTTCTTACAGGCACATAATGGCATATTTGTTTAATAAACCCAATTACAAAGTTTCTTAAAATCGCCTGAACTATTGATTTCTGAAAAAAAAAAAGTAACGACAGTGACTCTTTAAAGCGAATGTACCTGATTGAGAATGGCACAAAATCTTCACGTGTGAACATACCCAAGTTCACACCTAGAAATTTCTGCAGGTTTTTCCCTATCCATTTGCACAGGTACAGTCTGCAGCAGATGACAGGACCAGATTTTACAAAGACTTTTCCTGCATGAGACCGGACCTGCAGTGCAGATTATAAAATGTTGCAGGTCTTCAGCATTGATTCAGCATTGTAAAACCTGTAATGAATCAGCAATAAAATCTGCCACACAACCAGTATGTGGATCCAGTCACACATGAGACGGCACAGGACCCAGCTGTACTATTCAGTATTGACAGGACTTAAGAATTCCAGATCCTGCCGACAGGTACAGCTGCTACCGAGCCGCCGCTGGGTTCAATAGCATCATCACAAGGCTGGTTTAACATGTTTATTTCCAGAAGGAACTACTGATCACAGCAGCCGTTCTGCCCCTGCACTGGTGGCATGGAACTACAAGTTTCAGCATACCCACTAAGGCTGTGCTACTACCTATTTTGTTTATCTATAGTCACAGTAATGCAGGCCACCAGCCAAGAAGATTTTATTTTAGGGCATAGCTATGGGGATTGCAGGTGGAGAGGTTGCACCCAGGTCCTATTGCCTGAGGGGGCCCAAAGGCCCCTCTGCCCTATAAGAAGTCAGTGTTATAGTAAGCGTATGGCAGGTTAGGGTCGCTGTTACTGAATCTGCATCAGGAACCCATGCTATAACTCCTATCAATCCAACCCATGAGGATTATGTCAAAGATCACCGACTGCCTAAGGTTCCCCGTGAAAAAATATATACTAACTGCCTGCTTACTGCCAATATATACAGGGCATGCCTGCACACAATACACAGTGGGCGTGCTTATTGTCCATGACAATGTACAGACACACTGTGCTGGCTCCCACTAGCCAATATAGACTGCATACTGACACATACAGCAAGCAGGAGGAGATACCAAGCAGCCTCTGATTTACTCTTAGCTGGTTGCTGTCTCTGCCAATTTCCATCAAAGCTGCCGCTGAGCTCAGTAAACAGCAGAGCTGCAGGGAAAACATGAAATATGAATGGAGAGGCCCAGCACAAATCACTTCCATCCTCGCTGTGCGGAGGGGAAGCGTTTAGAGGAGACGAGGCAAAGGAGGAAGCCTTCAAGAGCTGCCCTTCTATGTAGAGCATTTTAACCCTTGGAATGATCAAGCTATATCAGGAGTCCTATAGCAGGTAGTATGAGCCACAGCTGTGAGACTTAGGGTGGTATTACACGAAGCGATTATCGTTCGAATAATCGTTCAATCGGTCGTATTTGAACGATTATCTTTAAGTGTAATAGTAGACAACAATTAAACGACGAACGATTGGTCGTTGGTCGTTTAATAGGTTTTGGATCTATTTTTATCGTTTGTCTTTTACACATCGTTCGCACATCGTTCGTTTGAATAAGATGTCGTTAGCCGTTCCCTGTTCATTCGCAAATTGAAAGGGGAGTGTTCTTGAATTTTGTTGCTCCAATATAACCGATAATCTTTCCGTGTAGTAAAACGAACGATTATTAGGCAAGCGCTATTGCGATCGTTGGAGATCGTTTATCGTTAATCGTTAATTGAAGAAAAATCGCTTCGTGTAATACCACCCTTAAAGGGGGTATTCCCAACTAATATAGTTAGACTTGTAGGACTCAAGCTGAATATTTTTGCAAATACATTTATTACCAAACGTGTCTCCTCCTGATATTCTGCTCTTTACTCCCCATTGTTGACAGGTTGTTGTCTAGGTTACCAACCACCACTCTGCTCTAAAAGCAATGGTCCGGCTGATAATATATATATATATATATATATATATATATATATATATATATATATATATATGTATGTGTGTACAGTGGTACCTTGGTTTAAGAGTAACTTGGATTAGGAGCATTTTGCAAGAAGAGCTCACAGTTTTCCAAAATTGAAACTTGGATTAAGAGCATTGCTTTGGTTTAAGAGCTCCCTGTACTGGGTGGTCTACAGCACTGTACTCTGACCCAGGACGTCTCCCTCACCTTCCAAATCATGGCATATCCACTTCAGGCTGGGGATTGCATCAGGGGACAGGACTGTGGAGGTAATCTCTTCATAGCTGTAACCCCTCTCTCCCTGGACAAAGAGTATTGCTATACTGTGCTCACCCTATGCACTGCTAATTCCTTCACACTCAGTAATTCACACTGTTATAATGTGCCTGCACTCACACTCATCTATACACACAGCTATAATGTGCCTGCACTCACACTCATCTATACACACTGCTATAATGTGCCTGCACTCACTCTCAGCTATACACACTGTTGCTATAATGTGCCTGCACTCACACTCAGCTATACACACTGCTGCTATAATGTGCCTGCACTCACACTCAGCTATACACACTGCTGCTATAATGTGCCAGCACTTACACTCAGCCATTCTCACTGCTCTATAGAGAGGTTTCTGTCACTGTGATTCTCACTTCCTGATTGGTCAATGCTGAACACACACCCCTTCCCCATTGCTGTCATGTGACCACACAGACCTCTGACAGCAGTCCTGCTTCTCTATTCTAGCCTGTTGCTACTGCATTGTGGGGACCTGCAGCTCCATCCTGTATATGCAAAATGCTGCTGTGTTTTCAGGTTTATGCACTTACTATACTTTATACTCCACGTATACTATACATTATACTATACATTATTATATGAAGAGATTACTACCACACTCCTGTCTCCTAAGGCAAGCCCCAGCCTGAAGTGGATCTGCTATGATTCGGAAGGTGAGGGAGAATTCCTGGGTCAGGGTACAGGGCTGTAGACCCCGCTATGTTGCTATGGGCAACAAAGTAAGGCTGCTTGATACATCATTTACATCCAGCACAACATACACAGAAAAGCTTCTTATTGTCCACAGCAACCAAGAAGCTCTAGGCTGATATGTAGATGACTATTTAGCCCCGCCTCTCACAGGACAAACTATATTGCATTATTAAACCCTGTATAGTATTCAAAGGGTAGAGGAGGTGGCAGTATTATATTTAGAGGGTGCATTATGTTGCAGTATTATATTCAGAGGGTACAGTATGTGGCAGTATTATATTCAGAGGGTGCAGTATGTGGCAGTATTATATTCAGAGGGTGCAGTATGTGGCAGTATTATAATCAGAGGGGGCAGTATGTTGGAGTATTATATTTAGAGGGTGCAGCATTTTGAAGTAATCTATAAAGAGGGTACATTATGTAGCAGTATTATATTTAGAGGGTGCAGTATGTGGCAGTATAATATTTAGAAGGTGCAGTATGTGGCAATATAATATTCAGAGGGTACAGAATGTGGCAGTATTATATTCAGATGGTACAGCATGGGGCATTATATTATTCAGAGGGTGCAATATGTGGCACTATAATATTTAGAGGCTGCAGTATGTGGCAATATAATATTTAGAAGGTGCAGTATGTGGCAATATAATATTCAGAGGGTACAGAATGTGGCAGTATTATATTCAGATGGTACAGCATGGGGCATTATATTATTCAGAGGGTGCAATATGTGGCAGTATAATATTCAGAGGGTGCAGTATGTGGCAGTATAATATTCAGTTAATGCAGTATGTGGCAGTATAATATTCAGGGGCTGTAGTTTGTGGCTGTAATATAGTCACATGGTACATTGTGTGACGCTCAGAGGAACTTTTCTTAGTTTAGAATGAAGATCTGCTGCAAAAGTCAGAAGCAGTAAAATGTCTAGGCTTCAAGCTCTGCAGAGACGAGACATAGATGGAACTGAATCTTTGCCCCGGGTGCAGGAAAAGCTAGATACCCCTCTGCCGCTAGCAACTTCTTTCCCTTCACTTCATTGAAAACACATGCACGTTCGGCTGAGCCAAGCATTCATGTGTATGGGGCAATTAAATGACATAGCTGTCAGAGCTATCTAATATAGCTATGTATAGCCAGTCTAAGCAAGCGTATGACATATTACTAAACCTGAGGACAGTGATTACATTGTGCCATCCCGATGACAGTATTGATATACCGCCTTCTTATCTGGTCTTGAACTGCTTATCTACTGCCCAATCCTATAGAAACGCATTGCCTGGATACCTTCCCCCTCTGTCTGGAGCAGGGATTCGCTTATTGCCTCTGTGCTGGTGTGTAACCTGGATTTTTTTCCCTTCTATTTTTGGCTCATACATTTTGATGGGGGTTAGAAAGCAATATACAGTAAGTAAATGTATCATAGGCCGCTGTATACACAATGCATCCGTGCCTGTCCCCAGCAGGGCTCACACGCTATATAACCAATGTCATACATTACCATAGATATTATCACTGCTCTAGGGCAGTAAGGCAGCGTTCACACCTGTAATAGAACACGCAGGATTTTTTGTATTATGGGGCTGTGGTTACCGCCTTAATCCGTGGGTTTAACTTGTATAATCCTGTGATTTTAGGGGCGAGAATTAAAAGGGAAATTATGGGGTTTTTTTGTGATGGGGAAAGGCAAAAAACGATTCCGGAATTGTATAAGAAGGAGAACCATGATTCATGATCTGTAAGGAAAAGTGTCAGAACAACCGGCCAGATTTATCAATGCTTAGACAGTGTAAGCATAAACTAGACAGTCTATAGACATTGCAGATCCATCACGGCTGCTCATGCTGTTTGATAAACGTGTCACATCTTCAGGCTTTTTGTAACTTTTATAGCAACTTGATGTTGGCTTAAAGGGCTATACTGAAATTCTGGCATGCTTGGTACACACACCCTCTATTTAAAGCCACACCTCTTTTCCTTTATACCACACCCCCTTGTCATGTTAACTGCAGAGAATGCTTAAAGGGGTTATCCAGTGTTAGAAAAACATGGCCACTTTCTTCCAGAGACAGCACCACTCTTGTCTCCAGTTCTGGTGTGGTTTGCAGTTAAGCTCCATGCACTTCAATGGGACTTCAAAACCTGCACCCAAACTGAAGACAGGAGCGGTGTTGTTTATGGAAGAAATTGGCCATGTGTTTCTGAAGCTGGATAACTTCTTTAAAACATAGAACAGTAGCAAAATCCCCATAGAAATACTCTCCTGCTCTGGACAGCTCCTAGCATGGACAAAGATGATAGTAGAGAGTGCTGTGTCAGACTGGAAAGAATCCATCACTTCCTGCAGGACATCCAGCAGCTGATAAGTACTGGATTTTTTAAATAGAAGTCATTTACAAATCTGTATAACTTTCTGACACCAGTTGATCAAGGGGGTATGAGCACCAATATCATGTTTATAGATTTTGATATCCAAAAATGAAACAACATTGCAAATTGTTCTTTTTAAACAAAACATTTGCCGTTTTGTGTATACAGCTCCTATGCAGATCTATGTGTATAATCTGATCCTGCAGTAGTGCACACATTAGACTTGTGATAATTTGACAGGACTGGTTGACCATCTAAGGCTGTGTTCACACAACGTAAAGAGACCGGCTGTTCCGTGACCCGGCCGCCGGTCACTGCGCAGTCCGCATCAGAACTTCACACAGCACACAATGAAGCAAGCGGCCGGAGCCACTCGCTTCATTGTGTGAACTGACAGGGTTTCCTACGGCCGCAATTCATTGAATTACGGCCGCAGAAAACTGACATGTCAGTTATTTGCGGCCCCGTACGGGATCCCGGCCGGAGCACCAACGGCCGTACTATTACGTAGTGTGAACATAGCCTAAGAAGTATAGGGGCCTCCTAACTCTCCCCTAACAGATGATATTGGGGGTAAGAAGGATCGGACATGTTGGATTTCAACTACCTGATCCTTTTGTTCTCAGAGAGATATGTCCCCACTAGAGGAGTCTGGCAGCGGTTTACCCACCCACAGCTCCTCATTCAGAACACTTCTACTGAATGGAGCTGCTTTTCTCCACAAACAAGTGCTGCACCTTATTTAAGTGAATGGGGCAACCTGTAAATATGTAGGCAACCTGTCAGAAAGGGATGCAGACGTATAGTCCAGCATGTTGCTGTCAGTTCCCATCGACCTGAATAAGAAGAAAATAGCTCAGTGAAACTAGCATCCAATCAGATTCCACTTTTCATTCCTCACAGGTTCTCTGGAAAATGAAAAGTGGAATCTGATTGTTGCTAGGGGCAACTGATTCAGTTTCACTTTACACCATGTTGGATAAATCTCCCCTAAGGTGGCTAATGCTACGTTTACACGGAACGATAATTCGCCCGATCGTACGATTAATGATGTCGGAGTAACCTTTTTTTTTTCATAACGATCAGCGTTAAGACGGTACGATATATCGTACGGAAATTCGTTTTGCAATCGTTTTAAGATCGCTTAAGCCGTCCGAAAGACCGCCCGCAGCCCTGCCCCCTGCCCGCCCGCAGCCCGGCCCGCCCGCAGCCAGTCCCCCCGCTTGCAGCCCGGCCCCGCATCCTACAGCCCCCTGCACTGGCTTGATCAACCCCCCCCCTGCCGACCAATCAGCACCCCTGCCGCCACCCCCGCCGCCCCGGCCACGAGCATACCTTACCTGCTCGGCGTAGCGGGTGTTCGAAATTCCCGGCTCCCCTCTTCAGTGTATTGATTGGCTGAAGAGGGGAGCCAGGAATTTCTAACAGCTCCTCTTCAGCCAATCAGTGCTCCTCTTCAGCACTGATTGGCTGAAGAGGAGCTTTTTGAAATTCCCGGCTCCCCTCTTCAGCCAATCAATGTACGGCAGCCAATCAATGCACTGAAGAGGGGAGCCGGGAATTTCGAACACCCGCTACGCCAAGCAGGTAAGGTATGCTCGTGGCCGGGGCGGCGGGGGTGGCGATCGGGCTGGCGATCGGGCCGGCGGGGGTGGTGATCAGGCTGGTGATCAAACCAGCGGGGGGGGGGGGCGATCAAGCTGGCGCAGGGGGCTGAAGGATGCGTGGCCGGGCTGCGGAGGAGCGGGGGCCGGGCTGCAGGCGAGCGGGCTTTTGCAACGACCATTTACACGAAGCGATCAGCGAAATTTTAGCAAACGACCAACAATGATTTGAGAACTTGTTCAAAGATCAAAATGAACAATTTCTCGCTCGTCGTTTGATCGTTCACTGCGTTTACACGTAGATTATCGTTCGAATTCGACCGTTATCGTGCAAATACACACGATAATCGTTACATGTAAACACAGCATAAGTTGTGTCCATTCCTTAGACATATACTCCACCTCTCCCGATTTAGCACACCTACTATGGAAGCATTAGGAAAGACAGCTGTCGGCCAACAGCTATCTTATGTGTATGGTCAGCATAAATTGGTTCTCCAGCTTTAGAAACACAAGTTCCACAAACAGTGCCACCCTTGTCCTCAGTTTGTGTGTGGTATTGCAGCTCATTTCCACTGAAGTGAATAGAGCTGAGTTATAATATCACATCCAGATCAGGGACCTTTTTTTAGTTTGTTTGTTTGTTTGTTTTTTGGTTTGGAAGAAAGCAGCATTGATGATTCCTTTACCTGGAGAAGTAGCTAGCCTTTCCTGCATCCAGTGCAGAGATTTAGTTTGGTGCCCCCTTTGTGCTGTACCTTATAGTAGAGCCCCTTTGCTCTGAGCAGTAACCTGAGGAAGGTTTTCCCCTCTGTGCAGTCCCGTATATTAGAGGTCTCCCTCTGTGCAGTTCCCTATAGTAGAGGGTCCCCCTCTGTGTAGTTCCCTATAGCAGAGCCCCCCATGTGCAGTCCCCTATGGTAGAAAGTCCCCCTCTATGCAGTTCCCTATAGTAGAGGGTCTCCCACTGTGCAGTCCCCTATAGTAGAGGGTCCCCCTCTGTGCAGTCCCCTATAGTATAGCGTCCCCCTCTGTGTAGTTCCCTATAGTAGAGGGTCCCCCTCTGTGCAGTCCCCTATAGTAGAGCCCCACCCCCATGTGCAGTACCCTATGGTAGGTAACCTCCTTTGTGTACCCCTAGAGCCTACCTTTGTCCCATATATTAGATCCTCCTCTCTGTGCAGACCCCTAATATAAAGCCCCTCTCTGTGCAGTCCCCCTATAACAGCCCCCCCCCTTTTTGTAGTCCTCCCAATAGTAAAGCCCCCCTCTGTGCAGTCCCCTATAGTAGGTGGCTCCATCTGTGTAGACCTCTATACTAAAGCTGCCCTTTGTGTAGTCCCATATATTAGAGCCCCCTCTGTGCAGTGCTCTATTGTACAGACCCTCCCCCCTGTGCAGTTCTTTATGGTAGAGCACCCCCCTTCCCCCTCACTGACCGCTACAGTACAGTGTATAGTAGTATAGTACAGTGCAGAAAAAAACAAACTTGCCTACAACATGTTTCCCCGTTGCTGCAGCTCTCCAGGTGCTGCCCTTCTCCCTTCCGGCACAGACAGTGTGTTAGATGCTGCCTGTGCCGGAAGTTGCGGCCTGTCAGCACTGACTCAATTGTGTGTACGTCTTAATTAAGGCGCACACATATTTGAAAAGTGCTCTTAGCCAGGGGCACAGCGCTGAGAGCAGACGGGAGGGTGGACCAGTCTGACACTGCTTGGAACAGAGAGTGGCGGTGCAGGCTCCCCAGTGTAACAGGCCCGAGTATACCCCCAGCCCAGACTATACCCAGGGTTAAAATGGCCTAGGCTAGATTATACCCCGGGGTATATTTCGGCCAAGCCAACTCATACCCCTTCAGGCCATTTTATACCCCCATGAAATCAGTAGCATTGGGTGATATGCACAAGAAATACTTAATTTTTCAACATTTTTGGAGGGAATTCGACTTTGCTGAGTTAAGTGAGAAGCTGACTGATGTAAATCTTAAAAATCTAAACACATAGGAGGAGATTTATCAAACATGGTGTAAAGTGAAACTGTCTCAGTCGCCCCTAGCAACCAATCAGATTCCACCTTTCATTCCTCACAGACTCTTTGGAAAATGAAAGGTGGAATCTGATTGGTTGCTAGGGGCAACTGAGCAAGTTTCACTTTACACCATGTTTGATAAATCTCCCCCATGGTGTTAAGTGAAACTGGCTCAGTTGCCCCTAGCAACCAATTCACCTTTCATTTTCCAAAGAGTCTGTGAGGAATGAAAGGTGGAATCTGATTGGTTGCCTCCCCCATAAGCCCCGTTCACACTGAGCAAATCCCACCGTGCTCAACGTCTCACTGTGAGTGAAGGAGTGAAGGCGCCCGCTTCCTCCTGTCATTGTCCTGACGTGTCATTTCTTTGAGCGGAGCGCCCTCTCCTTCCCTCTAAGCAGCACACTGAGCACGGCAGGATTCCGCGGCGGAACGCCACACCACGGAATTCCGACATTCTTGCTCAGTGTGAACGGGGCCATAGGAGACATTTATCATTATGGGGTTTTTTTTAGGCTAATAAGGAGATTTTGTGGACTTCATAAATACCTGTCCAAGACTTATTAAGGGTTTTGCGCTATTTTACATCAGTTTTCATTGCCTGCACTTTTTTTCAATGTATGCAAGGGGGAGGGGGGTTGTTCTATTAACTAGTTTTCATTAGATTTGTCAAGTGCAAATTTTCATTTTTTTTTGCGCATAATCCTACCCTAGCATAGCTTTGTAGCCAAGCTGTTTTAGACTGGGTTCACACTCTTATTGCAGTCCATTTTTTTCCCATTAGTTTTTTGCAAAATGGATGAGAAAAAAGGAAGCGTTTGTGTGCCACTATTTTGATCAGCTTTTCCATTATTCAGTTTTTCCATTCCATAATAAAAAATGGATAAAAATGCATCCTTTTTAGCGTACGCAAATACCATTGACCACATTTTTGTGTACACTAAGGGCCCTATTCCACCGGACGATTATCGTTCAGATTATTGTTAAATCGTTCGAATCTAAACAATAATCGTTTGGTTGAAATGCAGTTAACGATTAACGACCGAACGAGAAATCGTTGATCGCTTTATAAGACCTGGACCTATTTTTATCGTTGCTCGTTTGCAAAACGTTTGCAAATCGTTCGCATTAAATAAGACATCGTTCGGTCATTCGTAGTAGATACGAACGCAATAGCGAAGAAATAGCGGAGAAAAAACGATCGCAAATACGATCATAAGCAACTATTATCGTTTCATGGAAATGAGTGAACGTTTTGAGGTCTTTCACAATAGCGGTCGTTTGAGATTGTTAATCCTTAACGATTATGCGAACGATAATCGTCCGGTGGAAAAGGGCCCTAAAAAAGATGCGTTTTGATCCGTTTTTCAATCCATTTTTTTTTTTTTGTTACAAAAAGGATAGAAAAAAACAGACTGCAAAGAACGCATAAATTGTGCAATAAATTTTGCAATTTTGCGTAAAATTTTGCACAGCCCATAAAAATCTCCACCTGCTTTAAGTGACACTGTCCCCCCCTTTTTGCATTCTGACATCTCTACACAGGTGTAAAGGGTAAATTTAGCGGTTTTCATACCTTATTTTATATCATACGTCATGGTGCTTGTTCCAGTAAAAAGTGTCCTTTTATTAAGTGGGCGTGGTCTCGCGGCATTAGCGCCACTTAGCCCCGCCCATTGGTCACCGTAAAGGGGGTGGGGTCTAGACCTTTCGGCCAGCCAGTTCCAATGGCCGGCGAGGGGGCGGGGCCAACTGTGTTGTTATGGGCGGGGCTAAATGGCACTAATGCCGCGAGGCCCCGCCCACTTAACACAATCTGCAGTTGATAAAAGATCACTTTTTACTTGAACAAGCACCATGATGTATGATATAATATAAGGTATGAAAAACGCTAAATTTACCCTTTACACCTGTGTAGAGATGTCAGAATGCAAAAGGGGGTGACAGTGTCACTTTAAATAGTGCAGATGATGCAGTGATGGGACAGTGCCACCTACTGTCAGCTCAATGTAAGCACTGTACTGTATTTCTCAACAAGAGGAAGCAGCAGTGTGTCCGAGTATGATAAAAAAAAAAAATATGCGCACTTTTCAACAAATTAGAGAAGTTAGAAAAAAACTGTGAAGTGATAACGTTATGACCTGGAGGGATATATTCTGGCCTAGGCTATTTTATACCCCCTGGTATAGAATATATCCCCTGGGATATACTGTAGCCTGGGTCAGAACTGAGAAAAACAGTGACATGATAACTTGGAGGGATATAGTCTGGCTGGGTATATTGTGGCCTGGGCTAGACTGCCCACAGGTTTATAGTATAGCCTAGGCTATATTACACCCCTGGGTATGAAAATATATGCCCTGGTGTATACTGTTGCCTGGGCCAGGGGTGAGAAAACCAGTGAAGTAATAACATTATGGCCCGGAGAGATATAGCATGGCCTAGGCTGTTTTACACCCCCAGGTATATAGTTTATCCCCCGGGGTATACTGTGGCCTGGTTTGACATTAGATGGATATATTCTGGCCTGGATGGGTATACTCTGGTCTAGGCTATGTTACACCCAGGGTATAGTTTGGTCTAGGTTATTTTACACACCGGGAAGAGTTTGGCCTAGGCTATTTTATACCCCGGGGTATACTCTGGCCTAGGTTATTTTATACCCCGGGGTATATTCTGGCCTAGGCTATTTTATACCCCGGGGTATACTCTGGCCTAGGCCATTTTATACCCAGAGGTATATTCTGGCCTAGAGGGGTATAGTTTGGCCTAGGGTATACTCTGGCCTAGGCCATTTTATACCTGGGTATAATCTGGACGGGGGTTAATCTGGCCTGCTACACTGGCACACACACAGTTTAAGGTAACAGAGGCGCTGTGTATCTGCGCCCCCCTAGCCCAGTGCCCGGGGGCAGCTACCATTCCCCTTGCTACACCTCTACTATTAAAGACTCACAGCTAATTACACAATGCTCAATGCTTGCCTGTCAGACAGAGTAATATCATCATTTATATCATTAGGTATAGATTAATTTTTATAAAATAAGAAGGAGATTTAGGTTACTGTCACCAAAGAAAATCCAATACACGACGTCTAAATATCCAATCATTTTTATCTTGAATGAAATCAGTGAGACGTTCATTGTTATCAGCTCAGGAACATCAACAATCTATGTAGCAATGCTGCCATCTTATGGATATTGTATATCATTACACATGTTTAATGTTAGTATGTGGTGCCCTTTATATTACACAGGGCCAAATCATCTTTGTGCATGGAAAATATACAGCAGGCCATGTAAATATTTGCGTCTTAATATAGTACCTTATGCATCTCAAGTAGCCATGTATGAATAGGAAGTAATTCATGATCATTGACCGAATGCAGCATAAACTTATGGTCCGTTTACACAAAGCGATAATTCGCCCAATTGATCTTCAGATAGCTGCTTTTAATCCAAGATCTGTCCTGGGGTCCGTTCTGCAGGTGATGCAGTTACTGTCTTAAAAAACAACTTTTAAACTTACAGCCCCGTACCCAAGGGATAAAGGGGTTATCCAGCGCTACAAAAATATGGCCACTTTTCTCCCTCTCTTGTCTCCAGATTGGGTGCAGGTTTTTAACTCAGTTCCATTGAAGTAAATAGAGCTTAATTGCAAACCACACCTGAACTGAAGACAGGAGAGGGAGAAAAGTGGCCATGTTTTTGTAACGCTGGATAACCCCTGGATAATGCCTCAAGAGAGTAGTGGGAGGAGCTGCAAGAGACCCTGAGCCGCAGGCAATTAAAGGGAACCAACCACTGCTAAAATGCCTGTCAAGCTATACATAGGGTGTAAAGAAGCCCCCTAAATATGTAACCGACACCTATGATCTTTCCATATACCCCCCCCCCCCCAAATAACGTTTGTAAATGTCCTGCGCCATATGCAAATAACCTTCAACTAGTCAGGAGGGCATTCCTCAACACTGAACTAGTCACCCATGGGTTACTCGAATTGGCTGTAATCCCCCCTCTCGTGTCGGCGCTCAGGGATGGTCCCTCTGTAACGTTCAGCAGGCACAAAGAGAGGAAGAATTACAGCCAACTCCACACCATGGGTGACTAGTCAGTGCTGGGGAACGCCCTCCTGACTAGTTGAGGGTTATTTGTATACAATGCAGGACATTTACAAACTTCATTTTTGGGGGGTATATGAAAAGCTCATAGGTGTCAGTTACATATGTGGAAACAGTGCAGGAAGCTTTATTACACTGTACGTATAGCTTCTCGCCATTTTGGCAGTGATTGGTTCCCTTTAAAGGAACTGGAATGGGGGACAGCGCTGCTGGAGCCGAGCGGTAGTTGCATGTTGTTAGGTTCAGCCACCTCCTCCCCGGCTCCAGCAGCGCTGTCCCACACTCTGGTTCCCGGTCCCCTGATGCCAGACTTCCCCTTTAAGTCCTAATAGTAGCTATGATGGACTCCTTGGGATTAACGGACTGTAGATAGTTGTGGATTCAGCAAGTGTGTATTGTTGGTGTGCAGTAAAGTGTTTAATGATTTTCCATCTTGTATCTGGCGCTCGCCATTATTTCTCGCACCATTACACCACCTACACTTTACACACTCAGCAAGCAGGCAGAGAACAAGTGTACAGAAACCTACCGAGAGAAAAATCCGTAGATTGCCTATTTGCTTTGCTTTACAATGACCCTAGCACTGCACTAGATTCTCCCTCCTTAGGACCCCCTCCCTCTATGGGGCTCGGCATAGAAGCTCCAGTGCCCTATATACCACTAGTGAATAATATATATATTAAAGCTCTTGTTGCCAGGTCCCCCGGACGATTGACTAAAATGCTACCATTGTAAGAAGCCGTCGCTGCCGAGCTTTACAGCACTTCTTATTTAATATCTAATGTCACTGCACAGCGGGGCCCAGAACAAAAGACCCCAGTATCATAAGGAGAAAGAATATTTCATCTCCCTTATGTCCGCTTATCGTTGCTGTAAGAGAAATTATGTGATTAAATTCTACTCTCTAAAGCCCTTTTATAAGCCGACAGACTGGAACACCAATGTTCCTTCCCAGCATCATACAGCCAGATTAGTTTAGGGGTGACGTGCACAGACTGGGGGGGGGGGGGGGCAGGTGCCCTTGTAATAAGTAAGACTGGTCATGGCGTTGTTTGCTGCAGGGAAATCAATGGAGGCAGCCATGCTGCAAGTCATGTTACCCGCAGTTCTCGAGGGGTTATACAGTAAGTCAGTAGACCCCCCCAGCACAGCCTCACTGGGAGTATTGGGTGGGGGCTCATCCACTGGTTACAATCTGCGTTGTTGCCCGCTACAGATTGCATCTAATCTCACCACAAGCCAATGCTCCGGTGGCCGTAATTTGTGCTTTATACATTTTTAATTAGCATTTCCAGCATAAAAGGCTGAGATGTGTGAACACGTTCCTCAACATTAATTAAATGTTACCAGAGGTGGAACGGCCTCACAGGAATACAGATTCTCCTCAGAAGGGGGGTATGGACACTAACATGGCACCGCTCCATGAAAATATAGATATCCCTCCTGTATAGAGGTCGGTCTTACCACAGCATCCCCCAGGGCTCCAGTCTCCGATGCCATAATGGCCCCCCATAGGTTCTGCTGAAGATGATGCTATTTGGGGTCACAAGGGTCTATTTCTAATAGGATGATCGCAAAGTACCTATTAGATCTTATTGACAATATGTGTATAGGGTTACATTTTGTAAGTCTCTCTAAATGACATCTCACAAAGTCAACCAGAGCCCTGACGTGTGTTGGAGAGAGATGAGATAGATAGATAGATAGATAGATAGAGATAAAAGTAGAGAGGATGCTGCACTCAGATAATCCGAGAGTGAATATCGAGACATAGCTGGGTCCAGTGATGTTATGTTGTGACAGTGCCAGTTGGGCACACAGGTATGGTGGCACACCTGCTTTTATTTTAAAGGACCGGTATACCTTGTTCCCCTGTGAACAGTGACCTGCCGGGTTGTTGTGGAGTTTCTTGGGCTGTTGTCACGGTGGTCTGGAGTGGAATAGTGACCCACCCAGACTATTGTCACTGTCACCCACAGAAAGGGGAGATGACCCAAGGAGTGCGTGTGTACTGTGTTGGTGCTGGATGAGGAATCACAGAGTCTCTTATAAATAAAAGCTGGTTTACTCTGAAAATACTTGTATGCAGCAGATCATACAGCTTTGCATTGATATAACACGTTTCAATTGATAAGACACTTGTCAGTTTAGGATCCAGATCTTCAGTGAGAGTATAGAGAGTGGTACAGTCGTGCTGACTGGGTTGCGTGCTGAGAGGTATATAGAAGAGTCAGAAGAGTAGAGAGGAGGATGTCGTCAGAGTCCCACCCCAAGTAGTACTGTGCTCTGCCTGGATGTCTGAGGTAGAAATAGAAGAATACTTGAGAAGAGAGAGAATACTTGTGCCTGTGTTTTGACTCCTTGGTCTTTGCACCACTTATTGCCATACCAGTGTTGGGGGACCCGTCCTAGTGGGTGACACAAGCCCCAGACCTTGTTACCTGGGATGAGTGTAATGCTTAGGGTCCCCTAGCCACACCCACACTGCAAGATCATAGGCTTCTAGCAACTTTGCTCTATCCGGATCAGTTCCTTTACTTTCTCTATGGATACAGTCCTGCCCTGTGTCTATCCTTGTCCACAGAGTGGGTTGAGATGATCTCTGACTTGTCCTCTCTAGTGAAGGGTTTACCACTGCATAGTGTTGAGTGGAATTACTTGAGAAGAAACTGTAGGTTGCATGTGCCTGGGTCTGCATCTAGACTGCACACTGAGACTGGGGACCTGGCAGAGGGCCAGGGCCCAACTGGACCACTGTAGAGAGCGTTCTCACTTGTGTCCTTCCTCTACAGAGCTTAGCGACAAAAAACCTCTACACTTCCTCTACCCATGTGACTTCCTATCTACAGCCCTTGTAAGGTGTGCTGTGAATGGGTATAAAGTGCATATTTGAGAAGTAAAGAGGGAAATGATAGGATAGAAGAAGAAAGTACTCTCATTGGTCTACAGATCCACATGACAAATAAATAAACAATAACCCCCTCAATACTACAGCCGTGCAATACGGTATGCACATACTTATAATAGCGACATCTTGTGGCGAAACTTTAACACTACATTACGAAGGGTGTAACCAATAGCAACACCTGTGGTGGGACACAACAGATAGATAGTTAGATAGATAGAAGATAGATAGGTAGATAGATATCCAATAGAAAGTACTGCAGCACGCCATTGTAAAAGTGAAAAAAATAAAGTGATTTATTTAATCCATACAGCAGGTGATGCATCACCTGCTATATGGATTGAATAAATCACTTTATTTTTTTCATTTTTGCAATGGTGTGCTGCAGTACTTTCTATTGGATATTTGTGTACTGGAGATCCCCAGCACACTGCTGGCACCCGACACTCTGAGTGCAGCGTCTTCTTTTTTAGTGTAGATAGATAGATAGATAGATAGATAGATAGATAGATAGATAGAAGATAGATAGAGAGACAGATAGATAGATAGATAGATAGATAGATAGATAGATAAAAGATAGATAGAGAGATAGATAGATAGATAGATAGATAGATAGATAGATAGGAGATAGATAGATAGATAGATAGATAGATAGATAGATAGATAGATAGATAGATAGGAGATAGATAAAGAGAGAGAGAGATGTGAAAAGACAGGGGCAGCACCATTGAAATAATACAAACATTGCAGACAGGAGGGTTCTTGATCAAGGGCCAAAGGAAATATAGACTTGAAAACGACTGCACGAGGCAGTAGAAACATCGCGCTGTATATCATATGATGGAATAAACACTTTCATCATTGTATTTACTGAAAACCTACGGGTGATAAGTGTGTGTGTGTGTGTGTGTGTAGGAAAGGAAGTGGGTGAAGAGAGAGAGAAGGAAGGAGGGAAGGAAGGAATAAGGTAGATATAGAGAAATGAAGGAAGCAAGAAAGGAAGAGAAAGTAAGGGGGGAAGGGCAGAGACGTGGAGAGAAAGATGGAAGAAAAGATGGAAGTGTATGAGAAGAGAAGAAGGGAGGGAGGAAGAGATGCAAAAGAGAGAAAGGATGGAAGGGCTGTGGGAGGTGTAATTAGGAGAGAGAGAGCAAGAGAAAGAGAGGAAGAAAGGAAAGAAGTAAGGAGAAGGAAGTAAATAATGAAAAAAGAAAAGAAAAAGAGGAAAGAAGGAGGAAAGGGAGATGTGGAGAGAAAGAAGGAGGAAAGGGAAGGGAGATGTGGAGAGAAAGAAGGAGAAAAGGGAGATGTGGAGAGAAAGAAGGAGGAAAGGGAGATGTGGAGAGAAAGAAGGAGAAAAGGGAGATGTGGAGAGAAAGAAGGAGGAAAGGGAGATGTGGAGAGAAAGAAGGAGAAAAGGGAGATGTGGAGAGAAAGAAGAAGGAAAGGGAAGGGAGATGTGGAGAGAAAGAAGGAGGAAAGGGAAGGGAGATGTGGAGAGAAAGAAGGAGAAAAGGGAAGGGAGATGTGGAGAGGTAGAAATATGGGGGAAGGGAAGGAAGAGAAAACTAGAACGATAAGCCATAGAGATAAGTATACATGAAGTATACATGAAACTCTTGTCTTGTGAGTCACTTTACTTACATAGCTGAGTCCTCCGGGGAATTTGTCTCTGCAGTACAATGAGGCTCCGGCTCCAGTAATATTCTCAGCCTAAACATTGCAGGGAAAATTGTATTATCAGTTCTCTTAATATAGTTACCAACTGAATTCATTGAAATAGCGGAGCGTAATACTCGGGGCCACAATCCAGCAGCACAATACTGAGTGCAATGTTAATGCTGGAGTAAATAAGCTTTGATGAGTGGTTACATTAGGCTTCTCTCTATCTCAGTGCACATTAGGTTATGTTTCCTTTATGTCATTTATCTAACCTAGTCAACCTAAAACGTGCCCACTTTTTCAATATATTTTCTTCTGACGCATTTAAAATGTTAGAAAAAAAATACAAAATAAAAAAGAACATACAAGTTTGTGTCTACTGCTCCTAAGCAGCTCTCTGTGTGTCTCCATGGCTACAGACTACAAACAGTGTAGTCTGATCCTGCAGTCATTCTTTTTTTTCCATCTCTTTGGATGGTAATGTGAGAACAGAGTTTGTCACTCAATGGGGGTTCTCTACCTGGCTCTGCTGTGGTCACCAAAATGAAGATAGGTGGAGTACTCAGAGCAGCTTGTAGTCCTTTGGGCAATGGCTGACCCAGTAGATCACCCCTGTGGAACCTTGTAGCATTTTTTCAATAGAGTCTGCACAAAGTGGAAATTTCTGTTAAAACACAAAGCTGGAAAGTCAAGGCCCTATTACACAGGCCAATGGTGAGGAGCAAACAAGCACCGACCTGTCAGATCAGTGCTGGCTTGCTCCTCGTTGCCAGCTGGCTGCCGGCGCAATTACACGCACCGACAGAGTTGGGCGGGGCTGTGGGAAGCTAAGGGAGGGAGGCCATAGGAGATAGTGGTGGTCTGCTGTGATCGCTCCTATTGCTCCTATTGCTCCTGAGTGACCATCATCAGACCGTCGCTATCGTGAAAAATACTTTTATCTTGTTGAAAGACAAGGATCAGCTGACATTGTGCATGGCAGCTGATTGTTGCCTTTTAACAGTAACTATTAAACCAACAATAATGAGCCGCAATGACCAATAATTGGCCGAATGCGGACGATAATCGTTTGGTGTAATAGGGCCTTTACATTCCTCAAGATGGATAAAGTGTATAAAGAAGAAATGGAACGCAGCCTGGAGCCCCATTCTACAGGGATTTCCGGGTCCCAGTTCTCTAGATTGCCAGGGGTTCTAGCAGTCGGACCCCCACAATCTCTTAGTTATGCCCTATCCTTTGTATACTGTGGATAGGGCATTACTAGCCAAGGTAGAAAGAGCTGTGCATTGTGGTTACCATCGCGAAACTATGAAAGTCCCGATTGGCAGGCAACTGAAAAACTGGTACTGATTATGGCTGGCAAACATGACTAGGAGTATTAGGAATTTACTGAATGTGAATGGCATTATTATGGCGGCATTGACTATGGCAGACAATATTTTAAGTGTACTGAATGCAAATTGTTATGGGGTATTAACTGTGGCTGAACTGAACGTGAATAGTGAGTATCGGGATATTAAATATGGCTGGTAATATAATATGTGCACTGGATTGTTATGGGGCACTGAATACGGTTTGCAATATTGTGAGTGTACTGAATGCCGAAGAGATCTAGACTACTAAGTAAATCACTGGGCTGCTAATGATAATAAGTGATTATACAACCCCTGAGCGCCACATATGACGGAGTATACAGCCGAATCTAGACAAAAGCCTCTTCATTTCCTCCGGCACAGTCGGAGCACTAATTGATTCCGCTCATAAATAAAATCTGCTCTATGATGTGCAAGAGCTGGAGGGGATATTTAGCGGAGAGAGAAGTCCTCCTGCTCGAAGGCAGAGATAAAAGGAGAAATATACCTCCCTTACAATGCTGATCCTTAGAATGCAACACAGACGGCTTGTTCTAGAAAGTCCAGATCCACTGCACCACTGACAAAGAGTAGATTATAATATACCGTCTGCAAGAAGAAATTCTAATGTCTACAAAGCATAGAATTCTAAATATGCACCAGTATAGGCCACAGAAAGAGATCAAACACTGAGGAAGAACTATGATGATGGTGGACTGCTCAGGGTTGACACCTCGGATATAGGGGGTAGGACATGGGATATGTAGCGCAGCTTGTATTTCTTGGGAGTACCACTACCGATACCACTACCTTATGTTGTGAGCCCCCCAAAGGTGTTATATTGGAGGGAAGGCTGGTCACTTGCTAGGTGTTGTAGTGTGACACCACCCCCGAGATGGTTGGCCGAGATACAGCCGGCCCTTAATGGATTGTCACGTGACGCCAGTGCCTGGTGGGCATACAGGTGTGATGGCACGCCTGCTTTTAAGGTGTAAGGCCGTACCCTTTTCCCCTGTGGTTAGTGTCCTGCCGCGTTGCTACCGGGTCCCTTGGTATAGTGTCACAGAGGTTGTAGTCACGGATGGCCAAAGCAGTGTAATGACCCTCTCTGATAGTAGGACCCACCACCCACAGAAAGGGGAATTGTCCCAAGATTGCGGTGTATATGCTGTGTAGGTGGTGATTAATGACCACAGATATAACGTTGAGTTGGTTTACTACTTGTAAATGTGCAGCAGGTAATACGGAAGACCTTTGATATACACTTGATAAAGTTCCAATAAAAGACTTGAACATAGGACAACCAGATCTGTAGAATGAGTGCAGTGTAGGAGATAGTTGTGTCGATAAAGTTGTGTTGAGGTAGAGTAGCAGAGAGGAGAATGCCGTGAGAGTCTCGGCCCATGTAGCAGTGTGCTCTGCCGGGATGTTGGAGGATATAATAGAGTACTTGTAGAAGAAGAAGAACACCTGTGCCTGTGTATTGACATTTGCTTTAGTCTTCACACCACCTTATGCCCACTAGCGTTGGCCAAAGGTACTAATGGGTGACACAGGTCCCAGACCTTGTTACTTGGGTTGAGCGGAATGCTGAGGGTTCCCTGCTGAGACCCGTGCTGCGAGATGGAGTTCATAGGCTTACTGCAACTTTGCTCCACTCTGATCAGTTCCTAGCTCTTTGGCTCTATAGTGGATACTGTCCTGCACTGTGACTTCTCCTTGTCCACGGCATCGGTTGAGGTTATCTTTTGGCTAGTCCTCTCCTGAAAGGTTTAACACTGCATAGTGCTTTGTGTGGGTACTTGTAAGAATGTTGGTAACAGTGTGCTGTCTTGCGTCCTACCAATGCGGGGTACTGGCTAAAACTGACTACTTGCAGACCTGTTAGAGGGCCAGGGCCAAGGCAGGACCGCTGGGGAGAGCTCTCTAACTTGTGTCCTTTCTCCACACTGTCTTGAACAGAAAGCTCTTCTTCCTCCCCCACCCATGGGTCTAACTTCCTCTACAGCGTGTAGGGTGCTCTGTGATTGGGTGAAAAGAGTGCAATAGAAGAACAGAGAGGAGAGGTGATAGGAAAGAAGAAAGCAGAAATCCTACTGGTCTACAGAATCTGGTACACATAAATACAATAACCCTTTGGGATCCTTCAGCTGAGCAGCTTCCATACTCTAATACATAATACAGCAACATCTAGTGGTCAACTAGTGGTCAATACTACTTTCACAATAATAAGACCACAAAAAGTACAGACATTTGCGAAGGGACACCGCACCTACACCTCCTACTACCCTGATACCACTACCCTACCCCTACCCAGATACCATTACCCTACTCTTATTCCTACCCTGATACCACTACCTTGATACCAATACCCTACCACTACCCTACTCTTACCACTACCCAGATACCACTACCCTACACTTACTACTACCCAGATTCCACTACCCTACTCCTTTCCCTACCCAGACACCACTACCCTACTCCTCCTACTATCCTTACACCACTACCGTACTCCTCCTTCTACCCTGATACCACTACCCCTTCTACTACCCTGATACCACTACCCTACCCCTTCTACTACCCTGATACCACTAGCCTACCCCTCCTACTACCCTGATACCACTACCCTACCCCTCCTACTACCCTGATACCACTACCCTACTCCTCCTACGTCCCTGATAACACTACCCTGATACCACTACCCAGACACCACTACCCTACTCATACCATTACCCTAATACCAGTACCCTACTCCTACCACTACCCAGACTCCAAAACCCTAATCCTTCTACTTCCCTGATACCGCTAACCTATATAAAAGATATATAAGTATGCTCCTGGGTATTCTGGACATTTATAAATGTATGATAGGTGTGGATCAGAGCTGTCATAATCCACACCCCTCCGACCTTCTTGCGGCTGTCAGATGTGGTCAGGAGGCTGAAAAACAGTCAAACTGATTGTTTTATGTAGTTTACATAACACTCATGGGATTACGGGGGAGTTGAGTAAACAACGTGGCGCCTGTGAGTTATGATGGCTCGCAGTGCTGTGCCCTTTATGCAGCTCCCATTAATGTCAGTGGGAGTTACGCAAATTGTGTAAAACATCCATCTCGGCTATTTTCAGCTTCCTGACATTTCCAGTAGCTGCAATTAGGTGGGAGGGGGCCCAAGATCCTTTCATCTCCACATAGTTGCAAGGCCAGAGGTAGGACCCACTTCTATCAGATGGGAATACCCCTTTAAGGCATCCCTGTCCTTAGATGAAACTTTTGACTGCTGTTGCAAAAAGATTAAAGGTTTTGATCTGTTGGAGTCCGAGTGTTCATATTGTGGTGTGCCACTGGATGATGTTATGCTGGTGGTTACAATACAGCTTTGCCAGTGATGGTATTGTCGTGATGCCAGTGCTGGTTTAGCACACAGGTTGGGTGTTACACCTGCTTTTAGTTGTGGCTGGTTATACTGTTCCCCAATGGTCGGTGACCTGCCGGATTGTGATGGGTCCCTTGGGCTCTTGTCACAGTGCTCCAGAGTGGGGAGATGACTCACCCGGACTGTCGGTACCGCCACCCACGGAAAGGGGAAATTTTCCCAAGGAGTATGTAGCCGGTATGTGTAGGTGCTGGTGCAATGATCACTGAATCCCAGTAGAATAAATAGAACAGCTTTACTAATACTCTCTTGCAATACAGGATATGCGGGTAACAGATAACTTCTTAGGTACTGACTTGTGTTCACTGGATCTGTGCTGGGAGATACTTTAAGTGCTAAGGTAGAGTAGCAGAGCTTAGTGTTGAGCAGTGAAGAGAAGAGGAGAGGAGTTTGTTTTGAGAGCCCCAACCCAGGGTAGTAGTGTGCTCTGGCGGAACTTGAGAGAGAGATACTTGTGAGAAGAATACTTAAGAGAAGAATACTTGTGCCCCTGTTTCACTAAACCACCTTCTGCCCTGCAGTGTCGGGGTACCCGTCCTATCAGGGTGACACAATCCCCAGTCTTGGTTACCTGAGATTGGCTAAGTGTCTGAAGTAATCTGGTGTCACCTGCGCTGCGAAATAGAGTACGTAGACCTTCATTGCGGTAGCTTTGTTCTATTTGGGTCAGTTCCTCTGTAGTAGGACACTGCCCTGTACTTTTCAGAGAGGTTCACTGCGTGGGCTGGGGTGATCTCTAACTTCCAGTTGGCGTCTAACACTGCATAGTGTCTGTAGTGGTAATCTTGGAAGTGAAACTCTCTGAACTCTCCAAACACATGTGTCTCTGACTACTAAGACAGCTGGTCTGTCCCGGACAGGGAACCTGGCAGAGCCAAGCCCTGGCTAAGTTCAGCAGGGATGCCTGTTCTGTGTGTATCCTACTCCTCAGACAATCAGAGGGAAACTGAAACTACACTTCCTCTCCCCCAAGTGACCACTTCCTACAGGGTATGTAAGCGTCCCTGTGAGTGGTGGAGAAGAGAGTGTGCAAAAGAAAGAAGTATAGGGATAGGTAGAGAAGAAAGAAGTATCTCCACTGGTCCAGAGAATCACAAGATACAAAGAAACAGTAACCCTACAGTGACAACAGCTGTGCAATACATATATACAAGTTTACACATAAAACACTGACATCTGGTGGCAAAACTTACAAACATCTTCGTCACCACCTTACTTTGGAGTATAAGGCTTTTAGATACAGGTGTCAGACGAGGGACACCTGTTGTGGGACACCACAATATCAATAAAAAAAAACAAAACAGGAGAAGCATTGGTTATGCACTTCACTCCCCAACATGCTGATTTTTTTTGCCTCCGTGGACAAGACGAGCTCAAAAAAGCTTGTCTCATGCAGTGAGATGGAAATTGCCGTAAGCTTCTCTTGCTTTGTTTTAGATATCAGTAGGGGTCCGACCAATCAAAACTTTTGACATGTGAAAGGGACACTTTAAAGAGGAACTATCAGCAGGTTAGATAAATCTGACTTGCTCATAGCATAGGTGCTGAGTAGGAAGGCAAGTCTCTTACCTTCATTCTCAGCACCATTTCCGTGCAGTTAGTCTTTTACTCCTTTAGGAGTAATTAGGACCATTAGGAGCACCAGTCTGCCCCCATAGCACCGATCCGGCCCATCCACTCCATTGATTATCATTAGAAGGGGCAGGCTTGCCGAGGGGCTTGTCGTTGCTAGTCGTCTGAGACTATGCTTCTAACAGTCTTACAGCCGAGGAGTAAATGACTAACTACACAGGAATGGTGCCGAGGATGAAGGTAAGAGACAAATCTTCATCCTCGGCATCTCCTGTGCTATAAGGATGTATCAGTAGGTTAGATTGGTCTAACCTGCTGATAGTCTCTCTTTAAGACTGTTATGCTATACATACACCAAAGGTTTACATACATAGCAAAGGCAGTTACAAGAAGGCCGATGAAAAAGAAGAGAGCCTAATAGTGAAGGCTCTGTCCCTTTAAATATTCAGCAAAGAAGGGAAGGGGAAAGCATTTGCTTTTGTTCTGTAAGTGATGAGAACCCTTTGCTTTTGCTATAGGGCCTATCTTCCGTTTACTGTACATCCACCTCAGCCATAGGCATAATATGATTATTTGCTGTGAACAGTTAATTCCTATGAAGAAGAGAGGCGCCCCCTCAGCTGTTACCTCTGCCCCCCTATAACAGGGATGGGAAACCTTCAACCTGCAAGCTCTTGCAAAAGTACCATTCCCATCATGCCTGAATAGTCAGATCTTTGACTATGGCTGTCCAGGCATGGTGGGAATGGTAGTTTTGCAGTATCTGGAAGGTTGACGGTTCCCCATCTTATAGCTACACCACAGAGATTATCTGTACTTGGTTAAAGGAAGCACACAGCATACATTGTATTGTAGTGTCCATGTTCTTCCATGGATGCAGCTAAGAGGTTACACAGAGAAGTCCGCCGCACATCTTTTGGGATCTCATGTATCCGGACCAGATGTTTACACAACATGTCCAGTTCCTATCGTCCCACCAGAATGAACGTTTCATGGCCAGAAGACAAGACCACCCCACGAGAGGACAAGCATAACTACAAGATGTTTGGTGACATGACAATGAGCTTCTCTTCTAGCAGCTACTAGTATGATACCAATGCTGTATTATAAGGATGCAGTTATCTGTGTATATATCATTCTCTGCATTGTATTGTTAGTATGTCAACAATTATAGCACCAGCAATCATATACAACATCAACTATATATGCTATGCTAAGTGGCCCCTTCATTCCATCAATGACCATGAATAAAAATTTCAGGAAAATTTCTTAAAAGTGCACCTGTCATTATAACTTTCAAACTCTAAATCAACAGTAGATGTGATATAAAGCAAGCTTGCAATTTACATTCATTATTTTTTTTGTCGTTATCATGGAAAACACGGCACTTTCTGTTTTCTGACTGCTTTTTTCTCCAAAAACAGGAAACAGTCAGAAAACAGGAAATCCTGTGCTTCCCAGGCCATCTGAGCGCTCACAGAGAGAAGGCTGTCATGTGACTGATGGACACATTGAGCCGTGACTCTCTGTACTGGCCGGAATTCCTGTGTTTAGTCTCTTTTTTTCGACCAGCACAAGTCAGAAAATCTGCCTTCAGGAGACTGAGCCTGGATACAGGTAAGTATAGCTGTTATATAGCTGCCTTCAGGAGACTGGACCGGGATTTCTGGTAAGTTCAGCTTTGTTTTACAGCATGATAACAACGAATAAAATACTGAATGTAAATTGCAAACTTGCTTTATATCACATCTACTGTTGATTTAGATTTTGAAAGTTATAACCAAAGTTACTCTTTAAACGTAGTGACCAGAATTAGGAAGACCTGGATGCTGTCTTCCAGAAACAGCACCATACCTGTCCATTGTTCGTGTTTGTTATTGCAGCTCAGCTCTGTTAACCCCTTAGCGACCCATGACGTATCTGATACGTCATGGCGCCACGGGGGGTGCTCTGAACGGCGCTGATCCCGGCTGACACGTGCAGCCGGGCAGTGCCTCTGTTAGCCGGCGCGGGTCCCGTTGCCGCGCCGGCTAATTAAGCACTTCAATGCAGCTGTCAAACCTGACAGCTGCATTGAAGTGCTTTATGCACAACATCCCTGGTGTCTAGTGGGTCGGATCGCATCGCGGGGGGGAGATCCGTTCTTCTGGCCGTGCCGGGCCTCAGCATCAGAATGACGCTGATCCCGGCTCGGCAGTAGATTGCTATGGCCTGCAGCAGGCCATAGCAATCTATGACCGATCTCATGGATCTTTGCTGTGTATATACACAGCATTGATCTCTATGAGAGATCAGTGCTATGTATATACAAGCCCCCCAGGGGGGCTTCTAGTCCATGTAAAAAAAAAAGTAAAAAAGTGTTTTTATTAATAAAAAATCCCCTCCCCTAATAAAAGTCCAAATCACCCCCCTTTTCCCATTTTATAAATATAAATTAATAAATAAATAAATAAACATATTTAGTATCGCCGCGCGCGTAATCGCCCGAACTATTAATTAATCACATTCCTGATCTCGCACGGTAAACGGCGTCAGCGCAAAAAAATTCCAAAGTGCAAAATTGCGCATTTTTGGTCGCATCAAATCCAGAAAAAATGTAATAAAAAACGATCAAAAAGTCGTATATGCGCAATCAAGGTACCGATAGAAAGAACACATCATGGCGCAAAAACTGGCACCTCACACAGCCCCATAGACCAAAGGATAAAAGCGCTATAAGCCTGGGAATGGAGCGATTTTAAGGAACGTATATTTGTTAACAATGATTTGAATTTTTTTACAGGCCATCAGATACAATATAAGTTATACATGTTATATATCATAGTAATCGTAACAACTTGAGGAACATGCATAACAAGTCAGTTTTACCATAGGACGGACGGCGTAAATGCAAAACTCCCCGAAATCAAAACAAATTCGTTTTTTTTTTCAATTTGACAGCGCAAATGATTTTTTTCCGGTTTTGCAGCATATGTTATGGAAAAATAATGCCTGTCATTGCAAAGTACAATTGGTTTCGCAAAAAATAAGCGCTCATATACGTCTCTAGGTTAAAAATGCAAGCGCTATGGACTTTTAAACTTAAAATGGAATAAGCAAAAGCGCAAAAACGAAAATAGGCTTTGACCTTAAGGGGTTAAAGTCCTACAATACCACACACAACCTGTGGACAGTAGTGGTGCTGTTTTTAGAAAAAAAAACAGCCATGTACTTATAGTTCTGGTCAACCTCTTAAAGTGGACCTGTCAGCAGCCTTTTGCTGTATAAAGTAAAGGCCTTGTATAATATGGCTTCTCATTTTAATCCATCGCTCCAGTGCTAAGATATAAGCTTTATATGTTTATATAAATTAGAAGATAAAGCCCATGGGGCGTTCCCCTTGGCTGCATTAACCCAATAATGGTTGCCCCCTTCTCTTGTAACTAACACCCCTATGCCCAAACTATTTAGGCGACAAGCTGAACAATGCTGGGCTTTTGCAGTACAGAGAAACACCCTGCGGGCTTTATCTCCTAATTTGCATGAAATGTCTAATGCCTATATCTTAGCACTGGAGTGACAGATTAGAACAAGAGTGATATCTTCTGATTCAGGGTAAGAAGCCCTATCGTACTATGCATTGACTTTTTTCAGCAAAAAGTGCTGACAAGTCCACTTTAAAGTGACAAGTTGCCTTGGTGCCCCAAGAAAAAACTGATAATTAAAAGAAGAGTTATTATCCAACCTACATCTATTATGCAAAACTGTGGTTACACCGGATAAGAATAACATGGCTGCTCTCTTCCAAACCCAGTGCCCCCCCCCCCCCCCCGTCATCAGTTAATGTGTGGAATTAAAGCTGACTTCCATTGAAGTAAATAGAGCTGAGTTGGTGTGGTGCTGTTTTTGGAAGAAAGCAGCCATGTTTTTCTCATCCTGGGTAACCCCCAATAAGTGCTGCCTGATAGGTGCATGTCGGATAATTACCCATCTCGTCATTCATTTTACCCTTTTTATTGTCAATCATAGCTGCTCTCTTCCTTGATGCCCCAGGCAGCTGCCTACGTGTCCAATTCCTTTTCCCATATTAGTTAATATTATTAATGAAAATGTAAATTTTTTTATGGAAATCTTTCATTAAAATTTACTGCCCCAAACCCTACAAATAGGCATAACCCATCCTGTTGAGATTACTCTCCCACTTGCTACTATCTACTATTTCTACTGCTGACGCCTACGCTCTACATACTGCAAGCGACGCACTAAAAGATTAAAAATAGCCGAGTGAATGAAGTGACGTGTAAAGACGCAGCAAAGAATCTTTACTAACAACTCTCCGCACCCCCTGCACCCGGTCCGTCATCGGGGTGAGCTTAGACAGTAAAAGCTAATCTTCTGTGTGTGGGGACTGCGGATAAATGTTAATGTCTGGCCGTACAACTCCATCAAGCAATCTCCCTAAACAAAGATTTTCCCCCTCCTCGGAGCGAGCAGATGAGAAATAGTCAGGACTGTTGCAGAAATGGAGGGAAATGTTGGACGTGCATCATGGAATTGGTGAATTATTGTACGTAAGAATCAGATTGCAGCTCAGGATTACATTCATTTTGCACTAGAGAATTGACTCCAATCTCGCTTTTTGCAATAGACTACAACATATAAGGCTGTGGATGCTTAAAGGATGTCACAGTGCAGAGGTCTAACTGCAGAATGTAAACTTCTGGGCTACCCCTGGGGTCCCCATCTACTATATGCCATTTCCCTTATGGTGGCTTATGCCAGGTTATAGTAAGGAAAGTAAATTTACCAAAGGTCAATAACAACAAAAACAGCGCCACCCCTGCCCTCAGGTTGTGAGTGGTATCACAATTCAGCTCCATTCACTTTAATGGAATGCAAAACCTAAACCCAAACTGAGGACAGGAGAGGTGCTGTTTGTTGGAAGAAGGCAACCATGTTTTTCTTAGACTGGATCACCACTTCAAATGTGTCTTTGCCATTTGTGTCTCCCTGTTTCTCCCCTCTTGTTCCCTGATCTCTACATAGGGGATAGCTGCCAAACACACATATGATAGTAATTACATTATTTATATAGTGCCAACCTATTCTGCAGAGCTTTACATAGCTTGTTATTGCTCAAGTCGGTGGTGATATGGGTCAGGTGTGATAAAAAATTACTGCCCGACACCTATATTCTAGGAGATATAAGCTGCAGCCAGAACTCTCTGGCTGTGGTTTAACCTATTTCTCCCCATAGAGATCACAGGATCACTCGGCCATCTCAATTGTTCCTGTGTGTGGGGAGGACGGGGGATGGGAGAGATAACTGACGACTGAACGATCAATTATTGAAGGTGTATGGCCACATTGACACAGGGGTAGCAACAAAGAAGCTGCTGAACACTCTAGTAAGTGTTATTTCTATCTATATATCCTCCCAGAGCTGGATTATAGCTTATGCTGCTCAGTACTGCTTTATAATGTCCCCCATCAGCTGATTGTTCTCTCTATTATATAGAGTAATAATTGGCCGAATTGTCCTGATTTGGCCGATTATCGCTCCATGTAATAGGGCCCTTACTGCTGCTTCTGAGGTTGTGCTATAAAGACATATGAGAGCAGGATCTCCTCGCGTGTGTGTCCAGTATATGAGAGACATCATGGAAGTTAATTTGCATCCACTAATGAAGATTAGACATGGAGCCTGCAGAGGTGGCCTTCTTGACTCACAGAGAAACAGAGAGATTCCCCTCCAGGTGGCTGGTGCACAGCCACAAGTATTGTTTAGCAGGGCATGTTATGGGAAATGCCTCCAAGAGAACCATAGGTCACAATAGGAGCAGGGTTTATAGCTTGCAACAGCCCAATATGATGGAATACCTGCCAAGCCAAGTGCCACAAGACTAGTTTAAAGGGGTTACCCAGCGCTACGAAAACATAGCCACTTTCTTTCAAAGACAGCACCACTCTTGTCTCTAGTTCAGGTGTGTGTTGCAATTAAAGGGAACCTGTCCCCAAGACAATGCTATCTAATCTATTGCCTTCATGTAATAGAGTAGGAAGAACTGAGCAGATTGATATATATCTTTGTGGAAAAAGATTTCAGTTAACTTGTAAAAATTCTTGCTCATTCTGTGTTATGGAGTCCAGTGGGCGGTGTCCCTCAATGGACTGGACTCTTTAGCATTGGAAAGAAAAGAGGTTTTAATTAATAAATTACAAGTTGTACTAAATCTTTCCCATAAAGATATATATCAATCCGCTCAGCTCCTTCTGCTCTATTACATGATGCTGATAACTTAGGTAGCATTTTCAGGTTGATGCGTTCCATTTAAGCTCCATTTACTTCAATGGAAGCGAGTTACTAAACCTAACCCAAACTGGAGACAAGAGATTTGCTGTCTCTAGAAGAAAGTGGCCATGTTTTGTAACCCCTATGAACCATAGGGTCATGCCATGCATGTTGAATCGATTTGCTGAACTACAACAACTGTATGACCCCTCTTACACACTGCTAGAGATTATAGGGAAAAGCTAAATGAAATGAGAGACTGTCCATCCAACAACTTTGGCCCACGGGTGATGAGGTACATTCTGAAACCACATTGACCCCTTGCCTTACTTCTTCTCAGTTCAAGAAGTCCAAGAATAGCAAACGTTGCCTTCTTAAACAGACAATGCAAATAGCACTCCAGATCTTACCCTCCTTGACCCCTGCTAATGTGCGGCTGTAATCGGCTGCTCTCGAGAAGGTTCTGAGTGCAGCTGGTTAAGAACACTTACAATAAAGCAGTAATATAGGAAGGCAAATGTGCCATCTTAGGGACTCTCAAGAACACATCCAAACGACACATAATGTAGAGGTGTGAAATTCAAGAGCCCTAATGGTTTTGTGTAGTGCATATAATGGGTCGGGCAAAAAAGAAACATACTCAAGAAGCTTTTACAGGTGTGAATACTATCCATTAGGCTGGTTTACCGAGGAAGTGCATTCCTGAGTACAGGTGCAGCACGGGAGAAACCTTTAGGGATAAGAACCAGAGGTTTTCATAAGGGATTTGCTCATAGCTTTTTCTTCACCATTATCTAGTCTTATATCTAAACACTCTGGAAAGCACAAAGGTTTCATAGACTTCCCCCCCCCCCAACACTTAGATACAAACTTATATTAAAGTTCTATTAAAGTTATCTTAAGTTCCATTGTCCCATGCATTACAATCACCACAGCGCTAACTAAGGCTATAGCCGTATATATGTAGGTATGTGGGTCCTGGGTGGTACTTACCTACTTGCAATGTTCAGAAGTAGCTCACACAGCGACGATCCATCACACGTCTGAGTAACAAAGAACAGTAGAGGGGACAGAGTAGCAGAGAAGAGGGTGGAGATCTCCTCGTGATGGTTTAACCCCGTTCACAAACTATCTGTGCTTTATATAGTCTGATCACATTAGCTGGGCTTTACTTCACCTGGGGCAATGATACAGTATGCTATTCTAGCCCTGTATTTTATTAATATCCTGGCAAAGACAGAGTGCCGGCCACTGGAAACACGCAGACTGCAGCGGCATCCCCTCCCACCCCTGCAGCCTCGCCATTAAAGGGGCTATCCCAGGATTGAAAGTCAACCCCTATTCAAAGGAATAGCTGATTGGAGACCAATTATATTTAAAGAGTAAAGGTCAATTGTCTTCTAAGTGAATGGAGTAGCACAGACGCATAGCCAGCCTTTCCTGCACCTGGGGCAAAGATTCAGTGTGGCGCCCGACCCCCCCCCCCCCCCCTGATGTGGCAGGATCATGAGGGGGGCAGAGGAGAGAGACAACCTGGCAGGGGCTTCCTAGGGTGGCAATAGAGAGTAAATGGACAGGGGGAAGTGGGCAGGTGGGGAGAAAGTGGAATGAGTACTCTCAGAGGAAGAACAGGAGGTTTACATCTGTGTCAGACTAATGTCAGTAAGGGCCTCCATCATCGAGTCCATTCACCAGCAATAAACAGAACAGGATAGTCTGCTGCGTGACAGACACCAACCAACAACGGACACCAACTTTATTGAGGTCTACTGGGTTTATGTCTAGTTTTCAGAATTCCAATGCATGTCTATGCGAGATGTGAACCTAGATGTGACCCAGACCAGTGTACCCCCATAATAAAGCTCATACAGCCCCTTATAATATGAGAGGCAAAAATTATTATATGCTATTTACCAAACTATTATTTATCATATGACTAGGCAGATATGTGATAGACAGACATGAGGCAGGCATGGGATATAGAGATAGATAGATCTAGATAGATAGAACTTATTGGGCAATCCTCTTTGTTGCAATGTTAGTGGAAACCATCATATACCCAATATAAGGAGTAATATGCCCCCATGCAGTGCTTGGGGTGCACTGGAGCTGTGAATTAGTAGATTCTGTAGACTGGGCACTTAGGAAAAGGGGGGCAACTGTATTAAAGGGCTTATCCAGCGCTACAAAAACATGGCCACTTTCTTCCTGTTGTCACCAGCTAGGGCGGCGTTTTGCTGCTCAGTTCCATTGAAGTGAATAGAGCTTAGTTGAAAAATGCACCTGAACTGGAGACAAGAGTCTTGTTGTCTCTGAAAGAGAGTGGCCATGTTTTTGTGGCACTGGATAACCCCTTTAAACTACAGAACAGTACCCCCTCATGCTCTTTGAAGTACTTGGACATCCCAGTCAAACATTCATTTACCACAGAGCATACAGGGCCTGTTCTTAGAGGACTGGAGAAGGGAAAGCATGTAGAGTAAACAGTAAGGAGGAGGGGACAGGGCCTCACATTGCAGGGGGTGGGGCCTCACATTGCAGGGGTGGGGCCTCATACTGCAGGGGGCAGGTCCAGTTTCTGCAGAGGACAGGGAGACCTCTGAATATCTGCAGGTGATCTGGACCTCTAGTACCTGTGAGAGAAGCTCCTGAGCTGCAGTCTGTTGTTTTTCTGTACAGGCAGCTGCTACAGGACCTGGCTGCCCTGTGTCCTGTCTGTCAGGGTAAGCTTCTTCCGGGGTCTGCATCCTCACTTCCTTCTCACAATCTACAGTGCTGATAGGAGGAGAGCAGGGAATGGACAATAACACTGTGCTTGCAGCCCTGCTCTCTGCTCACACAGACTGTCAGTAGCTTTCAGTCTCTATTGCTCTAAGCTTTATCTAAAGCCAATGAGTCATCTTCCAGGAGCCTGGCTGCTGCCAGTGCCCATGCCGTTTCTGATGCTTGAACTGCAGAACTGCTGTCCATCTTGCCCTGTTAAACCACTCAGTGGAGGTGCGACTACCACCGAGGGATCCAGCCTGTCCATGCTGCGAGGGTAATTTCTGTTTCAAGTCAAGTCCTGCAATCTGCAGAGATACTATAGGTCTATTCAGGGGTTGGAGAAGATGTGTTTCTTGCCGATGGGCCCCCATGCTCTGTCAAGCCATATTTCCGACTTATGCCAAGGACAGCTTTAACCAGCTTCTATATTGGTGCCAAGTGCTACTTTATGTCCAGTGACAGCAAGTTTTCTCTGCAAGTACTGGTTTTCTGTCTGCAGCCCAACCAAAGCTGTAAAGATCCTTGACAGTAGAGTCCACTACTTTCTGGACAGTGCCCCTCATGTTGTTTCCCTGCTTACAAACCGTAAAAAACCTTTTCTTTACTCTAATCTCCAAGTCAGAGACTGTATTCCTGCATACCTCCCGTACCTGCAAAGTGTCTCCTACAAAACTCTTCATTAACATGCGCATAGCAGAGGTACTCTAACTTAAAGGTGAATTGCCTGACAGATCCGCTCCCAAGCCACTGTACATTGTGATCAAGGACTGTTCACTGTGTTACTGTATTCCTACATTGCAACTTAAAGAATTTCTAGTTAAAAGTTACAGCCCCCCCCCCCCCCCCGGCTCCTTGTAATTGATATCCTCCGATAACACACTGTAGGAAGTGTTTAACTTCTTATTCCCAAGTGTTGTTGGGACTTTAAGAGAGCTAGCATACTGTTCTGCCCTGTGAAAAGTGCTGCAATGAAACCGCACCCACCACCTGTTTGCCTGCACATTAAAGGGGTACTCTGGTGAAAATCTACAGGTTTTGGAAAACTATATAGATTACTTACTATACTTATCAGCTGCTGTATGCCCTGCATGAAGTGATGTTTTCTTTCCAGTCTGACACAGTGCTCTCTGCTGCCACCTCTGTCTGTGTCAGGAACTGTCCAGAACAGTAGCAAATCCCCACAGAAGTTCCTGACTTGGACAGAGGTGGCAGCAGAGAGCACCGTGTCAGACTGGAAACCCTACACCACTTCCTGCAGGACACACAGCAGCTGATAAGTACTGGAAGACTTGAGATTTTTAAATAGAAGTAAATTACCAATCTATACAACTTTCTGAAACCAGTTGCTTTGAAAGAAAAAGATTTTCGCCTAAGTACCCCTTTAACTCCTTGTTGCAAACCCCTCAGTCACCACACTGTGTATAGGGGATATCTTTTAATCTTGGGATAACAGGCAGAGAAAGGGGAACATCAGGATCTCAGAACTGGACATATATCAGATAACGCATTGACTGTGTCAGCGATGTCATCAAAGAATACTGCAGCCAGCCTGAAATGGCTGATAACCGAGAAGAACAGATAACATTCAACCGCACAGCACATGGAGGGAGGGACTGCTATGAATTGCCGGCCTTTCAGCGACATCATTTGGATCACTCGTTATTCGTGCAGTGTGACACTCTCAGTTGTGAGGTTGACAGTGTAATTCAGCACATCAGTCTTCATTCCCCGATAGACATCTGTATTCAGCCATGTCATCTCTCATAACGGCGCTCATTCCATAAAGCAGGAGTTAGCGGCTCTATTCTCCATGGCATCTCCACTTTCCAGGCATAATGTAATCTTCAGCCGCTCTTCTTTCTTCCTCCTGCTGGTAGCCACATCTTAGCATTAGCATCAATAATAGATTCACAAGCACACAGATGCTCATACATAGCGGTCCCTAATATTGGCTCTGGGTAAGGTGGCGTAAAGAAACACGAAAACATCACAATGCAGGATTAGCAGCCAAAAATCTCTAAATAATAACCCAAATATACCAACATATGTGCGGCAGAGATGGAGGCGCAGGGAGCTCACACCTGATTCCCAGCCGATCATTAGAACTAAGAAGCAGAGTCATTGGCTCTTCTATTTAAAAATATCGAGTCAACCAAATATCAAAATATCGAGTCTTTCAGTACAGTAATATTATGGCGATAATATTTGCTCCTTGTACCTATAGATATATATTTATCTCGATAGGTCCTAGCCACGCCACTGGGAAGGGGGATAAAAAAAATTGATAAACCCTGGTAAGCCCATATGGTAAGTATGCCACAGATCAAGCTACTCGCTATGGCCCAGTAAAGTTGTGATGTGAAGGTAGAAAACCGACTGAGGGACTGCAGATGTGAATTGAAGCTGACTGAACAGATACCCCTGCGGCCCATTACAATACATTTTGTAGGGTGCGATGTCTAGTCCCTTGATAGCTCTTGGTAGACAATTGTACTGTTTAAGGTCCCATTAGCGCTACGTAGCTGTTCTAACAGGTTCTTCTACCATTAAAGCTGTTTGTCTGATCTGCCCGCAGTAAAGCCATTCTGGTTTGGAGCCATCAAATTGTTGATTTTCAATTAACTAAAGTTTTATAGACTTTTATGGTGCTCTTAAACAGTGCAGTTTTGAGGTGGTGTTTGTAAGCCAAAACCAAGTGTGGATCATGATGGATTAGCTAAAATAAAGAACTGACCCTCTTTCAGCAGCTTTTTGCTGGCTAAAGTAAAGGCAGTGTACAATAGGGCTTTTTACCCCGAATCTGGAAATATAACTCTTATTTCAATCTGTTGCTCCAGTGCTGTGATATAAGGTTTAGAAGTTTTATGGAAATAAGGTGCTGAAGCCCATAAGACTTTCCCCTGGACTGCAGTTAAAGGGGTTATCCAGCGCTACAAAAACATGGCCACTTTTCCCCCTAATGTTGTCTCCAGTTCAGGTGCAGTTTGCAATTAAGCTCCATTTACTTCAATGGAACTAAGTTTCAAAACCCCACCCAAACTGGAGACAACAGTAGGGGGAACATGGACATGTTTTTGTAGCGCTGGATAACCCCTTTAAGCCCCCTTTCTCCACCCTACTGTAACAACCCTATGCCTGCATGTAAATGCCCAGTCTGTGAACATTGCTAGGCTTCTGCAGTCCAGTGGAGCACCCTGTGAGCTTTATTTGATAGTCACATAAAACGTCTAAAGTAGGGATGGTCCGAACCTGCCGAGGTTCGGGTTCGTATGATTGTTGGGTCCCGCTGTCTGCCCGCTCCGTGCAGCGGGTGGATACAGAGGGAGGACCGCCTGGAAAAGTGGGATACAGCCTATGGTTATGGCTGTATCCCAGTTTTCCAGCGGTCCGCCCGCTGTATCCACCCTCTCCACGGAGCGGGCAGACAGCGGAAATCATTTCCAAGAGTTCGGGTTCGTACAAACCCGAACCGAAGCAGGTTCGGACAATCCCTAGTCTAAAGCGTATATCTCAGCGCTGGAGCAACAGATTGAAATAAGAGTTATATCAACTGATTCTGGAGTGCACCCAACTGTCTATGGAGGACAGGAAGTTTCAGTTTATTTTTAGAAAAATGGAAAATGAGACAAAATGTCACCAGAAATTGTTCAAAAAAATATGTTTAACATAAAAAGTCATTTTCTGATGACACATTCCCTTTAAAGCTTACGGATAAAAAAATGTAATGTATAATAAATAAAAAGAGACATTTTGCTGTTTTGAGTTTAGGTTACAGCGGGAGTAAAACAGCAGGCACTGGGTAGCATGTTGGACGTGTACGATGGGGGTCCACCAGTGGCACACCGTTCACTAATCCAACATGTGAGTTAGTTGTGAGTAGTGTGCGTGCCAGGTGGTTAAGTTACGTGTTTTAAGAATTAAAAGCTGTGACCGACCATCACCTAGAAAAAGAAGTGTGCTGTGTATTTATTTCTGGTGGCAGGTTTCTAAATGGAAACGTTATCTATCGCTTGTAGCAAACAGAGAAAAGTCTGAGGCACTCACCGAAGTCTTTATTTTCAAGTGGATAAAATCACATCGGAACTGGTGCAGCTTGCAGATGAGGGGGACGCCGAACAACACTAAACAGTGTGAAAGCTGTTTCTTGCACTCATGTGCATTTCATCAGACACCTAGCGCTTGGTATGCAGCCTAAATGCAGTCAGGGTAAAAAGAATTATTGTACAGCGTCTTTACTTTAGTCAGCAAAAAAAGCTGCTAACAGGTCCACATTAACCTTGACAACCTGTTCTTTCTTCAGCTTAAGGGCCAGTTCATATGGAGCAAAAGCGGCAGAATTCTGTCTGCCTCAGTCTCCCACAGTGTGTCTATTGGAGGGCTTGCGCGCCTTTGCTTCCATCTCTCTCCGCTCAAACAACTGACTTGTCAATTCTCTGAGCGGAAAGCTGCAGAAGCGGAGGCGCGCAAGCCCTCCCATAGACACACTTGCGCGCCTCTGCTTCTGCGTCTCTCAGCTCAAAGAACTGACGTTGAATTCCGCTGCTTTTGCTCCGTGTGAACTGGCTCTAACACAAAACTTAGGCCCACATTTATCAAAGGGTGTAAAATATAGACTGGTGTAAACTGCCCACAACAACCAATCACAGCTTCTCTTTCATTTTACCATTGCAGAAAGCTGAGCTGTGATTGGTTGCTATGGGCAGTTTACACCAGTCTATATTTACACCCTTTGATAAATATCCCCCTTAGTGCTCATGAACAAAGCCTAGGCTGTACGGGCAAGCACAGCAAAACACATGGGGGGAGACTTATCAAAATGGTGTAAAGTAGAATTGTCGCAGTTGCCCCTAGCAACCAATCAGATTCCACCTTTCATTTTTTAAAGTGTATGTGAGGAATGAAAGGCGGAATCTGATTGGTTGCTAGGGGCAACTGCACCAATTCTACTTTACACCAGTCCAATAAATCCCCCCCATAATCCCAATACAGCTTGGGTCTCTCAGACAGTGAATGTTCAGGTCATAGAATTAAATTAAGTTTTCCATGTTTTCTTTCAATCTAACCTGAGAGCCCTTCATAAACTGTGAGCAGCGCTGTCACTCATCCCCAGTCTTCTATTACAATGCATGTGCGGTCAATACAATCAATGCCTTAGCATGTAGGTGCTACATAAATGACTGGCTGCAGCTCTATTCACTGACACCTCTGGGCCGCTTTTCTTCTACATTTTCAAGAAGCAAAGACAATTGATTTCATGCTGTAAATCTATGTGTAACGCAGCAGAATCGATTAGGTGTTGTTGTGCCGCTGAATGGCTCTAATCTTGGACTCACTATATTATTCTTTATTATGAAGTGATGGAAAAGTGGAGGAGGACTAGGCAGGGAGTCTAGGAAGACGTCTGTATAACATAGCGGCAAGAATAAAGGTACAGAATAGGAAAAAACACATCATGCAGCTGTATTCGCGGCCCTTCATAGATTGACCTGTAAGGCTACGTTCACACGTAGCAAAAGTGGCGGAATTCCGCGGAATGCCACCAGCCTCTCTGTCATGACAGCCTATGGGAGACTTGTGCGCCTTCTCTCCCCGTGCTGAAGAATGAACATGGAGCTGCGCGAGCCCCATAGACTGTCATGAGAGGGAGGCTGGAGGCATTCTGCAGCAGAGAATGGCTTGTCACCAGTGTTGTGTTTTTTTCTTCAGAATTTTACAGTTAGAACTTTACAGTCAGAACAACACAAAAGGATGAGGGGTGTCATAGTAGTAGTACAGGAATAGATGAGGGGTGTAGTAGTACAGGAACAGATGAGGGTTGTAGTAGTAGTACAGGTATAGATGAGGGGTGTAGTAGTAGTACAGGTATAGATGAGGGGTGTAGCAGTACAGGAACAGATGAGGGTTGTAGTAGTAGTACAGGTATAGATGAGGGGTGTAGTAGCAGTACGGGAATAGATGAGGGGTGTAGTAGTACAGTAAAAGATGAGAGGCAGGGTTGTAGCTAGGAGTCATGGGGCCCCATAGCAAACAACTGCATGGGGCCCAATGAAACCTTAAAAACTTGGTAGCTGGGGGAGACTGGGGCAGACTGGGGATGACTGGGGGTAGCTGCGGGATGACTGGGGGTAGCTGGGGCAGACTGGGGGTGACTGGAGCAGACTGGGAAAGACTGGGGGTGACTGAAGCAGACTGGGGGGTGACTTGGGCAGGCTGGGGGTAGATGGGGCAGACTGGGGGGTTAATGGAGCAGACTGGGGCAGACTGCTGACTCGGGCAGACTGGGGATAACTGGGGCAGACTGGAGCTTTATCTCCTTTAGCATCATCCCCCTCATGTAGGCCCCTCATTATCCCACCAATTTCCTTCAGGCTCTTCTAGCCCAGAGGCAGGAGTGGCGTCCCTGCCAGGACCTGTACCTGGAAGGAGAGAGTGGCATCTAGTGGCTGGAGGCAGAATATACAGCCTCCAGCCAAAACTGCCAGCTTTACGTTATTTCTTACCTAGGCTTATAGTTTGCATTGGGGGCCGTTATGGGGGCGTGGCTTGCCGGGACATACCCAGGACATTAATTTGCCAGGACTGCCCTGTCTAATACGCAACAGTCCCGGCAAAACCAGGACTGTTAGCAACTATGCAGCAGCATGACAAGGCAGGGTGTATGAGGTGTACCCTAGAGCAGTGGTTCTCAGCCTGTGGTACGCGGGGAGGTGATGAAAAAAATAAAACTATTGCTTTGGGTGCCCGGACACTGCTATCAATGAGCCATGTCCCGGCACCTATCCCTGCCGCTGCTCTAACCATCCTCCCCCCAGCAGCAGCTCAGTAGCGTTCTGTGGGGGACAGGGCTTGGTGAGGCTGCTGGGGAAAGGATGGAGTTACAGGGTACGAAGCAGCAGCGGCAGCCTCCGGTGCACGCTCTCTCCCTACGGCTGCCGAATCGGGGAGAAGCGTCCAACTGCAAGCTCCAAGAGGGTAGGCGGCACCCTGGGGACGAGTTCCAGGCGGACGGAAGTGACCCGCGCGGGCGGAGAGGAGAAGCGCCGGCAGGTTGATGTCCCCGCCAGCGGCCGCCGGACCAGCCAGCAAGGGCTTAATATCAGCGCCAAGGGTGTTGTGGTGTGCGGGGCTTCCCCGCCCGGGGCTCCAGCAGCAGTAAGTTGTGGACTGGGAAATGGGGCACCCCCACGTCCACCGGCTGCGGCTCAACTCTGTTGGCCTGCCCTGGGTGGCTGGGGGTTGGTCCAGCTGCCGCCGGTGAGGACATCAGCCTGCTGCCGCTTCTGCTCTCGCTTGCGCGGGTCACTTCCGCCCACTTGCCTGGGATTCGTCCCTCTTGGAGCACCTGCCGGACGCTGCGCCCTAATCCAGCAGCTGCAGGGGGAGAACGTGCTCCAAAAACTGTACCCTGTCCCCGTCCACGACTCACTATTGCCGAAGCCCCCAGCAACATGACCCCCTTTGCTGGCCGGACACCTGTAATAGTAGCACATCCCCCCACCACCTCCTCTCTCCCCCATCACCTCCGATCTCCCCACCACCTCTTCTCTCCCCCATCACCTCCGATCTCCCCACCACCTCCTCTCTCCCACACCACCTCCTCTCTCCCCCCATCACCTCCTCCTTCCCCCCAACCTCCTCTCTCCCCCACCACCTCCTCTCTCCCCCCATCACCTCCTCCTTCCCCCCAACCTCCTCTCTCCCCCACCACCTCCTCTCTCCCCCCATCACCTCCTCCTTCCCCCCAACCTCCTCTCTCCCCCACCACCTCCTCTCCCCCCCATCACCTCCTCTCTCCCCCCCATCGCCTCCGATCTCCCCACCACCTCCTCTTCCCCCCCCCATCACCTCCTCTCTCCCCCCATCGCCTCCGATCTCCCCACCACCTCCTCTCCCCCCCACCACCTCCTCTCTCCCCCATCACCTCCGATCTCCCCACCACCTCTTCTCTCCCCCACCACCTCCTCTCTCCCCCACCACCTCCTCCCCCCCATCACCTCCTCTCTCCCCCCCATCACCTCCGATCTCCCAACCACCTCCTCTCCCCCCCATCACCTCCTCTCTCCCCACCACCTCCTCTCCCCCCCATCACCTCCTCTCTCCCCCACCACCTCCTCTCTCCCCCACCACCTCCTCTCTCCCCCATCACCTCCGATCTCCCCCCCACCTCTTCTCTCCCCCATCACCTCCGATCTCCCCCCCACCTCCTCTCCCCCCCATCACCTCCTCTCCCCCCCCCCCATCACCTCCGATCTCCCCACCACCTCCTCTCCCCCCCATCACATCCTCTCTCCCCCACCACCTCCTCTCTCCCCCACCACCTCCTCTCTCCCCCATCACCTCCGATCTCCCCACCACCTCTTCTCTCCCCCATCACCTCCGATCTCCCCACGGCCTCTTCTCTCCCCCATCACCTCCTCCTTCCCCCCACCACCTCCTCTCTCCCCCATCACCTCCTCCTTCCCCCACCACCTCCTCTCTCCCCCATCACCTCCTCCTTCCCCCCACCTCCTCTCTCCCCCATCACCTCCTCCTTCCCCCCACCTCCTCTCTCCCCCATCACCCCCACCTCCTCTCTCCCCATCACCTCCTTCTTCCCCCCACCACCTCCTCTCTCCCCCCATGACCTCCTCCTCTCTCCATCACCTCCGATCTTCCCCCATCACCTCCTCCTCCACCTGTCTCCCCTTACCCCCTCTCTCTTCCTCTCCCCCTTTACCTCCTCTTTTCCTCCCCTCCTGTCTCCCACCTTACTCCTCTCCCCTTTACCTCACCCCTCTCTAGTCCTTCACCTTTTCTCCTTCCTTCTTCTCTCTCCCCATCCCCCCTTTACCCCCTCTCTCTTTCTCTCCCTTTACCCCCTCTCTCCTCCCTTACCCCCTCTCTCCTCCTCTCCCCATCACCACCTCTTTACCTCCCCCCACTTTACCTCCCCTCCTCCCTTCACCTCCTTTCTCTTCCTCTCTCCCCCTCTTTCCTTCTCTCCTCCCTCGGACCTCACTCTGCAGCATCGGGCCTGGAGGCTGGAGAAGAGAGGAAGACCCACTCCATGCCCAGATTAGGGGGCATTTACTATGGTGACATAGCAGGTGAGGGGGCATTTATTATAGGGGCAGAGAAGGGAAGGGGACAATATTACTATATGGAGGACACAGCAGTAGACATTACTATATGACGGACACAGCAGGAAACATTATTACTATATGGATAGCACAGCAGGGGACATTATTATATGGGAGGCACAGCAGGAGACATTATTACTATATGGAGGACACAGCAGGGGACATTATTACTATATAGAGGCACATCAGGGGGCATTATTACTATATGGGGCACATCAGGGGGCATTATTACTATATGGATGCACAGCAGGAGACATTATTACTTTATGGGGGGGTCATAGAAGGGAACATTATTACTATACAGGGTATCTGGCTACATAGAAAGAGGCATCTTGCTGAGGTATCTGGCTATGATTGGGGAGGTATCTTGCTACAAAGGGGGACATATCCAGCTCCATGGGACATATATCGCAGTAAGAGGCATATCCAGTTTCAGGGGACAAATCTGGCTGGAAGAGACATATCCCGCTACAGGGGACATAACTGGCATCTATAAACCTATCTGCCTGCAGGGAGCATGCCTAGCTACAGACAGCATATCTGTCTGTAAGGGGCATATCTGACTCCATGGGACATACCTGGCTGCAATAAGCATACCTAGCTGAAAGGGATATATGTAGCTGGAAAGGATGTATTTGGTAGTAGGGAGCATATCTTGCTCTAGGGGCATACCTCGCTGAAAGGGACATATCATGCTTACCTGCCTGCACTCCAGCCTACTTCTCTGGCTCCCGATACTCTGATGTCCTGCTCAGCCAATCACTGTTCCTTTGCAGCCAGTGGTTGGCTGAGCGGGCTGTCAGTGACCTGTGAGACTAAGACGCAGGTAGAAGTGCAGGCAGGTCAGCATGATATGTTTAAGGCCCCGTTCCCACTGAGCAAAAGTAGCGGAATTCCGCAACGGAATTGTCCGCCGCGGAATGCCATTAGCCTCCCGCTCATAATGGGAGTCTATGGGAGGCGCGCGCTGCTGCTCTGTACGCGCTGAACATGTTCATTCTTTAGCGCGTACAGAGCAGCAGCGCGCGTCTCCCATAGACTCCCATTATGAGCTGGAGGCTAACGGCATTCCGTGGCGGACAATTCCGTCGCGGAATTCCGCTACTTTTGCTCTGTGGGAACGGGGCCTTAGGCCAGACAGCTAATTAGGTAAATAGACAGTGGCTACATTTTCGCAGTGAAATGAAAATCTGCTTTGAGAATGCAGAGCCATAGGTCATAACAATACAGAGTATTGCTGCGGATTTTGCTGCGAAACATATGTATGGCAATGTTTATAATGGATGGCATCCTTGGGGGTACTCGGCTGGAGCTTCTCGTCGCATGGGGGTACTTGGCTTGAAAAGGTTGAGAAACACTGTTCTAGAGCATCTGTGTCCTAGGCCTTCAGCCCCTCTCTCACCTCACCTTCATCCAGCCCAGGGGCGTGCTGAAAAAAGGAGCATGGAGAGAGAGGTGCAGCAGGCCTAGGGCAGGTGAAGTGTAGAAAACTGTACCAGCGTTTTGGGGGTGGGTAAAGGCTGATACATTTTCGCTTTAACTTTACCTGTCCAGGTAGTTTTTGTTTTCTTGTCCTTTTTTATATATAATGGATTTATGGCTGCAGTCTATATGGTAGTTATAGGGTACTTACATGGTAGTTATGAGGGGCACCTGGACGACAGGACCTGTTTTTTCTAACAACTTCCATCCCTGTAATTCCTTACATAGTTGTATATCACTTCATGAACCAAAAATGAGTCCTTATCCCAGAAAAACAGCTCTAAAGTGTTTACCACGATGTGTCTTCTCTGCAGTCTTCTATCTAAAGCCTGTCATCAGCAGAAATGTGTCTCTAGTAATAGCTAGATCCGGATGAAAGTGGGGATGGGGCTTAGGATGTGCAGGGGTCTGGGATGTGTACCTGAAAGCTGACCCAGCTTGCCCACTGAAGATGATCCACTCTCTGCCTGAAAGGCAAATGAAGACTTCCCTTATATCTTACCAGTTATAAAGCCAAGGAAAAGGTGTGAAATAACCAGTGTGCCTACTGCTGTATATCCACAGTGCTGCAGTGTGATCTCCCCATCCCCTTAACTTCTCAGCAGCAGCAACAGTAGAGGCTCAGTGCTTAATGTAACCCTTTCCTGTTGCTGCTGCTGTTTTTTTTTTTCTGCTCACATAGAACCTTGCAAACCTAGTGCCTCAATAACCCCGTCTTCCTTGTCCCTTCTTTCCTTAAATATAACAGGTATATTTTAAAGCAACACAATCAGCAACAGACAAGATCAGTGTTCACCTGCAGATTGTTGCACAATTACAACTCGCATCCTAACTGCATTCAACTGGCAAAGTATTATGGGGATTGTAGTTTGAAACAGCTAGATAGCCAGAGGTTGGGGACCACTGGATTAATTTATGATGGGAATAGGACAGATAAAACACATATATATATTTTTTCCCCATTCATTTCTCGTACTGTGTTAGATTGTTCGTAGATTTATTTAAATTCTTGCTCAGCAGCTCCACCTCGTGTGAAATCAGGACTATTGCATCAATGAGAAAAACAAGTTGCGGTGTCTATGCATTAACTTATAACCAAGGGAACGAATGAGTGATGTCGTTTTTGGTAATGAAAATGTATTACGCAGCAATGTTTTACCTTTCCTATAGCTAACAAAAGCAAATGTCTCTTCATATGTTATATGGATGTGTAGTTCTTGTCTGGACATTGTTCTGTCTAATATCAGAAGAATAGGTTGGTTTGTATTAGGTGGGGGGTTTTTTTATGGCTATCGGCAGCAGATAGTTTTTTCACAAATTCATTTTATGTGATTACACTACAGTTACATCCAGTGACGCACAGACAATGTCATCTCTGATCACAGGCGTTCATTTTCCATTTTTTCTTCATCTGGCCCAGACCACCATAATTATTTCTTCCTAGCCATGACTCTGCAGAACCTGCCAGGAAAATATCTTAGGCTTAGGCTTATGCCCCAAACAATCATAAGGCTTATGCCCCTGTTCCTGGTTTCCTGCACAGTAATTGGGGTAAATAAGTGGATTGGTAGGAAAAAAAGATGGGTCAGGAGAACAGTAGATAGGACCCCTGTAGGTTTGTAGTTCACCTCAGTAGATAGTTTGCCTTTGTAGTTAGTTTGCCCTCCGCAAGTACTTTTCTCCCCTGTAGTTATTTTGCCACATGTAGGTAGACCCCACAGTATATAGCATGCCATCTGTGGTAAGATCCCCTGGTAGGTAGGTATTTTGCCCTAGTAGACAGTTTTTCTCCAGTGAATAGTGAGCCACATGTAGATAGGAACCCTTTGTACATAGTTTGTCCCCTGTAAATAGGACACCCTATAGGTAGGGTAGCCCCCTGTAGGTAGCATCCCCCTATAAAAAGTTTAGCCCCCCTGTAAGCAGGAGGCTCCTGTAGGTAGTTTACCCCTGTAAGTAAGGGCCCTATTCAACCAGATGATTATCGTTCGCATAATCGTTAACGATTAACGATCTCAAACGACCGCTATTGCGAAAGACCTGAAAAAGTTCACTGATTTCCATGGAACGATAATCGTTACTTATGATCGTATTTGCGATAGTTTTTTCTTTGCTATTTCTTCGCTATTGCGTTCGTATCTACTGCGAACGACATCTTATATAATGCGAACGATTTGCGAACAAACAACGATAAAAATAGGTCTAGGTCTTATAAAGCGATCAACGATTTCTCGTTTAGTCGTTAATCGTTAACTGCATTTCAACTGAACGATTATCGTTTAGATTCGAACGATTTAACGATAATCTGAACGATAATCGTCCAGTGGAATAGGGCCCTAAGATCCCCCTGTAGATAGTTTGCCCCCTGTAGGTAGGTAAGAAGTTTATCCCCCTGTAAGCTAGAGCCCCAGTATGTAGTTTGCCCCCTGTAAGTAAGATTCCCCCTGTATTTAGTTTGCCCCTGTAAGTGGGTCTCTCTTAAAGAGATTTAAAACGGGAAAAAAACAAAAAAAAATACTCACCTGCTCCCAATGTTCTCTCCTTCTTCTAGGTCGCAGTCAGCTACTTTCTCCAGTCACTAGAAACCAGGAGGGTGTCTGAATGGTATTAAGGGAGAGCGGGGATTGATGTCATTGTCAGAGGGAAGGATAACAATTGATATCAATTTATTCCTACATTTCCAAGAGGGACAAAAGACAGTTTCTAAGAAAAATTCACAGGAAATAGAAGTATTTACTAAAGCTGACACGAGAGGAGAGCTGCAGATCTGGTGACACAATACAACTAATATAGCTCAGCTACAAATAATAGAGCTTGGCACTGTATCATCTAACATCCAGGCAACTAGAATGTTATTCTCATGCAGATTGTCACAATAATTCTACAGAAAGTCACTTTATTTGTGGGAGATCAGGCTAATTTTACACATTGAGCCTGTGAGTCAGATCTTATTACGTAGTTGCGTTTCTTGGTAGCGGTCTAAATCAGGTGCAATAACCTGCAGGGGTGGAAATAGGAACTGCAATGGACAGGAGGAGATGGTCACTGTATGACTGCTACCAAATCATGTACTACAATGCACAGGGGCCTCGAGCCCATCAATGTGAGAAGATTACTTACATTGGTTTACAAGTATCCACTGTATCTATCTATCTATCTATCTATCTATCTATCTATCTATCTATCTATCTATCTATCTATCTATCTCCTATCTATCTATCTACCTATTATCTATCTATCTATCTCCTATCTATCTACATATCTATCTATCTATCTATCTATCTATCTATCTATCTATCTATCTCCTGTCTATCTATCTATCTCCTATCTATCTATCTATCTATCTATCTATCTATCTATCTATCCATCTATCTATCTATCTATCTATCGAACTCCTATCTATCTATCTATCTCCTATCTATCTATCTATCTCCTATCTATCTATCTACCTACCTATTATCTATCTATCTATCTCCTATCTATCTATCTATCTATCTATCTATCTCCTATCTATCTATCTATCTCCTATCTATCTATCTATCTATCTCCTATCTATCTATCTATCTCCTATCTATCTACCTACCTATTATCTATCTATCTATCTATCTATCTATCTCCTATCTATCTATCTATCTATCTATCTCCTATCTATCTATCTATCTATCTATCTACATATCTTTCTATCTATCTATCTTCTATCTATCTATCTATCTATCTATCTCCTATCTATCTATCTATCTATCTATCTATCTATCTATCTACCTATTATCTATCTATCTATCTATCTATCTATCTATCTATCTATCTATCTCCTATCTATCTATCTATCTATCTATCTCCTATCTATCTATCTATCTATCATATTTTGATCAGTCGGGTCTCACTTCTCAGGCTTCTATCAGTCAGGAGAAGGAGCTGGGAGAATTGCAGTGTAGCGCATTTCACTCACCAACTTGCAGCTGTCTCTGTCCGGGCATCTCCATATATACGGTAAGACACAGGGTTCTCTGGGTGGAAATGATTGAAAAGGTGCCATGCCGTGCATCTCCCTGCTCATTATTCTGATTAGTAAGAGTGAAACTGATCAAAACTTTTGACGTGTCATTTTATTGATGACAGGTATGCCTTAAAGGGGTTATACAGGCTTAGAAAAACATGTCCACTTTCTTCCAAAAACAGCTCCTTTACTGTTCTCAGTCTGGGTGTGGTTTTGCAGCTCTGCTCTATTGAAGTGAATGGAGCTGAACTGTAATACCACACACAACCTGAAGACAGGAGTGGCGCTGTTTTTGTAAGAAAATAGCTGTGTTTTTCTGATTCTGGACAACCCCTTTAATTTTTCCCCACCACACATACACATAATGTCTTAAATAAAGGGAAACTCTGAGCTCAGGACATGATGGATTCTCAGTGATCCAACCATGGACTTCAACCCTTAAACACTTAAAATGTACAATTTATCACAGAAAGGATACAAATTGAATAAAGAGGAGCACTTAATCCTATTACAAAGCAATTATAAAAGTAATTAAATCCTTGAGTGTTGGCGGCGAGGCGGAATTATTAGTGGGTTATCTCACAGAGAAGGCAGTTCTCATAACCAGCACAACCACATACTGACACTTACCATATTCCAGACTCTCCGCCGACGCAGCTAATCCCTCACTGCAGCGAAAGACAATGCCAAATTGTTACTTTCCCATTCCCCACTTTCTTATCTGTAATTGCTGAGGTTTATTAAGCGCATGTATAACTTTTCCCAGTGCGTGAATGCAAAATATTGTCTGCACTTCTGGAAATGCTCAGAGACGCTGATTAGATGAACCATTCACGCTAATAACGGAAATCAAGACGCATTCAAAGAGTTTATTGTGTAACCAGCTGATCGGCTGAAATAGGTGTATAAATATGTAGCAGGAAAAGCATACAGATGGAAAATCAGCATAAAAACACATGCAGACGTTTGAAGGCTAGGCCCATTCGAGGGGTTCTCCAGTGCTACAAAAACATGGCTACTTTCCAGTTTGGGTCAGGTTTTCTAACTAACCTTTAAAGTGAATAGAGCTTAAAGGGGTTATCCAGCGCTGCAACACATGGCCACTTTCTTCCAGAGACAGCCCCACTCTTGTCTCCAGCTTGGGCGGGGTTTTGCTGGTCAGTTCCATTGAAGTGAATGGAGCTTAAAGTGACTGTACCACCAGGCCCAGGCTGAAGCACTGGAGGCGGATCTTGCATGCCCAGAGCATGGGCGTATTACACGCCATGGAGAGGCCATAGTACAGTGTAGGGTACGCCCTGAGCATGAGGCTACCTTATCGTGGTGGAGTAGTTTACACTGTTTGCAAATGGTAACCAAAAGCCTCATTATTTTTGTGGGAATTTTTTTAGCAGTTGGGAGGGCTGTTTTTAAAGAGTCACTGTCGTGATTTTTTTTTTGCAGAAATCAATAGTCCAGGCAATTTTAAGAAACTTTGTAATTGGGTTTATTAGACAAATATGCCATTATCTGCATTCAAAAAGACTTTTCACAGGTCCCCCTCCTCTCCTTTCTGTCATCCACTCCTCAGAATCAGGAAATCTCAATCAGATGCGTCCTGTCTGTTATCTGAAGAGGGGAGGGGGGAAAAGAGACAGAGGAGAAATGTCAGCAGCAGAAAACAGAACAAAGGATTCCTCAGTGGGAAAGCTATTCAGAGTGCTATTCAGAGGTCAGTGGTGACATCAAAGGAGAGAGGACAGAGGGTAATGTAGCTTTTAATTAACTCTTTGTTGTCCTGTTTTGGTGTCTCTTTTCCCTCTCTCCATAGGAGAACAATGAAGACGGGGGAGAGCTTCAAACTGCTTTTTCATGATATAAATTTATTTTTGGGCTAATAACCCCAATTACAAAGTTTCTTAAAATCGCATGGACTATTGATTTCTGCAAAAACAAATTTCACGATAGTGACTCTAACTATGTTCATGTCTGTAGTGGGTCTACATCTTGCCATTGCGGTGAGCTGTTGCATTTTTCAGTGTTTTTGTGTGTTCCCCAAATAGTCGGTAACCTGCCGAGTTATAGTGGGTCCCTTGGGCTCTTGTCACGGCAGTCCTGAGTGGCAACTGACCCAACTGGACTGTCAGTAACGCCACCCACAGAAAGGGGAAAAATGACCCAAGGTGTACGATGCTGTGTGTATAGACTTTAGTGCTTGATCTTTTGTGCTTTAGGAGGTGCTTGAGAAGGAGAGGTAGTTGTAGCGGTGTTTGCAAGGTAGAGTAAAGTAGCGTAGAGAAAAGGAGTTGGCCAGAGGAGCCCTAACCCAGTGTAGCAATGTACTCTGCCAGAACCTGGAGAAATCTTTGTAGTGATGTGTTTACTTGTATTTGTGTATAGACTTAGTCTGATCACCTTCTGCTTCCTAGTATCGTTGAACCAATCCCAGTAAGGTAATACAAGCCCCAGCCGTGGTTATCTGGGTGTAGCTAATAGTCCGGGATGTTCCAATTACTTGCACTGCGCAATAGGATACGTTGGTCTTTAGTACTGGCTGCTTTGCCCTATCGAGGCTAGTTCCTGTTTCAGGATACAGCCCTGCTCTGGGTAGATGTTTTCTCGGCGTGGGACAGGGTGTTCCTTGGTTACCTCTCCCTTTAAGGTGCTTAAAGGGGTACTCCGGGCCAGGGGGTATTTTGGTGGATCGCCGGGAAGGGGGTGGAAATTGAAGCCGGAGGTCACTTACCTCCCCCGTACCAGCACCGGGGTGCTGCCGCATGAAACATGACTTCTCAAGGCAGCTCTGCCAATCAGCAGCCTAAGCCGAGTCCTGCCTCGGGACTCCGGAGTCCCGCCTCGGCCGCTGAATGGCAGAGCTGCCTTGAGATGTCACGTCTCATGTGGCAGCTCGGACCAGGAAGCCCCCGCGAGATGGGAGTAACAGGCAGCGATCCGGGCACCGCAACGGGGGGAGGTAAGTGACCTCCGGCTTCAATTTCCACCCCCTCCCCAGCGATCCTCCAAAATACCCCTCCTGGTCAGAATACCCCTTTAACACTGCATACTGAACGTAGTGGTAGTAGCAAACAAACTGTCGGTCTTTAGCTGCATCTGTACACTGTTGTGTGTCTAGAATCAACTGCACTGAACTGACTAACTCCTCCTTCAGGGGTTGAGTGTGTGTAGAGAGCAGGGATAGGTAGAGGGAGAGAGGGAACCTCCTACTGGTCAGCAACAAACACATGGTTTAACAACAACTTTAACCCATAACCTTCCTCATTTGTGCAACACATATAAATATAAAACACTGACACCTAGTGGTAAAACTTTAAAATATCTCATCACCACTATAACCTGAGAGAGAACTTTGTGACAGGTGCATAACGTACAATCAGATGCATATGGTGGTAGAGTTGATGACCTGTGGACCAGAAAGTTAGTCCTTCAACAGAATACAGCAATATGCATAATCACTTATGCTGGGTTCACATGTAGTATGTTGGCGCATATTGTTAGCCAAAATAGTGATTAAATAGTGACCAAAATACCAGGTCTACAGGCCTTGTAATGGTCTAATGGTGCCTGGAGACAACTAGACTATTGCGGTAGCTGTCAGTCAGAAGGGATCTATATCCTGTCACAAACAGATAAGGGGCAGCTTGTTCTAGACAGCAGAATGGCCATCACCGGGTGTAGTGGATGCTGAAATCTGTCTAGGTTGCTGGGCAAACACCAACAAAAAAACGTGGCCATTTTGTGGGTGTTCAAGGTGGTTATAGGGGTATTCCCTTGTAGTTTATGGGATGGTCCCTGTTCGAATTTTTCCTTTACAGATGATGACAAGTATGGATGACCAGGATGTGACAAGTGGATAACACATGGATAATTTTGATGACCATAAATCAGGGATGGGGAATAGAGATGAGCGAACTGGGTTCGGGTTCGAGTCGATCCGAGCCTGAACGTTCGGCATTTGATTAGCGGTGGCTGCTGAACTTGGATAAAGCCCTAAGCCTATGTGGAAATCATGGATATAGTCATTGGCTATATCCATGTTTTCCAGAGAACCTTAGAGCTTTATCCAAGTTCAGCAGCCACCACTAATCAAATGCCGAACGTTCAGGCTCGGATCGACTCGAACCCGAACCCGGTTCGCTCATCTCTAATGGGGAACCTTGGCTGTCCAGCTGTTGCAAAACTGCAACTCCCATCATGCCTGGACAGCCAAAGCTTTGGCTGTTCAGACATGATGGAAATTATAGTTTTGCAACAGCTGGAAGTGTCGATCCCTTCCACAAATGCATTTAAACGTATGGGTCGTCATCAAAACTGGTGCAAAGCAACATTGGTCCAGCCGCCCCTAACAACCAATCAGATTCCACCTCTCAAAGATTCCACCTACTGTGAACAATGAAAGCAGCAACCTGATTGGTTGCAATTGCCAACTACATTGCTCATCCTTTGCACCAGTGTTCTGATACATCTCCCCCATAGCCCTCAAGTTATCTTTGAAAAATACTACTACAACTCCCATCATCCATGTGGTGGAGCACTAATCCAAAAGAAAAGCTGTCTATCATGTCCATAGCAATCTTATGGTGTTAGAACATGATGGGAGTTGTAGTCTTGTGACAGCTGAAATCATTGGGTGGTGGAAAATATGGCACATATGATAGTACTGGTACATGGCTAAGTGCTCCAGCCTAAGTAACTGTACTATCTCTATACGCTGTGTAGCCATAGAAGTACAGACTGACAGTACATTGCTATACATACACAAAACATGAAGGGTAATCAGCATTAATTAACAAAAGTGTCAATAAAGTTAAGCAAAATAAAAAAAAACAGTCTCCCGCTTGCAGCGCTCGAAATAGAAGGCGTCTGTTCATAGGCTGTGTGTTCTCGCTCTAGAATGTATCGGCTTTTCTGATTGGTGGAGCGGTACGCGTGCATAGTAACAGTTGCTAAGGCCGGTAGTTCTCTCTACTCTACTTCCGCGTTCTTTCCCGGGTGTTCCGTGCGCAGTGAACATAGAGTCGGATGTGGTGAGAAGATAATGGGGGACTGGAGCTGCAGGTGCCCACTGTATACATTGTATATATCATGTATAGTAGTGTATAGCTCTGGCTGCAGGTGCCCACTGTATACATTGTATATATCATGTATAGTAGTGTATAGCTCTGGCTGCAGGTGCCCACTGTATACATTGTACTTATATCATGTATAGTAGTGTATAGCTCTGGCTGCAGGTGCCCACTGTATACATTGTATATATCATGTATAGTAGTGTATAGCTCTGGCTGCAGGTGCCCACTGTATACATTGTATATATCATGTATAGTAGTGTATAGCTCTGGCTGCAGGTGCCCACTGTATACATTGTATATATCATGTATAGTAGTGTATAGCTCTGGCTGCAGGTGCCCACTGTATACATTGTATATATCATGTATAGTAGTGTATAGCTCTGGCTGCAGGTGCCCACTGTATACTTTGTATATATCATGTATAGTAGTGTATAGCTCTTGCTGCAGGTGCCCACTGTATACATTGTATATATCATGTATAGTAGTGTATAGCTCTGGCTGCAGGTGCCCACTGTATACATTGTACTTATATCATGTATAGTAGTGTATATCTCCGTCTGCAGATGGCTGTGGAGTGCAGTGACATGCTGGGCACTATGGCTGTCAGTATTTGCAGCACTTGGCTGAGGAGGTGAGGGCTGACTATAGAGATGGACCTGTACTGCAATAAAACTGCATTGTGTGAGTACAGCCCTACATGGGCCAACTTTTGGGAATAAGAGTTCCTATAAATGTTAATTCAGCCAATAATCGTCCATAGCAAATCATGTTCCCAGACTGAAAATTCAGCCATGAGGTGGTTAGGCTGATATTGCCCTGTGCAATGGGCCCAAGGATCAGTCAAAGAATGAGCAAACGCTGATCGCATGGTTTTTATCAGGTTAAAAAAAAAAAATCATAGGCTGTGTAACTGGGATGTGCGGTTGACAGTGACAAGTTTAAATAAAAGTGTTTTGAAATGGAGAAATCTAGATTTTGCTGCTGATCCATTGTTCCTGTGGATTTCATTCCTTTGCATTGCCATTCAGATATATTGTTACCGGCTGCATATTCCTATACTTCAGTGTGTATGGGATTACTTTGTATATTCACTATGTTGTCTCTTGTTTCTATTTCTTCAGGTGACAGAACACAGATTGAGTGGATCTGCTAGTCCAATGATGTTATCGTCGGCCTGCTCTCACAGGTATTGTCACTGTAACACTGACCGTCCATTTCCATATACCTGTATGATATAGCACATAACACTGACCGTCCATCTCCATATACCTGTATGATATAGCACATAACACTGACCGTCCATCTCCTGTATGATATAGCACATAACACTGACCGTCCATCTCCATATACCTGTATGATATAGCACATAACTCTGACCGTCCATCTCCATATACCTGTATGATATAACACTGACCGTCCATCTCTATATACCTGTATGATATAGCACATACCACTGACCGTCTGTCTCCATCTCCTGTATGATATAGCACATACCACTGACCGTCTGTCTCCATATACCTGTATGATATAGCACATACCACTGACCGTCCATCTCCATATACCTGTATGATATAGCACATACCACTGACCGTCTGTCTCCATATACCTGTATCGTATGGCTTATGGTATTTAGCCCATCTTTCCTTCTAAAAAGAGTGAATCTATGATTTCATGGTACCTACATTTTTCTTTACATCTATAACCTCCTTCCTTACAGGTTGCTGTCTCTGCTGAACCAGGCTCTTCTGATGTGCAAAGAAGAAGAGAAACAACTTGAAGAACAGCTCAGGCAGTGGCAGACACTTCTAGATAACTGGTATGTCTTATGTTGAAGTTCATTATTTTTTTTAATTCTGAGGTTACATACACGTAAGGGCACATTTATTATTTGCAACATTATCATTATTTTTTTCAAGTTTGTACTGTTTCCTTCATGTCAGTATGGACAAAAAAACTTGTAGAACAGAGAAGAGCAAAAGAAAAGGTGCAAACCTGCGTCTGTGCAAGAAAAGAAAAAAGGAATCATGTTCATCTTAAAGGGTTGTGCTGCGAGCATGTTACCAGGAAGGCACACAGAATATAGAGGAGCGAACCTCTGCATAAGATTACCGGTGGCTGCAGAAGATGGATGCAGCCCTAAGGATTCCTGGAAAACATGGATATAGCCATAGGTGATAGGCTTTATTCATGTTTTCCATCATTCCCTAGGACTGCATCCAACAACTTCAGCCAACAATTATACTATGTGGAGCATTAAAGCGACTCTGTACCCACAATCTGACCCCCCACACCACTTGTACCTTCGGATAGCTGCTTTTAATTCAAGATCTGTTCAGCAGGTGATGCAGTTATTGTCCAAAAAACAACTTTTAAACTTACAACCCTGTGCCCTATGGGAGTATCTGTGCCCTAACTTTGCACCACCCCTCCATCTCTCCTCCCCACCCTCTGCATCATTAGGAATGCCACTGAAACATTCTCTCCATGCTGAACATTGCACAGGTCCTTAACGATCCAGCCCATGTGCCAGGCTGCCACAGGTGCGGAATAGGAGGCAATCTGCCTGGAGCATTCCTAATGATGAGGAGGGCGGGGAGGAGGGACAGAGAGGTTGTGCCAGCCTAATGCATACACAATCCAGGCCACTCCCGTAGGGCACGGGGCTGCCAGTTTAAAAGTAAATTTTTAGCACAATAACTGCATCACCTGCCGAACGGACCGCAGGACAGATCTTGGATTAAAAGCAGCTATCCGAAGGTACAAGTGGTTGGGGGGGGGGGGGGGGGGGTCGCTTTAAGGTTTGGATGATTATCTGTACATTTTGTATTTTTAAATGTGATAGAAAATGAAAATGTAAAGGATAATCAATCTTTGAAAAAATAAATAAATAAAAAAATAAAGGCTTGGATAAACCCACATCTCTAATGCAGGATATAGCTGTCATGCTGGTTCTGACACCTGATGAGGAGCAATGTGTAGAATTGCAGTACCCAAGAGTCATGGAGACAGCCAGGATGGAACCGATTTGGATCAGAAGAGTGAAATAAAATTGTCTGTTATCGCGTGACGTGGACAATGCATTTTGGGGCATTCTCCTCCCCTCATCATCACTTGATGGGTTGCCTTATGACATAGGAGGGCATCTAGACAATATTAACCCCTTCAAGACAGAGCCGTTTGATGCACAAAAGTCCGGGTCAGATTAATGCAATGTTCTGGCCGAGACAGGAACTTTGTCTCAGTTTTCTATGAGTCCCCATAGAAAACCTCTCCTGCTCTGGGCAGTTCCTGTCTCGGCCAGAGATGTCAGCAGAGAGCACTGTGTCAGACTGAAAATAAAACAACACTTCCTGTAGGACATACAGCAGTTTATAAGTATGGGAAGACTTGAGATAATAGAAGTAAATTACAAATCTATAGAACTCTCACACCAGTTGATTTGAAAGAAAAAGATTTTCGCTGGACAACCCCTTTAATGGGTCCCCTACTCTGTATCATAATGTGCAAAATTTTTAGGGAAGATACATGGTACACTATACATACATTGTATGGAGATTATGGGGGGGGTCTATGGACTTGCAGTGATCAGCTTATTGTCGGGGACTTTCTTTATGAAGAAGAGTTGTCATGGTGTGGTAACCTCTAAAATTCTTCAGGCAGTGGCTTTTAGTTTTTTTTTTGTTTTTGTTTTTTTCAATAGGGATATTGACAGCGAACCACTGAAGCAAGACGATGTAGCAAGCGAGCCAGTGGGTGAGTAATCTGCGGTTACTGTAGTAATGACGGCCTTCCAGCTCCTTCCGTCACTTCTGTACGTCTCATTAATTCCACCATTGTATGTACCTCCATGAATGTATTCTGTTCCACATCTGTGCTGCAGGTGATCCGGCTATCCTGTCCTATACGTCATACGTGTCTGACAAGCTCCTGTTATTCTCAGACACTCTCCTGATGAATGCTTGTTGTAAAAAATAGTCGGGTTCACACTTTCCATATATTTGCTGGGCTTTTTCTGCAGCTGCCAGGTGTTAAACGTCAGTGAATGGGTTTTCAGTACTGACAGCTCCCTGCCACGTTGTCACATCAGTTAGAAAATGACAATTCAGCGCTCGCTCGCTGGGAATCTTAATTCCATAGTGACAGCCAGCGCCGCTGAACTTCCTCATGTCATCTTTTTTTTTTTTTTTCATCATAAATAACTATGGCAGCTGAATGGAAGCGCTATGGATAGTTCACTATTTTACAGTTTTTATTGGATTTGTTTCTCATGGTGCGTTTACACAGGCAGATTTATCTGACAGATTTTTGAAGCCAAAGCCAGGAACAGACTTTAAACTGGGAACGGGTCATAAAGGAAAGACTGGGATTTTTCAGTTTTTTCAAATCCATTCCTAGCTTTGGCTTTCAAAATCTGTCAGATAAATCTGCCTGTGTAAACGCACCATCAAAGTCAACCACAGATCTGACTCCTCAAACCAATATGATAAGATGTTACTATGGGGGGAGGCCGCTTCTGGGCAGGCATTTTGGCTGTCCATCTAATATATTGGCGGATAGGAATAATGAGAGAGGAGCTGCTGCTAAAGTGCAATATACATACAGTGATACTTTGCTCTCATCTCTTGAGGTACTCTAGTTAACCACTAGGTAGCGGGAACAACCCAGGAGACCTCCCTCTCTGGAGATGTTCTGACCCAGTCATCTAGACATCAGAGTTTGACCCATGTCAGACTCGTGAAATCCTTAGGCTGCATTCACACGTTCCGTGTTCTGCACATAACACAAATGCCTGTAACGGACTCTCCCCATCACGGGCAGCATCTATGATAAGATGCTGGGAGCGGGGGAAACTGTCATTACAGCACGGCGCATATCTGTACAGTTCCCCCGCTCCAAGCATCTAATTACAGATGCTGCCCGGGTGGAGGTGAGTCCGTTACAGGCATTCCACGTCAGTGTTATGTTCAGAACACTCTATTTTTACGCCTTCTTACACTCCTTACACTTTCTTTCAGCGCATTAACTTAAATAGACTGTTTACTACCTAAAAAACCCCACCCCATTACAGGCACCCATGTGATACACAACTGGTTTTAATGTTTTGGCAGATTGGCGTATAATTTTACCAATACTATTAGCCAGTCCTTTAAATGAACGATCACTATGGTCCTTAATCCTTGGGTGTGTTAAACATTGATGGTCATCACTACCCTGACATCATATCCAAACCAAGCAATCACTTTAAGTGGCAGTCCCATAATATATCATTGGAAGTGCTTTTATTCTTCCCATCATGCCAATAATAATAATCTGGGATGCTGGAAGGGAGACGTGTTGCATATGTACATTGTATATAGGAAAGATGCTATATTGTGTATATAGGGAAGATGCTTTATTGTGTATATAGGGAAGATGCTATATTGTGTATATAGGGAAGATGCTATATTGTGTATATAGGGAAGATGCTATATTGTGTATATAGGGAAGATGCTATATTGTGTATATAGGGAAGATGCTATATTGTGTATATAAGGGAGATGCTATAATGTGTATATAAGGAAGATGCTATATTGTGTATATAGGGAAGATGCTATATTGTGTATATAGGGAAGATGCTATATTGTGTGTATAGGGAAGATGCTATATTGTGTATATAGGGAAGATGCTATATTGTGTATATAGGGGAGATGCTATATTGTGTATATAGGGAAGATGCTATATTGTGTATATAGGGAAGATGCTATATTGTGTATATAGGGGAGATGCTATAATGTGTATATAAGGAAGATGCTATATTGTGTATATAGGGAAGATGCTATATTGTGTATATAAGGAAGATGCTATATTGTGTATATAGGGAAGATGCCATATTGTGTATATAGGGAAGATGCCATATTGTGTATATAGGGAAGATGCCATATTGTGTATATAGGGAAGATGCCATATTGTGTATATAGGGAAGATGCCATATTGTGTATATAGGGAAGATGCTATATTGTGTATATAGGGAAGATGCCATATTGTGTATATAGGGAAGATGCCATATTGTGTATATAGGGAAGATGCCATAGTGTGTATATAGGGAAGATGCCATATTGTGTATATAGGGAAGATGCCATATTGTGTATATAGGGAAGATGCCATATTGTGTATATAGGGAAGATGCTATATTGTGTATATAGGGAAGATGCTATATTGTGTATATAGGGAAGATGCTATGTTGTGTATATAGGGAAGATGCTATGTTGTGTATATAGGGAAGATGCTATGTTGTGTATATAGGGAAGATGCTATATTGTGTATATAGGGAAGATGCCATATTGTGTATATAGGGAAGATGCTATATTGTGTATATAGGGAAGATGCTATATTGTGTATATAGGGAAGATGCTATATTGTGTATATAGGGAAGATGCTATATTGTGTATATAGGGAAGATGCTATGTTGTGTATATAGGGAAGATGCTATGTTGTGTATATAGGGAAGATGCTATATTATGGATGGATGTAATTAGACAAGGTTAGATTGGAATTAAAATGTCAGATAATGCTTCACTTTGGTTACTTGGGAACATGGAAAGGATCCAGGCTCCCCTAAAGGGAATGAAATAATTGCCAATCTTTTCTTTGCACAGATAATAATGGCTGAATTGTTCTCTGAGGCATCAACTTTGGGATCGGAAAAGACTAATTAGAATAATAAATATGGAATATTGCGTCTTTGCAAAGAAATACAATCTCCCCCCCCTCCCCTCCAAAAAAAAAAAAAAAAAGCTGGGGTCCCTAGATGTACACCATGCCTGTGGAGGAGAAAACAAATGTTAAAACGTATTGTACAGAGGGATTAAAATGGTGACATGAGGAGTTTTTCATTCTTCTACCAGATTTTTTTTTTTATCTTTCTCTCTGCTCCTCTAGTCACAGCTTTGCATAAATCAGTAGAACAAGTGAATAGAACAAACTATATCTTATCAGAGAAAATGCCTTTCCTTCCACTCCTTCCTAAACTCAAACTGCAAAAATCTGTCCGGAGAGGAGAAGGGCTTCTAGCCAACTGAGGGATCTAGTTACATGCTGTCCATTGGAATCTGTGGAGAAGGGAAAAATATCAAAATATTACCCCTGCAGCCAGATAGGTCCTGTGTTGTAGCCAGGTATGCCCACTGTAGTTAGATATGCCTTATGTAGCCATGTACTCCCCATGCCGCCAGTCACTCACCATGTAAGATGGATCCTAATATCATCTTTACAGGCAGCAGGAGTTGATGTCCGGTGGTAGGTATTAAAGAAGGGCAGGCTCCAGGGGTTCCTTGGAGATTTTTTTTTTTAATAAATTAGATTTTAGATTAAATAGAAGTAAAGTCTTCCAGTACTTATCAGCTGCTGTATGTCCTGCAGGAAGTGGCCTATGTTTTCCCAGTCTGACACAGTGCTCTCTGCTGCTACCTTTGTCCATGTCAGGAACTGTCCAGAGCAGGAGAGGTTTTCTATGGCGATTTGCTGCTGCTGTGGACAGTTTCTGACATGGACAGACGTGGCAGCAGAGAGCACTGTGTCAGACTGGAGAAATACACCACTTCCTGCAGAACATAAGGCAGCTGATAAGTACTGGAAAATATGTAGAAGACGGCACTTCCGTGGCAGCGGTGCTCGAGGTAAGAAAAATGTTTAGATGTTAGGAAGAGCCCGGCACTCACCAAGTAAATTATGCTGCTTTATTGTAGTGTCGCAAACATATGGTACAAGGATGCGTTTCGGCCAAGCATGGCCTTCTTGGCCGAAACGCGTACTTGTACCATATGATTGCTACACTACAATAAAGAAGCATAATTTACTTGGTGAGTGCCGGGCTCTTCCTAATATCTGATATGTACTGGAAGACTGGAATTTTTTTAAATACATAAGTAATTAAGTATAAGTAATTTATGAATCTATATAACTTTCTGACACCAGTTGATTTAAAAACATTTTTTCTGGAGTACCCCTTTAACCGCACAGTGTGTACTCCCCCAGTCTACACATACCAATGGTATAGAGACATCATAGCAGCTAGTCTCCTGTTTCTGAGTGTGTGTGCCGTGTGTAGAGACACCTAGAACCAGAGAGAACTGGACAAGCCATTGCAATCCTCTTGGGCCCAGAGAATAAATATCGGGGAGCTACCTGTTGGGGGGTCTACATGTCACATTTCTGTCTCCAGCTGTTTGTAGGCCCCTCTGGGGTATACACACTCTGCCCCAACATACTTACATTAGATTTTTTGTAGGCCCCCTCTGGGGTATATACACTCTGCCCCAACATACTAACATGAGAAGATATTTCTTCATTGTAACCAAGTCTGTGTTTTTTCTGACTAGGGAAACAACAGGGTTAATGGTCTCTGGGGTTTATTACTGTAATACCGAGACTGATGTTTCCCTATAACAAAAAGTAAAGCGGCAGGGTACCATTCCCCTTCCTGAGAGGCTATTTAAATCCATTTAATTTCAGCCAAAGCTCCCAGTATTACTGTGAGAAGATTGGAAGCCCTCACAATGGGAGCCATCTCGCAGACAGCCGCTATAATACCTAGTTAGATTAGAACAAGTAATGTATGCTAATTCCCTGCGCGCTGATGAGTTCTCTTCTCCCTCTTCCCCCTGTTTGCGGGCAGAAGAAGTGATATTCTGCCTTCTATTTATAGAGCCGTTTGTCTGGAGAATGAGATACTTTAATCAGAATGAATGCCCTCATTTTCTGCCTGAGCCTCATTCATTTTTTAATTCATTTGATTCCAGCTCGGATTGTTTTCCTTCTGTTTATACAATAGCGGACAGGGTTGCCCTATGGAAGCTCAAATTATCTTTTTCAAGTGGTTTTACCATTCTCCCGAATACATCTGCCTCAATGCAGTAGAGACATTAGCATCATGAACTCCGAAAGATCACTAATAGCGGATCTGAGTTACTGCGGCCCTTTACTTTCTCCCTGCTTAATAAGAGAGAAACACATATCATAACCTGACTATCTTAGCCGTGCCATGCCAGGCATGATGGATCAGTCTCTCCTTATTTGTGTATGCAAGAGACCGATCAATGGAGCTTGGAGGGGTACACAGAAGCTGGCACAGGACCACCTAGATCAGTGCCCTCCAAACTGTAAGGCGCCCCCTAGTTGTTGGTGAGGCAGTTTTCACAAGTGTCTTATAAGTTGCATAGTTCTTTCACTTTGTTCTCTGGTTATGGAACATTATTCAATTATTATTATTTTTTTTTTAATGTTATACTGAGTATAGGAGACAAATGAGGTAGACTAGTTTTGTTTTTGCATGAGCTTCCACCAGATGGCGAGGCCCCAACATCCTCCTGCTCATCCATCACTTTGCTCTTTTGGGTGAGGCTCCACAGTGTGTGCAGACGTATCTTGTGTTGTCATTTCCCTTTTAAAGCGACTCTGTACCCACAATCCCCCCCCCCAACCACTTGTACCTTTGGATAGCTGCTTTTACTCCAGGATCTGACAGAAAAAAAAAGGAAAAATTGGCAGCACATCTATGACTCTATTCACACTGCAACATGGCGACATGGTACACTCTGTTTGATCAAGTAGTTTGCTAAGATCCTTACTTTTTAATACCTATAGAGCAGGTGTTTACCATGTCTACGCTGGGAGGAGTATATACAGTAAGCCCTTGCACCTGTGGGTTGCTGTTGCACCTTCTGTTTTTTTAATCCAAGATCTGTCCTGGGGTCCGTTCGGCAGGTGATGCAGTTATTGTGTTAAAAAACAACTTTTAAACTTGCAGCCCCGTGCCTAACGGCCGGGGCTTAGAGTATCTGTGCCCTAACTTTGCACTACCCCTCTGTCCCTCCTCCCCACGCTCTTCATCATTAGGAACGCCACTAAAACATTTTCTCCTGTCTGAACATTGCACAGGTGCCTTAACGATCCAGCCCATGTTTAGTATCCACACAGCTGATGAATAGGAGACAATCTGCCTGGAGCATTCCTAATGATAAGGAGGGACGGAAAGGGTGTGCCAGCCTAATGCATACACAATCTAGGCCACGGCCGTTGGGCACGGGGCTGCAAGTTTAAAAGTTGTTTTTTAGGACAATAACTGCATCACCTGCGCGGACGGACCCCAGGACAGATCTTGGATTAAAAGCTACAAGCTGTTTGGGGGGGTCGGATTGTGGGTACAGAGTCGCTTTAAAGGAGTTATCTAATATGAGAAGAAGCACAGCTACTTTCTTCCAAAAACAGCGCTACAACCATTCTTAGGTTGTGTGTGGTATGACTATTGCATTGGGGAAAAAAGGATCAAAAAACAGTTCAAAACGCATGCATTGTTTTCAGCGTAGACCAAAATGTGGTTGACCGCGTTTTTGTGTATTCTAAAAAAAAAATACGTTTTGATCCCTTTTTTTTATCCATTTTTTTAAAATAATGGAAGTCAATGGAAAAAGGATCAGAACGGATGCACACAAATACATCCGTTTTTCATCCGTTATTTGCAGAAACTGATTGCAGTGTGAACCCAGTTTTACTGCAGTCAAGCCCTTGCACTGCTGCGCCATTCATAGTCTATGTGCCGAGGAATAATCCTTGTCAATCTTCATCAAATGTGGAACATGGGACCCGTTAGATACATCTTGTAGATTTGTGGGGAAGACTTGTATACATATTCAGTGGTGTTGCCCTTTAAGATTGCAAATCCTACTTTATGAAATGAGTGTTGAGTATTGGCACGTGACTGCTGGTGCTTCACTTAGTGGGTGTCGGTAGCAATAGATCTCTGCCTTCAGGGACTCGTTGGAGCTTTTAATAGCATTACTATGTTGTAAAAGCTGTGGGCTGAAATCGACATGTTCATTTCTCGACTGCTGGAAGATGGATGTGGAGGAGGATGTGTTGATTGACGGGTGATGTTACCGTCTACTATTTCTACCTTGCAGAACCACTTACCCTTGAATAACTTGAATAATTCCAATTTAATAACTCATTCATTGTACAGTTAAACCCTTGGAAAACCTGATGTCTTCCATTAATGATCATCTTATTATATAGGTAGGAGAAGTAAGGAACCACACTGGGTCCCTAGAAAAGTGGGATTCTGAGATAGGGATAGGGAATAAGTGTATAATCGCTGGGACCCCCACAATCTTGACAGCGAGGTCTCTATATTGCGCATGTTCACCACTGCTTTATTCATTATCTGTGGGGGATGAGTGCTGTATATGATTACCTTTAGCAGTCCCATAGACAATGAATGTAGAAGCGCTGTGCATGCCTGTTGCACAGCCCTGAGCAGGTGGAGATTTCTGCGCCTACCATATGGCAAGAGCATGTCAGGCCGGTTTTAACTAAGGATCCTATTAGACTAAGCGATTTTTAACGATTAGCGATAAAACAACACAAACGAGATTGTTTATCGTTAACCTGAAATCTTTCACCATATTACACAGAACGATAGTCGTTAGTTGCCATCATTACTACAATTGTTCACTCCATCTGATCCCCTGCATAAAATTTCACTTAACGATTAGTGAACAAATGTTGAATTACAGCGAACGATTAACAATGATCCCTGACTGGGATTACACGGCACGATTATCGTTTAAATTTGAACAAAATAACAATTTTCCACGCTATAATCATGCCGTGTAATAGGCGTGTGCCTCTTAGTGAATCTGGCGGGGCACGCTGGTCTTTATAAATATTCCCCAATATGTCAGAATTTCATTATTGAGGCCATTACAATATCAGCACCACATTGGTCATGACTAGTGTTGAGGGGACAGGCCAAACTGTTCAGGTTCTTCAATGTTCTCTGAACGTTCTTTGACTCCCTGTGACTGCAGAGGTTGTATTTCGCCCTAGGGAGTCCTGGAAAACATGGATACAGCCATAGGCCTCTCCGCTCATCACTAGTCTTTACCTTTAGAAGATATGGCTGCAGCCCATTGTGGTGAATGACCATGCATGTAGGTGAGAACCAACAATTTCCGCTTTGTTTCTGACCCATTACCAAGGTCTAGTGATGTTATGACCTGGTGATGTTGTGTGAGTGTGAGTATTCTTACAATAGATGTCCTTAGCATACGCTTATTTCTCCCTTTGGTAGAGACCCAGCCATCACCGGAGGATCTACAGGAGGTGGAACTCCTGAACAAAGCTCTGGAGAAAGCCTTAAAAGTGAGAAGAACCAACAAGACAGACTTGGTTGTTAGTAAAACTCCATCTTGTGTACAGACGCCATCTTCTTGCCCAGTGACTAAAGAAAAGCCCATTAAAGCTTTAAGTAACCTTATACAGAAAGGAGCAAAGCCCGTGACCTACCAGCTGAACCCTCCTTACAAAACTGTTCCTGACAAGAGAAGGGTGCAGAGACCCAGACAAGGGGCATCAAGCAAGAAGTCTTCAAGTGTAACGCCCTCCGATCTACCAGCTCCCAAACTGAGCAGCATTGGTGATGGTGGACAAGTGGAGACGAAGATCAGCACCACCCAACCATGCACTGCATTGGCCAAACCAGTCTCTCCGCCATCCACAGCTTCCCAGCCAGAGCGGGTGCAACCACAAAAGCCTCGTACTTTGAAGGAAACCGGGTAAGAGTAATTTCTCCTATATTATATGTGGAGTAGGCCTCTTATAAGACCGATTCTGCCTTAAAGGGGTTGTCCGGCGATAAAAAATTATTCACAGGATAACACACATTACAAAGTTATACAACTTTGTAATGTATGTTATGTCTGTGAATGGCCCCCTTCCCCGTGTCCCACCACCCCCACCCGTGTACCCGGAAGTGTGGTGCGCTATACATTACCTGTCACGTGCCGACCACGGTCTCCGATCGTCAGCAGTGACGTCTTCTTCAGGAGGCCGGCGGATCTTCCCGAGTGCCGGCCGCCCTCTGCAGCGTCATCCGAAGCTCAGCCGCGATTGGCTGAGCATAACTGTGCTCAGCCAATCGCAGCTGATGACGTGGCCGCGTCATCAGCCGCTCAGCCGCGATTGGCTGAGCACAGTTATGCTCAGCCAATCGCGGCTGAGCTTCGGATGACGCTGCAGAGGGTGGGCGGCACTCGGGAAGATCCGCCAAGCTCCCGAAAAAGACGTCACTGCTGACGATCGGAGACCGTGGACGACACGAGATGCGGTGAGTATAATGCACCACACTTCCGGGTCTAGCGTGGGTGGGGGGAAACACGGGGAAGGGGGCCATTCACAGACATAACATACATTACAAAGTTGTATAACTTTGTAATGTGTGTTATTCTGTGAATAATTTTTTATCGCCGGACAACCCCTTTAAGGAAAGAGTTATCCACATGGGCAAAGTCTTGTCCAGTGTTTCTGGACAACAGGACTAACGTAGTCAATGCAGAAAACTGTCCCCTTCCGAAAAATTTCTTTTAAAGGGTTAGTTCACAAAACAATCTTTCAAATCAACTGGTGCCAGAAAGTCCCAGAGATTTGTAATTTACTTTTATTAAATAATCTCCAGTCTTCCAATAATTATCAACTGCTGTATGTCCTGCAGGAATTGCTGTATTCTTTCCAGTCTGACACAGTGCTCTCTGCTGCCACCTCTGTCCATTTCAGGAACTTCCCAAAGCAGGAGCAAATCCCCATAGAAAACCTCTCCTACTCTCCAGATTGGAAAGAATAACACCATCGTGCAGGACATACAGCAGCTGACAAGTACTGAAAGACTTGAGATTTCTTAATAGAACTGAATAACAAATCTCTGACACTTTCCGACACCAGTTGATTAAAAAAAAATATTTTTTTGAACTACCCTTTTAATATATTCTTACTTTTTCTAGTCTTCTGCAAATGAAGATGTTACTTAAGAGACCATTTTCTTAATGGATTATCTGCTTTTTCCCTCCCCACAGAGCAACTCTGAAGCTGCCAGTAGAGTATCAGCAGGCATACAAGAAGAGCAGCAGGTGAGAGTCAGCCCTATGCCTTTATTGCCTCTGCTATTAATGTAACACTGTATGTGATCTCAGTTACTGGAGTTGATCTCAGTTGTTGGATTTTTTTCAGTTTTTAAGTGACTTGCGGTACGGAGTTCTAGTAGTTCCAGTTATCACATAAAAAGTATAAGGGTAAATTCACACAGGATGAAAAAGTTGCACATTTTACCTGGGCAAATAATTGAGATTTTCCATGTGGCATCCACATACAATAGATATTTTTTGCATGGAAATTTGTCACTTATCCAGGCTTAGAAAAACATGGCCACTTTCTTTTGGAAAGAGCACCTCCCTTGTCCTCAGTTTGGTTGTGGGTTTTGCAGCTCTGTTTCATTGAAGTGAATGGAGGGGAATTGTAATGCCACACGTAACCTGAGGACAGGGGTGGTGCTGTTTTGCAAGAAAGTAACTGGGATTTTTCTAATCCTGCATAACCCCTTTAAACTAGAAATTATATGCAAAGCAGTACTTATACATCACCTTTAGGTTGTAGCTCTTTCTTAAAGGGATACTCTGAAAATCTTTTTCTTCCAAATCAACTGGTTTCTGAAAGTTATGCATTTGTAATTTACTTAATTTCAAGTCTTCCCATACTTATCAACTGCTGTATGTCCTGCAGGAAATAGTGTATTCTTTTCAGTCTGACCCACTGCTCTCTGCTGCCACCTCTGTCCAGAGCAGCAGCAAATCCCCATAGAAAACCTCTCCTGACAAAGATGTCAGCAGAGAGCACTGTGTCAGACTGGGAAAGAATAGGCCACTTCCTAAATTACACATCTACATAACTTTCTGAAACCAGTTGATTTGAAAGAAAAATATTTTTTTGCTGGAGTACCCCTTTAAAGCCAGTGTTTGCGCTCCTTAAAGTAGCCTCAGAACATAACTGGGGAGAGGAGGCCTGTCTGCTGCAGCTGAGCACTGACTCTGTGGCGCTTCATCTTCAAAGGAAAATGTAATCGTTTTTCAGCCATAAGAAGAAACCAGTTAGTTGTACTGTGTCAGCTCTGTGCTGGTGTCTGCTGCTACCTACCTTATGCAGTAACCTCACTCATCTCTAGTTCTCTTGTATGTTGATGAGAGTTCTCCATAGCCAACAAAGTGGCTAACTACAGTTGTTCCTCTATGATAAAGGGAACCTGTCATCATCTATGTGAAGCATGAGTCGCCCCAATGACCCGGGAGTGCATGCAGCATGAAAGTGATGAAAAGTTCCTTTTACGAAGAGCAGCTCCGAAGCCCAAACTGCGAGTGCAGTAGTGAGGAGAACATTAATGTACGGTTTTAGGATTTGGGTTGGGATGCCTTCCATATTTCACTGCAAAACCAAATGAACACAACCTTAAGGGGTTGTGCGAGGACAGATATTGATGGCATATCGCTGTGGTAAGCCATCACTGTCTGGACGGCAGGCACACGACTATTGAGTCACTCTCCTAGCAGCGCAGACACTTTATTCTAGCAATTGTAGGGGGAAGTCACATCATCCCAACCTCTGCCGATCATTCATGTCCTAGCAATACACCATCACTGTCTGACCTGACACAACCCCCATAGGCCGGGAAGCAGAAACATTGCTTATAGGTGATATGGGTTCTATTGGGGCGTCTTCTCTTTATTCTAGAGATATATCATTTTTTTTTTTTATTTTTTTTTTTACATGTGACTTATTCCACTTACGTAGCGCACATTTCACTTACTAGGAATGTATTGAGGTCTTTTATGTTCAGCGTAATAAGAGGCTCTGAGGAAATTGGGTTTGGCGATCCCATAGTGAGATAACCATACTGTTTTCCTGTGTTTTATAGATTATGGGAGAAGTTCTGTACCATTCAAGACCATCTTCCTGCTTCCAGACCCTCATTTATACAGAAGCTGCAAACAACTGTATCCTCTTCCTGCTGGGTGACGTAAACGCACCGTCCAATGCTCCTTAGAGAATAGATAGGCCATTGTAAAATGTCCTGAGCCTCTGCTAATAGATGTATATCACAGGCCCAGCTGCCAGCCATGCATTCCTAATAAAATCTGTCTGCCGGAATCGATGATTTTATAAGGGAACAGGGCTGCTGTGTGTTTATTGCTTTATATTCATTTATGCTAATGTTTGCAATCCGCTACACAGGTTAAATGCTGTACTCTCACTCAGCATGACTGTGCATGGGAATGATCTATTTGCTGAATGAAGTCTACATTTGTATCTGCATAATAATATTATTACCGTATAATTGTTAGTGACAGTCATGTTGGCTGACGCAGTTAATAGGGCTTTCCTGGACTTTGTGATTGATGGCGTATCCTCATCTTATCAGCTGATTTAAAGGGGCTGTGGTGCGTGGGTGATCACTGCTGCCTCTTCATTGTTTTAACAATGACCTGTACATTTCGTAGCTGCTGCATCTGACACTGAAGCTCTCATTGTAGCCTCATGTAGTACCAAGCTTAGCCACTACAAAATGTATGGCACTGTAAACCATGAAGAAGCTGAGTGATCACAGACTAATCATGCCATTGATAGATTGGAAGGCCGGCATCTGATATTAGCAATCTATACTAAGACAGGCCGCCTGTATTAAGGTCTCAGAAAACCATTTAAGCCCAGTTAATAAAGCATAAGACTTAGATTTTTCATTTTCTCCCTAATAACCATTGTATAAGTAAGTGAGACATAGAGCTTTCTTATCCTCAGTGAGTAGAAAGATATAAAGCATATAATTTTATTAAATGGGACACACCAAATCTAATATTACAGTGTTCTTCCATCTTCTAGTAAGGAGTCTGGCATTTCTCTGTGGTTCTAATTCTAAAATCATTTAACTTCAGTGATCATTGTTAGGACCAAGCTAAAATGGAGCTGGGGTGCACTGTTGTCCTGTACACATACCTTTTGCAGACTGTATGTACTTTTTAGGCCCTGTTCACACATGGCAAATCACGACCGTGTCACAGAGCGGCCTCTGTCTGAGATGTTCAACCCGACCGCCACTGCGGTACTGGCTAGGTTAACAAAACTTCTTTCTAATTGGAATGCAGACACATTCGGGTTTGCCCACACTCCAATTAGCCATAGCCAACAGTGTAAAGTATGTCCGAAGCTGTACTTTACATTGTCTGCACAGTGTGTTTCGTGCAGCCACACAGAATAGACATGTGAGTTTTCTGTGCGGCCGCATGCAATCCCGGATGGAGTGTATACAGTGTGTATACACTCCAGCTGGGTTTCCATAGTAGTTAATGCGATCAGCCGCTGTGATTAAACAGCCGTTGTTGCAAACATGCACAAACGGCTGTTGTTTAATAAAAAAAATACACTGTGTGAATGGGGCCTTAAAGGGGTAATGGCATATTGATAGGCAATGTCATAACGTCATAATCAGACCTGTGGGACCCCCACCTCATCCTGAGAATGGAGGGGCCACAGCTCCAAGTCATCTGTCTGCCCCCAATAGCAACCATATCACATCGGGTCCTGCTGTTGGGATGTTGACATATATACAGTAGTATTATATATCACCAAGTCAATGACCAACCCTGTTATACCTGATCAGTCAAGTCCTCCAGAGCGAGAGCTGCACCCTGTCTTGGCTGATAGGGGGCCGACCTAGTTATTCCTGACTAGGACATCCCCTCTAATTTTTTTATTGTGTATAACAGTATATATAACAGTCTATACATTATTTAGCACATTTCTCTAGTGCAGGGCACAATATTTCCTCAAAGGGGTTATCCAGTGCTACAAAAGCATGGTCACTTTCTTCCAGAGACAGCACCGCTCCTGTCTTCAGTTTGGGTGAGGCTTTGTTACTAAGTTCCATTGAAGTGAATGGAGCTTAATTGCAACCCACACCTGAACTGGAGACAAAAGTGGTGCTGTCTCTGAAAGAAAGTGGCCATGTTTTTCTACTGCTTGATAACCCCTTTAATCCTTAGTTATGCTCTATCCCTGCCTAATGCACTAACCTTACTGACCATCACTATGATAATAATACAATTAAAGTCGGTATTACACGAGCACATCACGGCAGCGTTTTTCCATCTGTATCATGCCCACATGTCTGATGATCTGAACCTGTGAGTGACCTTTGATGCTGCCAAATCGTCTCTTAATTGTCAGGTCATAATACGGACACATTAATATGGTCCCTTTCTACTCTTGTGAGTAGAAGCCGAAGCCACTTAACGTATCTAAAGTGACTTCTTTTCACCGTCGTCGATCATATAGGGAAGAAGAAAAAAAATCAATCAATAACGCAGTGTAATTACAGGTAATGATTTCTTTCATTAACTCTAATAGCGATGTTATCGCTCATCTCTAATATTCATCGCTTCGGAAGCCGCCGCACAGTCATACAATATCATTTCATGTTGCGATCCTTAATCAGCCATCAGTTCGCTCCTGAATCTCCCAAGCTCAGCCTTTTCCAGATCGAGGAAGAGACGACGCGATTACACCGAGAGGTCAGAAGTTGGCGACACAACGTAGAAGGTGCCAGTAACTGGCAAGGTGAGGGTGTGAGCGAGCAGCCATGATGATCCCCACAAAATGAGCTGTAATCTGCCAATGCTTCACAGCACTAGAAGATCTATAAGTATTGGCAGGACATCTGGGTGAATTACCTGGTAATAAGCGCTCGGCTCTGCAGACAGTCGCCTCTTCCCCCCTTTAATAATTAAGCCTGTGTATATATTAAACATCTCCCAGCCTGAGGCTTTCAGAGCAGGAAAACCATTATTCTGGAAAGAAACATTTTGCGGCTTTTCTAGCATGGGTCGCTGTGACCGCTCAGCACCTCCTTTTTCATAGGAGAAGCGAATGCACTTGATTCTGTGCGGCACGTACCAGGAGCGTGCTATGCACTGGCATTACATGACTCACGTTGCTTGTCCAACCTCAATTGCAGCCTGCTGAGGTGCCATCAGTCACAAAGGCTGATTGCAGGGCAGAATTAACCCCTTTCAGCAGCCGGAGCTGAGGACGCGGCGTTCCTTCATCAGCGGTCATTCACGTGGCTCTGCTGGAGATGCTTGTTGTTATCGCAGAGCATAAAAATATATAACGCCGCCTGTTAATTCCTGATGTACATAACCGAGGACTGTGGACATAGAGTTCACCCGCTGTACAATATTCTAAGGATATTACAGACAGCAGGAGTGTTCTAGAAACATTATTCACATTAATAAAGGATGTGAGGGCGGCTTCTATTCCTGGGAATATGAATATATAATATATATATATAGATTGATTCAGGTTATGTTTATTAACCTCCGCTTAGTGCTTATTATATGATATAGCTCAAGCGTATTCAACATCTAATTATCAGCATACGTACGGCAAGCCGCAAGCTCCCGTTCAATGAATTGATTGATTGTAGTGTGAATATACCTTAGTTATCTGCCGTAATCCATTAGTAGTCCTACTGGAAGTGATTGATTTAATGTCCGAGGATATGATGGGGAGATCAAAAGCTTTTATAGCATCAGAGATTAGAAGAAGTGAAGATGGATATGATGCCAGGGATCTGTTGCACGCAGTCGGAGCATGATGAGAGTTGTAGCTTTGCGGCAGCTGGTGAGCCGCAGGTAGGAGGACACTGCCATAGGCTGATATGCAAAAGAATACTGCAGAGACACCATCACATGTCTCGACGTCTGTGAACTAGCCAGACCTTCCTTGGGGAAGAAACAACCAAGCCAAGTAATGTCTCCAAACAAAGAAACCACCCAAGTAATGTCTCCAAACAAAGAAACCACCCAAGCAAGGTATCCATCCACAGACAGCTGTTTCGGGGTATTTGCCCCTCATCAGTGTGGAGTAGGATTCTGGCTAGTGGGAGCAATGGGGCAACGTTCTAGAATACACTGACGTCGAGACACGTGATGGTGTCTCTGCAGTGTTTTGGTTAAGCTCCCTGAGGTCAACCAGCGTCCTTTTACTGCCATAGGCTGAGGCTGCATGCCGAGTTCTGGAGAGACAGCAGCTGTCCAATGCTCCATGGGAAAATCTCTACAAAATTGTCTTCAGCTTGAAAAGAACTTCTGACATGTCATAGTAACATATCTGTACTTTTTTACCAGTTGTGGTTTAGGTTCCAACACTCCCACTCCCCCAACCCCCTCTGAGGGCTGTGCGCCATGGGCTGTGTTCATCTCTCTCTTCAGAGGGTTGCACAACCTGTGGCCCTCCAGCTGTTGCAAAACTACAATTACCATCATGCCTGGACCCCTTTTAGCTTTAGTCATGATGGGATTTGTAGTTTTGCAACAGCTATAGGGTGGTAGGTTGCTCACCACTGCCCCATTAGTACACCAGACTCTCTAAAGCTGTTCAGTATCTCGAGCATCAGCGCTGTAATCCTAGTTTCCAGATATATACATTAGTGTCATGCAGCACGCCTTTAGATCCAGTATATTCTTTTCATCCCATGTGTTCCTTTAAGATAACAGGACATTCATCTGATCTGTAATGAGTCTTCACACCTGCGCCCACCTCAATTTGGCTTAATGCTAAGAGATCTCACATCCAGAACGAAGAATAGAGTCTTCTCTCTGCTAATGATGCTGACATTTGTAATGGATCATATCTGAAACACTGTCATTTCTGTGCTCTCTAAAGGTCCGGCACGCTGGCACAACTACCACTCGCTGCTGTTTTTGGAAGCTCTACAAGAAGAAGTGGCCAAATACCAAGCGGAGCTGCAGAATCTCCAGCTGGGTAAGTGACTGCCGAATAATCCGGCCAGACGTTGTAGTGCGCCGCGCCCTCATCGGAAGGCTTTGAAGTCACTATCCATCATTTGAATTACAAGAGGTCTCCATCTGCTTCATAAATCCCAGTTTATGCAGTGAAATGAGCACTGACTTACAATGGAATATTTCATTGTACATCCTAAATGCAATGTGACCATTGTAATGCCATCATAATGAACATGTTACTTCTGGATGAATAAAATACACCCAGAAGACATCATTGGTTAAAGCCAGTACAATACACCTGTCCGTGCCCATTGTTACAATGAGAAGACCTAGTGCAGCATTGCCCCCATTGATACAGTATGTTCTGTAATATGGCCTATGCGACTACCTGTTTATGGAAAAGGAGCAGAAGGGGAGATAAGTTTGTTGACCCTGGGGCTGTGATATTATTTGTGCAGAGTAAATACTTGTTAGTATAGAGGCGAGATGTGTAGCGTCAAAATGTCGTTAGAGGGGAAATATCAAAAGTTTTTTTATGTTGCAAAGACTTGTCAAAAGTTTTGATCACTTGGGGTGGTGAGTGGTGAGACCCTTTCAATGATCTGTAAAATTAGCCAGGGGAAGAGCTCAGGTATGCGCTTCACTTCTTGCAGCCTTTTCCATCTTGTTGCATGAGACAATCCACACCAGTTTTAAATCCCCACCCCCGTTAAGCATTGCTCCAGATTTACTAAGAGGATTTGTAGCTGGCACGGACCCCCATAGTTCACTTACTGCTTCTGCTTCACTAGAGTGGCCTTTTCGGCACCTTGGCACTGGGTTTGGCCGCAGCCTCTACACCTCCTGTTGTTAGACCGAAGACGTTCTGTACAAATCTGTGACAATCACCATTACGACAACTCTTGGATCTACATCTGGCGTCTTTGCCGTATTATAAAGAAACACAGTTCACAAAGAGCTGCATGTGTTTCTAGGGCATGCTGCTTTTACGTGGTATTACTTGCCATTACTGACTTTTTTTTTTTTTTTTTTTTTTTTGCAGTGATTTTTCTTTTCTTGACTTAAATGGGAATAAAAGGCGCACAAGGAACACCACATTTCTAAAAAGTGCTGCCAACATTGGTCTTGTCCAGGTTCCCAGATGCCCACAATGGCCATGCGCTCATGACGTGTGACCAAGTCTTTAAAGTAACGGCCTATCGTTAGAATGCACTGTGATTATGATCAGAGTTCTGTTGTTCTCCATCACTCTAATGTCTATGGCTGGGAAGACTGTTTTATGGTCCTGGCTTATTATATGGAACACATTACTAGGCGGTGAATTGCAGAATTCATTCTCCCTGATGTTAGATAATAGCCATTCCTGCGTCCCCTCCAGTGAATTGTACCAGTATAGCTCCACAGCTGGTGGGATATAGTTATGGCGGCACAGAACATTAAAGTATATTCTTCATACCGACCACAATTGCGGAAATATCACTTTGGATAAGCAGGGGAAGCAGTATCTTTAGTAATTGCCAGTATTGCCTTCTAATAACCTTGTTTTATCTCGGGTGTCATTGGTCCTGACTAATCTGTATGGGCAGAGGATAGAAGCCGCTCACCAGCTGCTGGATTTCTCAGGATTTCAATCAAACTATTAACCTTTAAAGACAGCCTTGAACTATGGGTGTCCAGAAAAAGTCATCACGTATCCCGGACTTAAAGTGCAGAGCTGCTTTCATGTCTGTCTTTATTTGATGTGAGCTGGGATATGTTATCACTTGTCCCCAACAGCACGGACTCGTATGGACTCTCTTACCTCCGTCCCCTCTTACAGACAGTAGATGAGGGTGAGAAGGAATAACATGTCTACAGGATCAGACTACACAGGTGTGTGTGTGTAGTCTGTTACCAAGGAGACACCTAGTTCTACATAGGAGCTGTATATACAAAATGGTAAGGATCTTTTTTTAGGTCCGAGTTAGGGGCCAGTTACTTAGGTCTTATTGAAATATTAAAAGAATATCAGTTGGTGAGATTCGGGATTATCAACCAGGTTACTTTTTTATCATTTGTACAGTTTATTAATATTTTATGATACATCTCCTTCCACTTTATAGCTGCTGAAGAATATAGGAACTGGGCCGAAAAACTCTCTATCAATACCGCTTGCCCAGGGCCAGAAGGCTGCTCCTCTGTGTACAGCAGGTCTCCTCCTGTGCTTGTATATAACCATCCACGTGAGCTTCATGAGCTGACCAGCAGCCGTCTGAGAGTGCTGGAACTACAACAGAGGATTCATCTACAGAAGGTTAATGTGCAGTCGACTACTACACAAGAAGGCTAATGCTGTGGGCAATATACCCTCTGCTTGCTGTCTATGCCCCTCTTATGTTTCTCTTTTTTGCGCCCACCCTATTGTCTCTTATTGCCCCACCCTCTTGTGTCTCTGTTCTTGACCCATCCCTTATACCTCTGCATCCCCCTGTTAAGTCCTGTCCCTGTGACACCCCCTCCCCTGCTTGTTTCTCTTAAATCCCGTCTTATGTATTTCAAACGCTCCTTTTTCTGTCTTTTGCTGCCACCTCTCTCTTTCTTCTCCCCCCCCCCCTTCTTTCCCCCACACCAGCTCTTCTCCCTCTTTTCCTTTCTTGCATCTCTCCCTCTTCTGTTATCTCTTGCCTCCTTCTCCTCCTTGCAGTCTGTTCCTCTCCCCTTCTCCTACCTTAGCGGTGTGTAATTCCCTTGCCTCTATGATGATTTCCCCTCCTATGTTGATTACCTTGTTCTCGGGCCTCCAGCATCGCTGTATCCACTTAGTTCACATTAATAGCGTTTAATTGCTGCGGCGCTCACTCCGCCTGTAATGAGCCATCAGTGTAACGCTGTGATCTCTCCCAGGTGTTCAGTGAAGAGCTGCTCGCTGAAGCAGAATCCTGGAGTCAGAGTGCCCCGACCTCCTGCCTGCCGCTCCGGGCCATCTACACCCAGCTGTGTGAGGGGGGAGACACGTTCCCAGTACTGGTGCAGGATGATGGCTAATGCCAAGGAGAGGAGCGAGAGGACATGCCAAATGCCGTCATCTCTGATCCCCTTTTCTTCTTAACCCTTCTGCCCCGGTGTGAGACAAATAAATATACAGATTAATGTGTGTGAGTTGTTCTATTGAGCTGTATGATATGTACATTTATTTATATTTTAATAAATATGAATCAGAATACGCTAGTTATTGTCTGTATTTTTTTTTCTGGAGGAGATCACTGCCATTCTAGAGCTGAGACTTTTCCATTTTGACTAGTCTTCAATCCATTTGAACAGTAGTTCTCGCTTTCTTTCACCTCTTTCAGGTTTTGGTTGCCATTTGCATTTGCAGGCATTTTATTAAAACGTTGATTTGAGAGAAAAAAAAAAGTGTAGAAAATTATCGGCGGCCCAGTGAAAATTGACTTATATTATGAAGTTTTTCTGATGAAAAAACAAAACTTTAATTTTATTAAAGAAAATATATTTAGATTTTTGCATTGAGTGGTAGCAGTGAGGGGCAACACAGCACCTCAGCCGACCCCAATGGCTATTGCAGGAACTGCAAAAGAGCTTCCTTCTGTACTCACAAGGTCGTTTTTCAGCCCCTTTCTTAGCGGTTCATTGTCAGGCAGTCGTCTATATATCAAGGAAGCAAATTGAAGACCTATAACCTATGGAGAGGGGAGGGGTCGAGGGGGGGTGAGTGAGCAGGAAGAGGAGAAAACCAGCCCTGTAGTTTGGAGACTGGCCACAGAAAACGCTGGATTCACAGGTCAGACTGCTCAGATTCTGGTCTGAGAAGTCGATGAGGTAAGATTATAGGATGTTGTGCAGGGCTGGTTCTCTCCTCTCTGTGCTCACTCATTTTCCTCAGCCCCTCCCTCCTCCATAAGCTATAATGGACACAGCAAACCTGTCTTTACTTTGCTTCTCTGCGACAGATAAGACATGAGGGGGTGGGGATAGGAAATACACATTAAGAAAATGTGAAGCTGATTGTTTAGATGGGGTGACATTTTGATGACTAACAGGAACATTCATTCTAAGAGGTTATGTGCTAACAAGATGTTTTCAGCAATCTCTGTCACACTCCTTCTTTTTTACACTCTTTCTCTTTTATTTTCTCTTTTTTTCTGCCTGTTCTCTTATTTATTCTCTCTCTTACTTTATATATATATTTGTCTTTTGCCATGTTTTACTTTTTTCTTGCCCACTTTCTTTCCCTCATTCTTGCTCTCTACCCTTTTTCTCTTTTGCTCTCGTCCCACATTCTCTCTTTTGTTCTCTTATTCCCTTCTGTGACACCATCTACAGGTTATCGGTTTTCTCTCCTTCTCCAGGGAGATCACCTTGTAAATTTTGTGGCCACAAAGTTGATGTAATGCTGCAGTGCTGTGACTTGCGGTGGTGGAGGTCAGTGGATCGATACTGTACTGGGAACACAGGCGGACCATTTTCTGTCTGTACCAACAATGTGCTCAGGTTGAGCCAAAATGGATTATTTGTGCTGACATCCTGGAGTGGTCTAGGGGAGAGCGGAGGCGCGCAAGACATCACACCAAGACTTTGCTTGGAATATCCGCCTGTTTTGCTTAGTGTGAATAGGCCCTATCGTGGCATCTGGAAGAAGCCATATTGTTGGCAAAAGCACCATATTAAAGGGGTTATCCAGGCTTAGAAAAACATGTCCACTTTCTTCCAGAAATAGCATCTCCTCTGTCCTCAGTTTGGATGTGATTTTGCAGCTCAGTTCCATTGAAGTGGAGCTGAAATGTAATACTACACACAACCTGAGGACAGCGGTGGTGCTGTTTTTGCAAGAAAGTAGCTGTGTTTTTTTCTAATCCTTTTATGCATGCCCTATAAGATGCTGGGAAGGAATATAAAGATCTCTTGGAATTCCCTTTTATAAACATTATATTATGATGTATTCTAGCATTCTTATTATTATTATTATTAATAATAATAATAATAATAATAATAAAAGAAGGCAGAATGTGTGTGCCCTTAAAGGGGTATTTCAGGGGAAAAAAAGTATGTTGCTGGGCATGAGGTAGAAATAACAAACAAGCAAAATTTACTGACGCTGGTGCCCTGCATGCCCTCAATCTCCTACTGCTCACCTTCTCCCTGCTTCTGAGGAGTTGGACTGGCTCAGCCAATCATTGTGCAGGTTGGACACAGCTGCTGGCCGTGATTTCCTATATGAAAAATGAAGACATTTTCTAAGTAGTCTTCATTAAACATTTCCTACCATTTAGCTTCTGCTTAGAGAAAGATGAGATAGGTCTCCTTGCATATATCTATCGCTAGAGATAGTGTTAAGTCCATGATATACAACCAGCACATGGACCGTATATCACGGGCTGCACGCGGATGTGTGAATCCAGTCTAGCTGGGATCCATGGTTATGCACGTTCACCATATTTTACATTCACGTGTAAGGGGTTTAAGTTGTGTTACAATATTTCCTAACTTGAGGCCCCACTTAGCCACAAACCAGCCCTGTCCAGGGGATCATCAGAGATTTGGAAAAAATTTTATTACCCAACCCTGAATTGTAGTTCTACAAGAACTTTGTCCCTGACTTGTTTGGAGATCTCCTTGGTCTTCATAATGTTGTTTGGTCAGTGTTGCCTCTTGCTTAAAGGGATTTTCCAGCGCTACAAAAACACAGCCACTTTTCCCCCTCTCTTGTCTCTAGGTCAGGTGTGGTTTGCAATTAAGCTCCATTTATTTCAATGGAACTGTGTTTCCACTCAATCTGGAGACAAGAGAGGGGGGAAAGTGGCCATGTTTTTGTAGCGCTGGATAACTCCTTTAAAGGGGTTGTAACCCCCAAAAATATTTCTTTCAAATCAACTACTGTTATAAAGTGCCAGAGATTTGTAATTTACTTCTATTAAAAAATCTCAAGCCTTCCAGTACTTATCAGCTGCTGTATGCCCAACAGGAAGTTGTATTATTTTCAGTCTGGAGAGCAGGAGAAGTTTTCTATGGGGATTTGCTGCTGCTCTGGACAGTTCCTGACATGGACAGAGGAGGCAACAGAGAGCAATGTGTCAGACTGGAGAGAATACACCACTTCCTGCAGGACACACAGCAGCTGATAAGTACTGGAAGACTTAAGATTTTTTAATAGAAGTGAATTACAAATCTCTGGCACTTTATGGCACCAGTTGATTTGAAAGAAAAAAAAAAATTGGTGAACAACCCCTTTAATGGTGTTTTAGCCTCTGGGGCCTTTTAGAAATGGTGTGTACATACTGAGAGACTTCATTTCACTAAGGAAATTATCCGCACTAGAATATTTTAGGGGCTTCATGGCAAAAGGGGGGGAATATATATGCACATGCCAATTTTCAGGTTTTTATTTCCAAAGTCTTTGTAAATATATCTTTCTCTTTTAACCAATTTAGACTAATTTGTCCAGAATCTAATCATACATAATTCTGATTTTAAATAAATATATAAATATATATATATAATATATATATACCCAGATTGTAATGTAACAAAATAGGTAGAAAGATAAGGGGGTAAATACTTTCGCAAGTCACTGTATAAAGGGGGAAAAAAAGGAAATATTGGAATGTTGGTAGTCTGGCATCTTTTTGACTATGGCTAAGTTCAGACTCTATATGAGACTGGCACGGAACGGCCGGTGTCAGAAAAGATCATCCCGGCCGGTACTGCAGTACTGGCTGGATGATCTTTATTGCCGCTGAGTTCTGATTCAGACGCATCAGTGCGCACCCGCATCAGAACTCCCCACAGCACACTATGGAGCATGCGGCCGAGCCGCTCTCTCCATTGTGTGATCTGATAGTTTTTTCTGCAAAAAACTGACGTGTCCAACTGGGATTCCCTTAGCCTGCAACACTATGTAAGTACTGCAGAAATCACGGCCGTTGTAATAATGGCCGTGATTTCTGCGGAACTTACGTAGTGTGAACATAGCCTATATGTGTAAAATGATGCGTTCCAGGCAGTAAATGACTTTTTCTGTATGGCAGGCATGGATACAGATAGCCCCTATGGTAATATAATGCAAATAAACCACTAGAGCAGAATTCCCTATATGTGACTTGTTACAGTACAGATGAATTCATCAAACTTTTGCCAGGCTATATGTATTATATATATTACCCTACATCTTCCTTCTGCTATCAGGAGAGCTCTCCATCCTCTCTGTGAGCTGTATTACATGCATAGTCCTAGGAGAATGCAATGTGTAAGAGGCTCTTGAGGAGCAGATCTGGAGGTGTCTGCACTTAGTGGCAACAAATTGACATGACCATATACCATTTCTGCCTATATCCCTTACCATACAGTAGAGACTGTGAGTGCTGAATGCCATTGCTCATAGCTCTCAGCATCCCTATCTAGGCAGCTTTCACACTCTTCCTATATTTCCTCTGGGATACTTGGCTTTGCCATCCTTTCAAGACGATTCACTTGTATCTTATACAAAAACACCAAGTGCATCCTCCTGCCTGGAAGCTTCAAAAGGATAAAGCCTCAGGGAGAGCCGAAAATAGCCGCAGCAACCCTTTCAGTGCAGGAATGAATGGGATCAAGACCCTGGGAATTGCAGGAGATCACACGGTCTAGGTATCACACAGTCTACCGCTTTGGCTGTTATAAATCCCACAGAGCATAGATCAATAGACTTTATTACAGCCTTAAAGGATATTGTGTGCTCAGCACTGAGTGATCTCATCTAGTAGAGATATACAGATATATATATAATATATATATATATATATATATATATATATATATATATACTTTTTTGTGCTGCTGCAATACTATACACAGCCATTGGACAAGTGTGGCGCTGTTTCTTGGGGGGGGGAAAGTTACTTTTGATGTCTGTGCAAGCAGCCTGATCCTTTTCTATATTTTAAATCAGATTTCAATAGGTAATGTGGCATTGGGGAAGAAAGCATCAGGCATCCAGTGTCTGCCCACAGAGGGCATTCAATCCTATTAGAACAGAAAACAGTCCTGTAGGAAATATTGGTTAGGCTCCATTGAAACCAATAGGCACCGTCAGCGAGGAAGGGACTAGCTAACTTCTCTTTTCTGGGTTTCAGTATGAAGCAATATAGCTGGCAGCCTAGGATGGAAGTGTATGACAAGGAGGATAAAACCTGGGACTGATTGCAGAATAATGGGGCTGCCTTATCACATACAGACCCCGAGCGGATTATGTTCAAACCAATGGAAATATGTATTAACATCTGTGCACAATCTTCATAGCTGACTAATCATGGGCGAAATTATTTCTATCATTATGAAGATTGGTTCTAGCTTTGTGGCATTCATTTACTTGTTATATGCGATAGATACTGAGATCAGAGATAGATAGGCGGTAGATAGATTAAGTATGAACAACAGTAAAATATAAATATATATATATACAGATATAAGTCTAGATAGATATGAAATCTCCCTGGGTCCTGCGCGCTCCAGCTTCAAAGGGGCCTGTCTCAGCTGACAGGCCGCTCAGCCAATCACTGGCCGCGGCGGTCCCTCTGAGACAGGGGGCGGGAACCAGGGGGAAGACCGCAAGAGGAGCCCTGCAGCCTGGATAGGTAATGTATATCATCAGTCGCCAGCCGGGCCGACCGCTATTACACATATCGATGCGCAGTTGGTGCCCGAAATTATGGGTTCAAACCTATATCAACGATCAGGCGATGATCGTTGTATTTATTACGGACGGATAGGGCCGATTCGGCCGATTATTGTTCCGTGTAATAGTACTCTTAGATAGACAGATAGATAGATAGATAGGAGATAGATAGATAGATAGATAGATAGATAGAAAAGTTAGATAGGAAAGAGATGATAGATAGATAGATAGGAAATAGATAGATAGATAGAAGATAGAGGTCTAGATAGATATGAACTTAATATTAGATTAGATATGAGAGAGTATAAAAGAAACATAGAACTAGGTCTAGATAGATACATATGAGAGAGGTAGATAGATAGGAGATAGATATTGGATAGACATAGAAATAAAAGAGACAGATGAGAGAACTGGATAGATGATGGATAGATGGAAGGACAGATACATGATGGATGTAATTTTTAAAAAAAAATCATTACAATTCGGATGTATAAATAGTTTCCTCTTTCCATCACATTGTCCTTCCCTCTCCCCTTTATTCTGCCTAGAGACACAGTGACTCCATTAGGAAGCCTGCACCCTATATGCCTTTCATCCTGTTCTGTCAGTATGTCAGTGTGACAAGGCTGTACAAAGAGGAAGAATGGCGGTGACTATTACTGGGCGGCATGGAGGAGTTTAGGAATGGGGCTTCAGTATTATATCGCCAACTCTATTCTTTTCTGTTTCTTTTCTGTTTGACGCTGTCATTTCCTCCAGTATACACCGTCACCTTATGAATATTTGTAAAGACACATACATATTCATGAGCCATTAATAAGGCTTTCTTCACTGTACATAAATCACCGCACATTAAGGTTCATCTGAAACACAAATTGTGACAAGTTTGACTATTTCTGCATTATTCTATATGTGGGTGGCAGATGACCAAGATTGTGTTTTTTTTCGGCATCAAAGGTTTCCATAGAGAGTTGTCCCAAAGCTGCATAAATAGGCATGCTAACTGGTGCAAATACCCCCCAGCTGTATATACATTCCCATATGGGCCTTATTTATCAAAGCTGAAAAGCTAGCCAATCACAGCGCAGCTTTTAGTTATTTCGCAGTGTTTAACCGTCCCTTAGTTCTAGTGATCAGTGCAATCTCAGCATCTGGACCCTACAAATCAAAAATTCTAACATGTCACAGAGAAAGTATGCTGTTTGGCAGTGAGTTATTGGCGGCATTGTTTTACAACACTACAATAGGACCAAAGCTGCTGGGTTAATTTTACGCTATTGAATGTGGAGCCGTAACATGGACTATCATTACGAAGCACATATCATTATAAAAAAGGAATAAAACCACAATTCTTTCTTGAGTGAAAAAAATCCTTTCTTAGACAGCTGGTGCGTACAGTGTCCTAGATGTGGTGCTGTTTTTTTTTTCTATCTACCTCCAGGAGTCATTGCTCATGCTCTTTTCTCTAAACCAATCAGATGGTGCCCCATTTGTTTCCCCCCTCCCCTCCTGCATCATGCAGTCTCACCAGCACACAGAAACTGCAGCTGCACCTCCCTTCTCCACACCAGGTGATGAAATGGTTCTGCAGGAATTTTGGTCCATTTCTGTTACCAATCCAGGACTATATGATCCTTGTGATGTGGTGCATTGTCCTGCTGAAAGTCTCCTTATGTCATAGGGGAAGCAGCAGCCATTATGGGAGAAATTGATCAGCCAAAATGCCTACTGAACCCTACTGTCCAAATATCCATCCACAGGTATCGGAGGACCCAGGGTGTGCCAAGAAAACACTCCCTGCACCATTGTGCCACCTCGACCAGCCTGAATATAGCCTGATGGGAAAGGCTCATCCAGTGTTGGACTGGGGTATCTGGGGCCCACCCACCAATAACGAACGAACGTATTAGTGCAGGTTCTAAAGATGGGGGTCCAGCGGACGATCCTCCGGTCCTCTGGTGGGCCTGTCTGACACTGGGCTCATCAATTCATTTTGCCTGTGCCAAAGTCTGACCATCTCATCAGCATGGTGCCACAGAAACCTGGATCCTTCTGACAAGCTCATGTTTCTCCTTATAGATTTGGTCCATCTGAGCTGGCCATGTTTCTCCATTTAGATCTGGATCCTTCTGACAGTTCATGTTTCTCCTCAGAGATCTGGAGCCATCTGACTGGGCCATGTTTCTCTACATAAATCTGGTCCATCTGACTAGGCCATGTTTTTCCACACAGATCTGTATCCATCTGACTGGGCCATGTTTCTCCACAGAGATCCGGATCCATCTGACCAGGCCATGTTTCTCCACATAGATGTGGTCCATCTGACCAGGCCATGTTTCTCCACATAGATCTGGAACCATCTGACCAGCCATGTTTCTCCACAGAGATCTGGATCCATCTGACTGGGCCATGTTTCTCCACAGAGATCTGGATCCATCTGACTGGGCCTTGTTTCTTTACATAAATCTGGTCCATCTGACTGGGCCTTGTTTCTTTACATAAATCTGGTCCATCTGACTGGGCCATGTTTCTTTACATAAATCTGGTCCATCTGACTAGGCCATGTTTCTCCACAGACATTTGGATCCATTTGACTGGGGCCATGTTTCTCCACAAAGATCTGAATCCATCTGACCAGTCATGTTTCTCCACATAGATCTGGTCCATCTGACAAGGCCATGTTTTTCTACAGGCATCTGGATCCATCTGACCAGGCCATGTTTCTCCACATAGATCTGGAACCATCTGACCAGCCATGTTTCTCCACAGAGATCTGGTTCCATGCGACATCATCGCTATAGTTTAAAAAAAAAATTAAAAAATAAAGAACATTTGACAAAATACCGCCCCCTGCAGTAAGCAGCATATAAGTGGTAGGACCTAAGAGTGACTTTCCTTTCCTTTATTTCAGACCCTAATAGAATCCAAATATTCTGAAAATTCTCGGGCCTAATACACCATTAGGAAACAATATGTTGGTGTTCCTGTCACCCTAAGAAGTGTGATTTACACATTTGGATTAGGTCGTGAGATCGCAGGAAAAATATGTTGTTTTTTGGCAGTGAGTTATTGGCGGCATTGTTTTACAACACTACAATAAATAGGACTAAAGCTGCTAAATCAATTTTACGCTATTGAATGTGGAGCGGTAACACAGACTGTAATTACAAAGCACATATCATTATAAAAAGGAAGAAAAATCACAATCCGTCATTAGACAGCTGTATATGTACTGTGTCCTAGAGGTGGTGCAGGTTCTTCCAAGCCTCATTGGAGGGGCTTGTGCTGTGGTCATTTCTCTAAGCCAATCAGATGGTGCACCACTTAAGTTTCCCCTCCCTTCCTCCTTCCTTGCAAATTGCCTAGATCCAGGACCACATTTTAGCAAACTTAGCTTCTTCCAACATCTCCCACTGCCTCCCATGGACTGGCTGCCTGGTACCTGTAGTTCTGCTGGTTCAGACCTTGGCTATGTTATATATTATGCTTCCATCATATCTGACTTGTCACATTCTGACTGCTCTTCTGATGACAGATCTTGGGTACATTACTGACTGCACTACTACTGCGTCAGTGCTATTGCTGCCAATCCACAACTGTTCTGGTTCATGGATTGGCAGGGAAGGTTGAAGGGGTTTTCCAAGGAAAGCTCACCACTGTGTTCTGCATATCCATGATGTCTTAAAGGGGTACTCCAGCGCTAATAAAAAAAAAACACATTCAATCAATCATAAACATAGTTTTTACATTTACCATCTCTCCTGAGTCTGATTCTGTTTGAATTTCCCGCTGTTTGCAGGTCCCTGAAGCGCCAGTTGGTGGCTTCATTTTTTCTTTACTTCCTGGTTTGGGGTTTCCCATGATGCACTTTGTCTCCTGTGATGTCTAACAGACTCTGTAAAACTGTTAGATGGATTACATCTTGTTCAGCCAATCAGAGCTGAGCAACCTGTGTCATCTGACAAAGGGAGGCTGGCTTAACAGGGCTTAGACCCGCCTCCTTCTTGATGATGTCATTGTCACAATATGGCTGCCACAGAGAAGCCTGGGGTTAACAGTCATTAGGTAAGAATGAGTTTACTTCAATTCCTGGTGGGGGAATGAGGGGGGAAAAGATAGGGCAGGGTGGCAGATAGGTGATTGAAGCATATTACAGAGTTATATAACTTTGTAATGTGTTTCAATTACTGGGAAAAAGCTTTTTGCTGGAGTACCCCTTTAAGTAAATACAGTGTACAGAGCCAGATGCCTTGGCTTCCTACATTGCGCAGTGGCAGTGCTGGGTTACTGAAGTGAATAGGAGATGCCCTGTAGTTACCTGATGTCCTATTGGCTCCTTGCCGATTAACTGTTAATGCCTTTTATTGTTTTTTATCTTAAAAAGCCGCTTTATGGGTAAAAACCAGCAGACTCTGCTTTGCAAGCCAATCAGCACCAAACAAATTGCTCCGTGGGGTATGTCACACCTTTTTAAAAGGGGTTTCCCATTGAAGTTAACATAGCGTGCAACATATCTTATATCTATAGCTATAGAGATCTATAGAGACTACACATTCAAGTATGTAAATTGTGAGATTTGTAGGTCTTTTACCTAGAGTGTTTGTGTGATATCCCCTGTTCCTGTCTTTATGTGTACACTGTAAACAGATTACCATGAATATCTCCATAAAGTCATCTTGGTTTCATCATGAAGTTACTCAGGTTTTGTTTTTTTTATGTAGTCAAGTATTCTCAATTTCTCAATCCATCAGTAGGGCAAATGTCAAGGAAGAACAAAAGTACAATTGTCACCTCTGACAACTCTTATGTTACACGGTGGTTGTGGTTGGTATTCTTGGCATCAAAGACTGACTATGAATAGAACTCTGCGGTAGTACATTGCAAATAAAGGAACCCTCTAGAAATGTGCCATATACTGTATCATGGCTCAGCCTGTTTGCTAAATCTGGCACTTCTATAGACTGTCTAATCTAAGTTTAGACCAGCTCTAGCCTATCCTCAGCATAGCCGATCCTCCGATTCCCAGCAGCAATGCTGATCAGCTGTTTAAAGGGACCACAGGGCTTGTATGAGTTCTGCAGCCTCATCACTTTTCACTGCTGCTTGTTCTTGCATTGCCATACTTTTGGAAGCAGCAGTGCAAGGCCCTGCAGAGTTGCCCGAGTCACCTGAATAGGACAGAGCTGCAGTACCTTTCAGCGCTTATGGCAGAAGAGTACCGATAACAAGCAACGATAAACCCCTTAAAGCAGGGGGTTGGACCCCAAGTAATAACATCTAATATTCATGGCCTGTCCTCATGTTAGGGCATGAGCTGGGTAACACCTTTAAAGAAACACTCTACTTTTTGCCCATGTGACCAACACTCAGACCACCAAAAAAAGGGGTTTATGTAGGGCTATTCCTACAGTGCCATCTGTTTCATCCCAGTTCAGCTGCATCCATATTATTTTCATTACTATTAGTTTCATTACTGTAGCTGGGCCTTGTGACCAGCAGTCAGACCACTAGAAAAAGGGTTTAAGTCGTGGGTCAGCTGACTTCCTGTGAACTACACAATGACGTCATTGCCTGTCAGATCCCACCGGCAGTTCTCAGACCCCCCATGACAGCTGCTACCATGTTTGTCTCTGTCATTCTATGGAGCGTCCCTGTTTTGCAAGTCATAACCTTATGATTTCAATAAGGATTGCGTAATGCATCACCTCCTCTGCTGTGTCACTAGTAACGTCTGATGGGTTCGTAACCTCCTTGTAATAGCGCTGAGACCTATTGTTATGCATGGGTTAAAATTTTACGTTAATAAACAAATTAACATATTCACTTGGCCCCTAGCTTGATGGAAGTAAGCGCTGGCAATCACGTTTACTTCTCAAGCGTACACCTTTCACATTCATTAGTGTAACCCATTCACCCGCCGCGGGCTCTTCAAACAAATTGAACAGATCCATTATTTCTGAGATGAGTCAGACGGGTTACTCGGAATTGCCAGCGAATGGTGGGTGTTCATACGCTGAAAACTTTTATGTCCCTGGAATCCCTGTCTGTTGCCTCGAGCCGTGTACAAAAGTGAATAGCAATAGAACAGAAGTAATTAGCATTAGATTTGTATATATCATCTTGACCCCTCGAAAACATCAGAAGGCCCCTCCACCTCAATGGTTTAGAAAAATTTTATTAGTTTTCTGGAATTTACCAAGTGTCTTCTAGTGCAGCTCAGAAGCTTTTCTGTAACTAGCCCCTCTGATCAGTGGGGGTCATACTCCGCAAGTGTTTCGTCTGGCCAAAATCAGTAGGGTACACTAAAGTATGAACAGGATAATGGAATACAAGTTTGTGATACTTAGGTGTGAGTTTCACAGTACTGCAAATCACTATCCTTAGTGACCACTAGTAGATGGTAATAGATGAGTAAGGGCCCTATTACATGGAGGGATAATCGGCTGATCATTGATCCGTGTAATAGAGACAACGATCAGCCGATGACAATGATCATGGGCTGATCATTGGTTTAGATTTGGACCTAAAATCGTCGGGTGTCAACCATGCATCACTACATGTAATAGTGATGAACGGCCAACGGCTAATGATTGCCCAAATACCTGACACCTTACCTCTGCCCGGTCTTCTCTCCTGTGCTCCATAGCTTCCCAGTCCTGTCTGCTGCAGTGTCTGTGCGGCCTGTCAGCTGACAGGTAAATTGTCAGGTGTTTGGGCAAGGGCTTCATGGACATCACTAATAATTATCGGGCCGTGTAATACTGTAGGTCCAGTAAACAAATCGGGCCGTACTCAACCTGTGTAATAAAACCCTAAATCAGGAAGGTTCTTAAAAGGAATGTGGAAACAAGGAGGAAGCAATTGAAAGATAGTTTGTGGTGGGAAGATTGTTGGACTGTGGAAACCTGAGGAATATTAATCTATTATTGACAACGTGCCACAACTCTATTCAGACATATGACAATATTGTACTATGTCAGCACTGTTTGGTTCTCATTCAAGGTTGGCATCTAGGACCCCCATCACCAAAGAAGTTTGGTAGTGAACTTTTGGCCCAGATCCTCAAGGGAGCACCACTTTTCTGAGCATTTGAACACACTTGAAACTCTCAACCGTTCTCTTTCTTACGAATGATCATCTGACAGTTATTAAAAGTTTTTTTTGTCACCATGCTCTAAAGGCACTATCCAGGGTTAGAAAAAAAAACACAGCTACTTTCATGGCTCTGGAATTGGTTTTCTGCTCTTACAACTAGAGATGAGCAAACCTCAAGCATGCTTGGTCCTGTCTGACCCTGAGCATACAGCATTTAAATATTGGTGGCTGAAGAAGTTGTATGAAGCCTAAGGGTACTATTAGATAGGACGATAGGGGCCCGATACAAACTGTAAACGAGAGCCGATCTGCTAGATCGGTGCTCGTTTACTGGGCCTATTACACGGCCCGATAATCGTTTAACAAGAGCTTGCTTAAACGGTATACATTACCTACCCACACTTCAGGGCTGCTGCTGCAGTCTGCTCCTCCCCGGTCCCGTGAGCTCTAGCTTCAGAGCGGCCTGTCAGCTGGCAGGCCGCTCAGCCAATCACAGACCGCTGCGGTCCTGGCCTGTGATTGGCTGAGCGGCCTGTAAGCTCAGACAGGCCGCTCTGCAGCTAGAGTGCGCGGGACCCGGGGAGAAGCGGACCACAGGAACAGCCCTGGAGCGTGGATAGGTAATGTAGATTGTCAGTCGCCAGCCCGGCCAGCCGAAGGACCGCCTGTGAAACTGGGATACAGCCTATGGCTATGGCTGTATCCCAGTTTTACAGGCGGTCCCCCAGCTGTATCCACCCTCTCCACGGAGGTGGAAGACAGCGGGAATCATTGCCGAGAGTTCAGGTTCGTACGAACCCGAACCTCGGCAGGTTTGGACCATCCCTTGTTCTGACCTGTATCAACGATCAGCCGATGACAACGATCATCAGCTGATCGTTGTCTTTATTTCACGGAGCGATAATCGGCCGAATCGGGCTGATTCGGTAAATTATCGTTCCGTGTAATAGTACTCTAAGGCTCCTTAGGGCTGCATTCAACTTCTTGAGCTACCAATTCTACTCTGACTCCGAGTTGCACTCAATTCTACAAATAGAGATGAGCGAGCTGGGCCGAGGTTCGGGTTTGTACAAACCTGAAACATCTGCATTTGAATCCTACTGTCTTCCTGTTCCCTTCCTATGACCTAGGCTGTATTCCTGTTTTCCTGACAGCACTCAGGCTGTCTACACCAATAGTTTGTGTTCATATGAACCCAAACCTCTGCCCAGCCCGCTTATCTATCCTTACGACCCATGTGTGCCAGGGAACAATGAGTTGTGTGTTTGGACATGGTTGTTGGTCACCAGAGTTGTCTTTGGCTGCAGGACGATTCCTACCATCCTTTAAAATGGGACTGTATGATACTATGGGCTGTGCAGTATACAATATGTATTTGGAAGCTATATGGCGCACTTACATCCTTCGATATTGACTCTATCACCGGCCTCTGAGGACATATTATTATACTCTATATGTATATTTGAAATAAAAGAAAAGTCATACTGGGCAAAATTGCAGTGTTTATCCAGCGTGTCTGGGATCTAGGAAATGGCTGTGTGATAGCTGTAATCTATAAATTATATAATTATGTGATTCATTATGTTTACTCTTCGCTGCTTGTTGCGTTTAGCCCGTGGTCTTACATGATGTGTTACCGACATTATTGCAAATGATGAAAGGCGAGCTTCATGACTGATACCCGCACTCTTCAATAATACCTCTAAATCACTGAGTACCAGTAATGGTAGACAGCGCACCTCCTAGTACCTATGCCTCTTCCTTATCTGCGCTCTGCTCGGTATAGTGCAGACATTTACTGTCCCCCGGGGACCACTCATGTACATAGGCACAAGTCAGCGTCTCGGCTCTCATGCACTTGTGCTATGGGAAGATATGTGTTTTTAATACATTTTCTTTATGTATGAAAAGGCTGTTCTGGCGGTATGGTATCTGTGAGGTCAGATCTCTGTGCTGTTGCTAAGCAACCCCTGTACAATGCTGTCACCAAGCTCCGCTGTCCCATGGGGCTCATCATTTTTAATGCACACGGTTTGGAGCATGTCCAATTACCACAAGTGCGTTAAATGGCAGTGTCAGATTTTATTTTTGATGGTATTTCACCTCAAAACGGGAGTCATTTTGAAATGATTCTTCTTATTATAGGGTGTTAGTTTGTTGTGACTCTCCAGCAGAGATAAAACCACAGCTCCCACAATGCCATACAGCCAGATGGTCGCTTTCAATCAGGATATACTGCTTGGCTTGCATTGCTTTATTTATCTACCATTATCTACTATCTACAATTTTGCCAGTTGCTGGGCTCATGTCTATTAGCAGGTTCAGTGCAGTTTGCAATTTACATTATCAGAAGTGCAAGGTCTATGAATCTGTAGCCAACCTCCCCAGACGTGGCCTTAAGAGGAAAATGAATGACAAATTAAGGAGATGGATAATATGAATGGTAACCAAAAAGCCCAGAACAACTTCCGAAGAGTTGAACTGCAAGGTTACATCAGTGTCAGATCGCACCGTTCTGTCATTGTCTTTGCCAAAGTGGACTTCATGGAAGATGATCAAGGAGAAAAACACAGTTGAAAAGTGAATCATAAAGTGACATGTAACTTTTTTTCAGTGCATTTCCACACCCCCATTGAAGTCAATGGGAGCAGGGTTTTGTCCAGTGACACATGCTATTTTGGACATTGAAAATCATCACGCTTCCATATTGAAAACCACATGTTTTGCCCCTGTAAGTGTAACCTAAGAGGAGATTCAATGGACAGCACTTTTTTGTTAACAGGTCCACCAACCATAGGCTGGGAAGTGGCGCTCTATCTGCTGTGACGGTCAGGTGAATCCGGAAACAAGTGTTCAGTTTCCCTGCAGTGTCACCATAGGGGGAAATTAAAGTGAATGTACCAGTGGTACCAGGCCAGCCTGCCTCCAGAGCTTCAGGCCGGGCCGGTGACAGAAAAAATACACCGGGGCGGGAACCGGACGGTGGTTCAAAAAAGAGACCATTGGCATCCCCATGCTGATGCCGGTCTATTCATGGTGAAAACAGAAAAGCGTTGCACAGTTGCCACTGACATTAATAGGTTCCTCTTGTCTGTCACAGTGGGAGTTGTACTTTTGCGACAGGTTGGAAAACAATTCAAGCCCTTCCATCAATAAGAGCTTCATGCCACCTTATGCCTCCAGAACCCAGCATAGCCTTGAGATTGGCAGACGCATCACTAGCCATATAAGAGCGAAATGCCAAGATGAATAATGACTAGCATGAAGGATGACTGCTGCGGGCATGAGTTCTGCACCGCCCCTGCTTTTGGTCAGTGTAATTTTTGTTTGCAGCTGATGCATGACGCTCTCGTGGCGGTGTAATCTCCGCTTGCCAATCACAGATCCAGTATTTCCGGAAATAGGATGACTCACAAAGGTAACCTGACAGCAGCTCCACTAATCTGATTATTTTTTTTACAGTACTTGAACAGGCAGGGTTCCCTATTGCAGAGAATCGCTATTTTCAGCTGTACTAACCCTCCCCCGACCTGTTCCTAAAATACTCACATTGATAGATCCTGATATCCTCATTTACACAGTAACATAAAAATGTAAGTGTGTAGAAGAGAGATGAGCCTGCCTACATTTTCAGTACGCTTCAGCACACAATCCATAAAGAAAACCAATGAAGCAGCATAGTACGGAGCAATATAAATGCTAACCGTTGGATGAATTTCAATCAATATATACATTGTGCATGTTATGGGAGGCACGGAGCACTGCTGGTACCACTATGCTTGCCTGGCTGGACCACTGACATACTGTTTGTATAGAACGGACGCCCTGTCATATAGGTGGCGGCTTGATGTTACATGACAGCAGAAATAAGAATCTAGCAGATGTAGAGATTCCAGCAAACAGTTCCTCATACCTCAGCTTCCTGGAAAACTTTCTGGGTAGGATATGAGCGTAAAGCAGAGTCACAGGTTGGAAATGGAGCCACCAAAATCATCTGAATAGTTGGTGTTATCATGGTGCCCAAATTAATTGTGTGTACCATTGCCCAACCTGAAACCAAGCAGTGGAACAATGTTCTTCTGCAGGGGAACAATTCCGAATTTAGTAGATAGCTTGTTTTTGGATAGGGATAGGCTATTGCTGCAGGGTCCTGTAGGAAGCATACACATGCCCAGGATAGCATTTCTCATCTTTGGTTGAGCCACCAAGTCCCAGCAGTCTCCAATCCACACTTTCTCCCCAATAAACAGTTGGAGTTTCAGGGGTTATTTTACATATATATTGAGATGCACAATGTCAGAACATGCTATCATGTACATTTTATCAATGTGCTAAAATCTACTGTATTGTTATAGCGCCCCTAGTATATCCTGTTGCAGTGGCGATGCATTGATCATTGCAGGCTCGGACTGGCCAACAGGGGAGCAGGGGAATTCCCCGGTGGGCCCTACCCATTGGTGGGCCCCTGAGCAGGAGGTGTGCATCCCTGTTTAGCAGCTTCAGGATGACATATTATCCCCCAGTTAGTTTCATGGGACTTCTCCTTTTCAAGAAACTTAAGTGGACGGCTGTGCTGTCTGCATAGAGCAGGGATGGGGAACCTTCGACCCTCCAGCAGTTGCAAAACTACAACTCCCATCATGCCTGGACAGCTCCTATACACTAGAACAGCGATGGGGAACCTTCGGCCTTCAAGCTGTTGCAAAACTACAACTCCCATCATGCCTGGACAGCCGAAGGCTGTCCAGGCATGATGGGAATTGTAGTTTTGCAACAGCTGAAAGGCCGAAGGTTCCCCATCCCTGGCATACAGTGTCTGACCAGTTACTAACAGTGATCGAGCATTGCCGGTCACATACACAGCACTGTGCAAAGTTGCTATAGTAATGTGAAAGGTTTGGCGCTGGGTATATCTGGTGTATGTAGGGTGGACCCCTAGAATAAAATATTCCCTGGTGGGCCCAAGGTACCCCAGTCCGACACTGGATCTTTGGCATCTTCTCTGATCTCCAATCACAACCCCTGTTGATTTCTTTAAAAAAAAATTTTATGACAGTGCCTCTTTAAGCAACACTCTATGACTTTCCTTTAGGGTATAAACCCACACACCGTATATGCAGCGTATTTACTGCTGCGATACGCAGCAAAATCGCAGCAAAATCGCAGCTGATTAGATCTAAATAACTGAACACAGCATCAAATCTGTACCAACAAATCTGCTGCGTATTTGTTGCATATCTGCTGCATATACGGTGTGTGGGTTTATACCCTTAATCATTCATACGGGACTTCCTGCATTGGTCTTTCAATATCATCCCCCTTGTCTTGTCACCCCCTACCCTTGGTGTGTATTGTCTTGCAGACCCTCTTGCCCCCTCCCCCCCCCCCCCCAATGATTGGGGAGATTACCCTGATTTACTATATCTAACTTTAACTATATCTTTATATGTCTCTTGTCCTTATGGCGACAGATATTTAATGATCTTTCTGTTATAACCATGTAATGACAAGTGTACCGCCATGTTTCTTACATTATTGCACTACGTATTATTTTTAGAATAATAAGAACCTTTAAAAATTAAATGCTCTTCTGTGTAATTTCTTAATCTGTCTTTATAGCACTGGAACTTGTTTTCTCACATACAGAGGTCTCTTCATATATTATGAATTACATAATAGAATCTCTACTGCCATTCTACATCAGTGGCTGAAGAAGATCTATGCAGCCCTAGGGAGTCTTGGAATACATAGATAAAGCCTAAGGCTGTATCCATGTTTTCCAGGGCTCCCTAGGGCTGAATAGAATTTCTTTAGCCTCTGATAATCACATGCCGCACATTCGGGTATGGACAAATTTGAGCATGCTCGAGTATGCTGCCCCTAGTGGCAGTTGTCAGTAGTCTTTTACAAGACTTACCTTCTCTGCCAGTGATTAGGAGGTCACTTATGTTGGAAAACTTCTGCACAGTGTGACAGATAGGATTGTGTTCTAAGTATCATAATGTGGAATGAAGTGATTAATGGCTGTACTAGTACCGTTACATGCTGATCCTGCCACTCAGCCCCAGGGTCAGGTGCAGCCGAATCGGAAATCACATCGGATATGAAGTGTCAGCGTTTCAACTTGTGCCAGTCAGTCAAAGACCAGAGTTCTTGAGTATTTTACAGGCCGGCTACTGACTCACCCGGAACTACACGCTGGATTATAAGTTATTGCATTACTAATTGAGTTGCATAAATATCACACTGTGAAAATCAAATCAGTCATACAGGAAAGAGGACGTTGGGACATTTCCATCCAGCTGTCCACACACGTTAAAGTTTTGTCTTCCACAGATAGACAAGACTATGTCCCAAAGACACTGTCATCACTTAAAAGAAAAGCATCATCAAAAAATATAGATATTTCCACATCAGACCCTTCTAAAAGATCCTATTTTCTGTAGTTTACTTGACAGCTTTACTGTTCATACTAGGTCAAGTTCTGCAGAGTAATTTCAGTATCATTAGAGTGAAACCAGTCGAGTCATCCCATCAGAGGATGAGGGATACAATGATGGCTTTGCTGTGCAGACTGGGACATGTTCTGCAGAGTCATTTCAGTATCATTATAGGAAGAGGGACACAATGATTGCTTTGCTGTGCAGACTGGGACATGTTCAGCAGAATCATTTCAGCGGGGTCAAAAAAGTCATCCCATCATTACAGCATGAGGGATATAATGACAGCTGTACTGTAGAGCAGGGGGCCTAGATAAGGTAGGATAACAACACTATACACGGATAAAACTCTGTATACAGACCTGCTGCCACTCCTTGGGGAGGAGCTGTACCCACTGTAGCTGTAGCATAGACCGCTATTCTCTCAGCAAGAGCCCCCCCCCCCCCCCTCATCCCCACAGTCAGCTAGTTTCCACCTAAGCAATGTATATGCAATGTACAGGTTATAAATGACCATCAAGATCAACCAAGTGAAGTGGGTGTAAGTGATAGAGAGTGGTATGGGTAACGTTAGAAACTTGTATTCCCTCTATTAATTTAGGATAAGATTAAATACCCATAGGTAATGTTGAATGGACTTGCCAAAGGTTCAGGTTCTCCAAACCCAAACACTTTGACTCCTGGGAGCTGGAGAAGCTGTGTGCCTAGGGAGTACTGGAAAGCTGCCATAGGCTGTAACCATGTTTTCCTGGCAGCCCTAGGGTGGCATCAGACTTCTCCAGACAACAGGAGTCAAATGCCGAGCATTCAGGTTCAGAAAACCCGAACATTTTTGCAAGTCCTCTCAACACTACCCATAGGGCATAAACCAATCTGCCTCTGTGTGCCGATCATAATCGCTGACAAGCTGCTTTGCCCTTGTCAGATGTACCAATTGGGACAGACTGATTGCTATAGCTACTTACCATGGGGTTGACAAACAGCTGGTTCCCAACAGTCAGTGCATACCAGATGAGTCATTGATGCTTTCCTGCAAAAACAGCACCACACCTGGGCACAGGTTATGAATGGTATTACTGCTCAGATCCATTGACAGGGGACCCCAAAACAAGTGGAAAGCTGTTTTTGGAAGAAAACAGACCTCTTTTTCTAACCCTGGACAACCCCTTTAAGAAAGTTTTTTGTATATTACACTCATTTAATGGTATATCAATCATTTACTTTGCATCAGATGTAACCATAATGTTATTTTTTGCCTTGTACGCAGCTACCTTTTATTTTCCCATTGTACTTGCTAGCTTCTCTCTGCTGGAGCTGACCTTGTCTGCTCATCAAGCCTACATTAAACTAATGTGTCTTTGGTAACATTTTGACATATGTACAAGAAATGAATAGGAAATTGCAAATAATGTCTGAACCATTACAATATTACGTCCATTCTGAATCTGAAGGGGACACCAAATGGGAGCGCTGCAGAACCATTGATTCATTACCTTCATCTTCTTGCCTTGTGAATGGCCAAATCATTATATGTGAACTGGTTCATCTCTGCGGATTCCAGGAATACCAGGGCTCATTATGTACAGATTTGTGGTTAGCAACCATAAGGCGAGCTCAGCTTCACAATCCTTAAAGGGGAAAATCACTTTCCTATATGAAGTATAGCTTCTATGATTACCATCATCCTGCATGGATGGAGATATAAGGTATATATATGATAATGTCATAATCTGACTGTTGGTTTAATGGAATTTATAACTAATGCTCAAGAAAGAAACAAAACAATGCTGAATGTTCCGGACAAATTAATGTTCCCTCTGACACATGAAATTACTGGTATATGTTTTTCCAGATTGAGCAAAACAAAAGATTATGTGGATCATGTGGCAGAAAAAAAATATAAATCAAGTCTAAAAGTATAAAATAGTCCCTAGATAAAAGAGACCTGTGGACTTGGCTACTGGAAAGAAAAGTCCAACATGGCTCCAACATAATAGGATAAAATGGAAAAGATTATAAAACTCCAACACAGAGTGTAGCAAAAGATGTTGGTTGTTCCCAGTCAAATGTGTGTCAAATGTATTGCAAGTGTAAAGAAAATGAGAAGGTTATTAAAGGAAAAGATGCAGATAGACCAAGGAAAAAAGGTCACATAGATAGATAGATAGATAGATAGATAGATAGATAGATAGATAGATAGATGTTGTAGAATATGGATGCAAAGTAATCCAACCAATGATTAGTATAAAAAAGCAAATTACAAAGGATTAGTAAATCCGAGCCGCTGTGTGTGACAACTGTAAGAAATTTGCTGAATGAATGGGATTTACATTATAGAAAAGACATTAACACCTAAACAGAGGAAAGTCGGGTTACAGGAGGAGAAAGAGAAGAATCATAGAGTAGGGAGGGCTGGGTCTATGCTAGGCTGATGATTTACAGTACTGGATAACCTTGGGAGGAGAAGGGGTTACTGACGCACTGGGTTTGTAAGGAGAGCAGAAAGCAGGATAACAGCAAGAGATCAACAAAGCACCGAGTTGTTACTGTTGCTGCTTTTAACCTAAAGGGTAGGGGAGATTACACTGTAGCGCTGCACTGCGTATGCTCTCTTTCCTGCACATACCACATGCTAAGCCCTACCCCCACTCCCTGCAATTTGTCTTGCTTTAGCAGTCAATACAGACAGATTTTCCCTGACAACAGGCAGTGGACAGCAGATTGCAAAGAAGTGAGACACCTAGAGGTCAAGACTGTTTTTCTGAATTGAAGGGAAGCTGTCAGCAGGTTAGAAGTATCTAACCTGCTTTCATGTCCCTATAGCGCTGTTTTCCATTATATTAAAAGGTAAGAAACTTACCTTCATCTTCAGTGTCCCATGCGCAATATGGAGATATCAACAGGATAGATACAAATGTGTAAAACGGCAGTGACTGGAGTCTGCCAGTGTTGGAGGTGCCGTCATGCAGTGACATAGAAAGATACCACCATATAGTGCTCATATGAATCCTTACAGCGCATGCAACAGAGGTAAAGCAGTACCATGAGTAGGTACTATCCTATCATGCGGAAGCATGGGATGTTGCAAACTGATGACAAGTGCAATTTTGATGCAACAACCATGAAACAATGTAGTAAGTAGGATGATTGAGCTAAAGCAATGGCAGGCCACCCTATCTCTGCAGCAGCCTAGCGATACTGATGCCGTAGCAGTACTTAAAGCAGCACATGCAGAAAATCCCGGACGTATGTTGCATATGTGAAGATAAGTATCGTTTTCTTCCTATAGACAGTACCTAATCATCCTTTATTAATTGAATCATGCAGCGTGCATTATCCTGCACACAGTCCTTACACCCACAATGTAATTACAAGAATATAGTCGGCTGCTAGTGTGAGACTGGAGAACCATTGGGAGATATTTTTTTTAACCCTTGGGTTGGCTGCTCCCTTCTATAAGCCGATTCTTTGTAACATGATGTTAAAATGCTGTATTTAACAGCTGGGAAGAAAGAATCTGCTGCGGATCCCAAGGTCTTTCTTTCTTATTTGCCTGGCTGCAAAACAAAACCCCCTGACGGCATATGTACTAAAGCGATGCCACATGTCTACATTCCAGCGGGGGATGAATAGATAAATGGCTTAACTCCTGCTGAATATGCTGCACCTGAACCAATGAATTGCTTTCCCAGCTACAATGGTGTCAGAGACTAAGCTGAGAATTTTATTATTTTTTTTTTATTCTGTCAAGGCCATCATCTCATACCTGTGCTTATTTCAGCGCTAATGGAATAATTTTATTACTTATCTGTTTTGCCAACAAGTTATTCTGCAATTTGCTTTTATAGGCAGATAATTGTGCAGATTGTTTACATGGAGAAACCTGGTGTGCAACACTGGGAATAGCACCAAGGCCCTGAGTCTCTATGAGACTTGGGGAGTTACATGCCTATTTGATCATCCGTGTGGTCAAGCGTAATGGTTTGGACCACTGAATGGTTGTCTCCGCTGTAGGGTTTGTCTGCTAGATTGGACCTACTCACCCTCAGTATAAGAACTGGGGCTCTATGTATAAGTCTTAGGGTTTCATATGGGGCCGTCTACAGAAGCAAACAGGTGCTGATCAGGGAGACCTATGCTCATTTGCAGCACAACTAATCCAGCGTCTGGGCCGCACATCAATCCCTCTATCGTTTGTGTGGACATTTAAATACATTGCTAACAGAGATGAGCGAACCTGGAGCAGGCTCGAGTCCATCCGAACCCGATCGTTCGGCATTTGATTAGCGGTGGCTGCTGAAGTTGAATAAAGCCCTAAGGCTATGTGGAAAACATGGATATAGTCATTGGCTGTATCCATGTTTTCCAGACAACCTTCGAGCTTTATCCAAATTCAGCAGCCCCAGTTTATCAAATGCCGAACACTCGGGTTCGGATGGACTCGAGCAGACTCGAGGTTCGCTCATCTCTAATTGCTAAACAATGATTTTAAAGGGGTACTCCGGCGGGGGGGCACTTTTTTTATGGGACCGGGGAGGGGGTGGCTGAGAAAAAAGACGTCCACTCACCTCTCTGGTTCCAGCGGCGGGTCCCGCATCGCGGCGCTCCAGTCCCCGGTTCCCGGCCGCTTCCTGGTGTCTGATGCCGCCCGAGACGCTACATCTCAGGTCCGCTCAGCCATTCAGTGAAGGAGGCGGGATCTGAGCGGACCTGAGACGCTGAGTGGCTGAGCGGACCTGAGACGTAGCGTCTCGGGCGGTGTCAGACACCAGGAAGCGGCCGGGCACTGGAGCGCCGCGATGCAGAACCCGCTGCTGGAATCGGGGAAGTGAGTGGACGTCTTTTTCCTCAGTCACCCCCTCCCCGGTCCCATAAAAAAAGTCCTCCCCCCCCCCCCGCCAGAGTACCCCTTTAAGGCCTGCTCAAAAGATGTGATTAGCCGATGAACAGGCATTTTCCCGCTACTCGGATGATTGCTTGCACTTTTTCATGGGTGGATTATTGACCAAATGAGAGTTACTAGCAACAGTGTCGGACTGGCCCACCAGAGGACTGGAGAATCCACTGGTGGGCCCCCAACTTTAGAACCTGCACACACACTGACTGACATGTTGTTTCTCACCGGTTCTTCATTGGTGGGGCCCCCAGGATCATTTCCTCTGGTGGGCCCCAGATACCCCAGTCCAATACTGCCTATGTACAATACAATAAGTGTAGGATGCATGTTTTAAATAAGCTAGGTAGGGTCTGCACTCATAGGGCATATATTCATCCCATATTGTAACCTATGGCCTAGTTTCAGGAGTAATAGCCACTGGTGTAATTTTAGTCTATTTTTGCATAAGCTTCAACCTTCCTCCTGGACTGTTGCAATTTGTCACTGTTGGGGTCCCTGTTGCAGACTGGCTCTGTTATGGTGGTACTGATGTATTCCACTATTGCTGGTTGTTTCTTTCATGTTGTCTCTTTTAAAGGGAATGTATCACCTTGGTTTTTTACACTGATCAGAGACAGGTAATGAAACATGTTCTGTTTTTCTAATCTGTTTCTATTTTCAGATTTTGATTTTTTTATTTTATTTTTTTTGTACGCTCTTATGGGGGCCGCCATCTTGCCCAAACTATTTTAACAGCATTTACAGATATGCTTTACAGCAAGCCCTATGGACCATAGGACACAATAGACAGGACTTGTCCCATTCAGATGAATAAGAAAGGTGTCACTGTCCACTGCATTCCTGGAGGTGATGATAAGGAGGACACTGTTGGGAAATGAGCCGTCCAGAACATTAGACTGAATACTGTGGTGGTTGTCATTATTGTGGAAGCAATGTGGGACCAAAAATGTATGTGATCCCTTATGTACCTCTGTATGGCTTGTTGATGCCTTGCGGAAAGTAAAAGAAGGCAGTGACATCAGCTAGTAATAGAAGCAGCATGGCAATAACAGCTGCTGCATGCTAAAATATACTGACTATTGATTGTAATGGGGGTACTTGGTTAAGATTTCTTTCACCAGGGGGTATTGACGTCATGTTTCCATACCTTGCACTAGACGACTTCTAGGTATACCTTTACCAGTAGGTTTAGGAAAAGTCCCAACCAGACACCCAGCTCGCCATTGAAATAAATACTGTACTACCAGACACAGCCAACAGACAGATGTGGCGCTGTTTCTGGACCAAAGCATCCACAAAGACTATAATCCTATGAGATGAAGGCCCCAGCTTCACCGTATCAGTACCAAAGCCCCATAATCTGAGCATATCACATGGTTCCATTACTAAAGAAATGTGATTTGCTATATTCTAGGAATTTAACCAATTTTCACAGAATTGCCTTGTAATTCCTTACAAAGTGTGTATAAAACACTCCATTGTCACGTGTGGGTATTGTTTCTTGGTGCATAATATCCCAGTGTGACGGAATTCATAGTAAAATAATATATTTGGAATTTTATGCAGCTATTGAAAGCTTCAAATCTAAAGCCACAAAGATGTATTGCTCTTTTGTGCCATTGTGTGTATACAACTTATTGACAATCTGCAACTTAACAGCTGAGAAACAAACTCCACGGAGCTTTGAAACCCGTCGTAATGTGCACTTACAGCTCTCTACACTAGCCATGGCGTTAACACTGTGTGTCTAATATGGCGTAGATCTCCGCTGAGCCACCATCACAGCTCTGATCCATCAGGTCTGGAATCCTCAAGACTTCTGAATACATCAGCAGCAGATCCTTTGGATGATGAGGTGCGGCCTCCATGGATGGGACTTGTTTCCTCAGCACATCTCACAGATGATCACTCATACTGTGATGTGGGGAATCTGGAGTCACCACATGTTCCTTATTCCAATACTATCAGTCTGCAGTGTGGCAGGAGCATGATCCTGCTGGTAGAAGCCGCTGCCATGATGATGATGGGACTCTGTGTTCACAATGGTTAGGTAGGTGGTATTATCCACATGATGCAAGGACACAAGATTTCCAGCAGAACATTGCCCATCACACTGCCCTGCTGGCTTGTCTTCTTCCCATAGTGCGTCCTAGTCACATTCCTCCCAGGTAAGTGAAGAAAATGTACTCGGCCAACCATAAAAGTCTCAAGCGTTAAGTTTTCCTTGTTCACTTCATTAACTCTGTCCTAGCACTTTGCTGTGATGATGATCCTGGTGCCTGTGCAAATGAGGGGGATACTGTTGGTAGGACCTAAACCTAACACCGTAAAAAGGGAGATGGTGGGTGGGCAGTGGACCCCTTAGCTACCTTTTAATGCACAACTATTTTATGGCCCAGCGCCAGGATGGGGAACCTTCAGCCCTCCAACTCTTGTACTACTATAACTACCATCATCATCAAAGTTTTGGTTGTCGAGGCATAATGGGAATTGTAGTTTTGCAACATGAACGTTAAACGTTCCCCATCCCTGTTCTACTGAAGCGTTATATAAAGTTGGAGGGGCAAGTCGAACATCCTGGACTGTAATTCAAAACCTATAACTGGACCCATTAACCATTGTGCAACTGGTGGCCTCATATGTGTTTAGGGGGTCACAGAGCCCCCTTTTACTTAAGGCTGCCCTTGTTCCCACTTCTGAGTAGTTTTTTAAACTTTTATATAAATATAAGCTTTTGCTGCTATTTGCTATAAAACTTGCTGGAGTGTGTAGGGCTAATTCAGATGCTGAGATCTGTCTGCAGGTGGTGGGCCCCATAGCAGCTACTGTGGCATCATTACCAGTTGTACCACCCCAGGGAATGTTTATCAACCAACGTTCCTCCCCCTGAGCATGCACAGCTAAATGTATGTTAGCGTATGTAGTGCGTGTCATGTGGGGGAATCCAATGACCGCATACGTGGCAGTCAGTACGAATGGGAGGATGGGAGTCAGAACAGCTGCAGGCACTGTCTAGCCAAAACTGATATATGAATTGGAGAGGACAACACCATTGGGCTAGGTTCACACTATGTAAAATTGACGTCTGTTTTACATAACAACGGCAATCATTGCACAAATATTGGACGTTATTTCTATTATAAAAGGCGGTTGTCATTTTTACATAGTGTGAACCTAGCCTTGGGGTTTGGTGAGCTTATACCTGATATAGAGGAAAGCTTTGACACTATTGTGTACATATGGGGTCTTCCCCTAATATAACCTCTTTATACCATATATTTGCTTACAAAAACCACCCAATATATATACGATATGCAACATAATGAATCGTCTATGTAACGTCAGCCGTGTCGTAGAATCAGTTTGGTTTGTTTTCCTAAACTGGCACAAAGAGGGCATGCAGACCGATCATACATGCACACATTATAGGTACATGTCATCTATAGAATAACTGAGAGAACAGATCACTGCACCACTCGCTCATCACTGGCTGCATTTCTCTTTGTTGTTATTTGTGGAAATTTCCAGCCTTGTATATTTGTTACCGATTACAAAAACATGACTAAATGCAATGTGCCAGGACTGGGCAGGAAAGAGTTAATGAGAGCGTCTGGGAGTCTCGCCCACCATCCTGTACTTCCACCAATAGGCAGAAAGACTGGAGAGAAGCAGGGAGCAAAAGAGACAGAGAGAGACAGAGTCAGAGAACTAGCAGAGGAAAGAGAAGAGCAGAGAGGAGCAAGGAGAAGAATAAGGGGGGAAAAAAAAGAACTGGAGACCGGAGCGAGTACAAAGGCTGAGAGGAAGGAAAGAGGCGAAGGCGACCCTGGGAGCCTGATACTGCAAGACACCACCAGATCGATAGATGACAGAAGGCGAGCAGGTGATGAGAAGCAAGTGGGAAGCAGGCGAGAAGCTGTAAGGTTGTGAGCTAGCATCTGAGAGATCTCCTTCACAATAGAGGGGAATCTGCTTCTTCCGAATTCCATTGAAGAGGAACCCAGTACTCTACTGCCTTTGGAGACCGAAACTGGTGGGGAGGGGACCTTCTTTTTTTCCACTCAAAAGACTATGACTGTCTGTAAGTCTAACTCTTTATCATGCCTACAGGCTGCCAAGCCAGGCCCGCCGCCACCACCTACAGGTGAGGTAGCCACAGACTCAACGGCCACCCTTAACAAGCTGGCCCTGGCCACAGGTGGTGCAGAAAAGTCCTGGCATCGCTGCGTCTTCCCCTTCGGGGCAGTGGCTTTGGTGATTGGTATTGCTGCCACGTGCATCACCTTCAAATTCCGAGGGCCACATATGGACATAGCCAAGGCGGTGTCGGTGGCTGCACTAGCTGCAGGGGCAGCTTTGTTGGTGGCAGCATTTCTGTGCTGGAGGTCCCGGCGGGAACGACAAAGAAGAAGGAGAGAGGAGGCAGATGCAGAGGAACAGGGGGGACTGTAACTGGATTTCTTGTTGTTGTTTTTTTTCTTTAATGCAGCAAACGGTACTGAGTCCTGTAGTAGAGCCCCAGACAAAGACTCATCGGAGAACTGGGGGTCGTAGAGTATTGGAAGGCATGTATTGTACCCGCAGTGCCCATTAACGTGTGTACTTACTGTCGTAGAAGGTGGGTGGCATCATGACTTTCATTGATATGTTATAAATAATGTCAGAAACATGATCATGTCAACATTATCCAAACGCCTCGGACGACGTGAATAATTTACAGGCTCAGTGCTCATTATCCGGCGCCAGTGATTGTGTTGTTATTGGCCATGTTTGACCGGCTTTCTCCAAAACTACATAATCACCCATTAGATATAAGCTTAACCCAGCAGTGCCTCGACCTTAGAGCAAGTTACATGGATAATGTTTACATCATTCTAATTTCTGACATCATTTCGAGCCGGCATATTCCGTACATTGACGTAACTTATATGCATGTTATGGGCAAATCTACAAGGTTCTCCCCTCACACCGTATTATTGCATCTTTTGTGAAGGCTTTTGGGTCACCAACAATTCCCGTCCTTCTGGAGAAGAGTGAATATGCTGCTTTTGGGGTGAACGTGGGCTGCGCTGCAAACTGTGAGTGCCTTATTGCCCTTGAAAGGACGCTGCCTGCTTTTCCCACCCCACTTCACTTGCCCTCTGACCAGGACTTGGACTAATGCTGTTTTGCTCTGTGGAATCTCCAGCTTTCTCAGAAGTGGCCTTAATATCTCTTACCCGAGAGGCATTGGACTGAGTGTTTCTATGTTTCTTCATGTGGCTCCTGAGAAGGAAATGTTGACAATCCTCTTGGCAATCATGGATCAGTGGCTTTGGCTACCTGGAGGACAATATGATTGGCGTCACCTTTCTGTCCTATGTATGCAAACTACAAATACGCGGGACGGTCTATCTTCTGTAGGGGGTAGAAATCACTGATCTTATAAATTGTTCTGTGTTTCAGCTGATGTTGTCTGTTGCGTGCCCTCTGTAGGGTTTATATGTGTGGGGAGGGCACCTCACTAGACTATCCTATAAAGTTCAGCTGCTGCCTATGATCATTTCCTGAGTTTACTGAATCGGCATAACAGAAACCTAACATGGCCATTCACGTTAGATGAACACCAAATTCGCCGATGGTGGAATCGGCTGAACATCTAATGTGTATAGAGTTGTTCCAATGGCAAATGTTGAGGGAAATGCTACTTTTTTACTCAAGGGAGACAAGCCGCCACTAGAGGTGCATGGCAGCGCCATTCCCCTCTCTTCATACTGAGAACACATGCAAACTTGGCAAAGACAAAGGGTTGCAGGGAATATTAGTTGGCAGCAGATGGGAACCAAAATGGTCACTGATCCACCCAAAATTTGAACATGGCGATATGAATTAACAGGACTTCTCCCGTAAGGTGTATATGGTGCACCATGCTTCAGGCACATTTGCTGGTCCATGCCTTGTGCGCTAACTAAAAATAAAATTGGTGTACATGGTAGATGACCTTTGCTCTAGGCATGTCTGCGGGTCCCCACCTCAGACACCTGCCTCTTAGAAGGAAGCCCACCACTGCCTGCAAGGGAGGAATGATGAGAAAGAACCAGGTAAGCTGGGAGGATATCCACCTAATCCTCTGCTGAGCTGCCTATTACTGGGTCTCCCTTGCCGAGCTGCATTAGTTACAAGCACTTTGGTTGGGACACAACAACAGGACCATTGGGGGAAATACAGATTGTATACGGGAGAAGCAGAGAGCACTATAACAGCACCATTACTGTGCTGTCTCCTCTCCCTCTGTGTATATGCAGTACCTTCTCCTTCTACAGTACATATACACACAGGCAGAGGGGGCACAGTAATTGTGCCCCCTCGCTTCTCCTGTGTATAGGCCGTGGCCCATCCTCCTCCTTTATGAATATATTGTGACCCCAGGTGTATGTATGTGTATATATATATCAGTCTAAAAACATATATATTTTTTTTATTTGGCCACTTTTTTTAGTCTACAGCATTAGACAGCTGCGCTGGAATTACATCACATTTGTTTTTGGTATAAGTACTATACAAGCATATACTCAATTTTGATGAAGCTAGCATATGCCAAAACTGTATACTAGTTTAGTCTCCTATAACTATTTGTGACAGGTTTTTTTTAGCATTCTTTTCTATAGGGGACATAGGCCTCTAAATGGCTATATATGTATACATATGTCTTTCAGCCATCTGCTTTTTGCAAGAAAAACTTATGCCACAAGTGGATGATAACACCTTGATGGAACCTAGCCTAAACATGTTCCTTTAAGTCAGTGTTAACCAACCTGTGGTTTGACGGCTTTTGCAAAACTACAACTCCCATCATGCCTGGACAGCTAAAAGCTATTAGGACTTGGGGGGAATTGTAGTTTTGCAACAGCTGGTGAGCGGCAAGTTGAGAAGACTACTTTTAAAGGGGTAGTGCGGCACTAAACAATTATTCACAAAATAACACACATTAAAAAGTTATACAACTTTGTAATGTGTGTTATGTATGTGAATGGCCCCCTTCCCCGTGTTTCCCCCACCCACGCCAGACCCGGAAGTATGGTGCATTATACTCACCACATCTCGTGTCGACCCCTGGCCGCCATCTTGGGACAATGACGTAGTCTTCGGGAGGCCTGCCGAACCGCTCCATCTGTCCCTCATGCCGTCCCCCCTCTGCCGTGTCATAATTGTGCTCAGCCGCGATTGGCTGAGCACAGTTATGCTCAGCCAATCGCGGCTGAGCTGCTGATGACGCGGCACAGGGGGGCCGGCATGAGGGACAGATGGAGCGGTTCGGCAGGGCTGCCGAAGACTACGTCATTGTCCCAAGATGGCAGCCAGGCGTCGACACGAGATGCGGTGAGTATAATGCACCACACTTCCGGGTCTGGTGTGGGTGGGGGGAAACACGGGAAAGGGGGCGATTTAGAGGATGAAAATCTGTCCTGGTTATGTGACAAGTGACAAGACAGACCTGTGATTATGGTAACTCAGCTGTCATCACATGACCGGGATTGCTTTCCATCTGCTGCAGAAAAACAATGAAAGCTACCATTCAATGACATCAAGCAGCCATATTGATTTAGCAATATAAGGAAATTGCAGAACGACTCATCGTGCACTGAGTAGGTTTCATTTGTTTAACCAGGAACAACCTTTCTAGTACTTGCTTGTTTGATATTCAGGTTCGTTGGGGTAAGGGGTGTTTATATGTTGTAGAGGTGACAAGATGGTGACATTTACTTTGCACTAGACTTGATGGATGAAATAAACGTGTTAGCGTCGTGACCTTGCACACCTGGGTCAGCTGACATTTCTCATCAAAGGTGAACAGATGGGACTTTCATCGCCTGCAAAGATGCCAAACCTGGTACGACGTGCTTCACTGTAATGTCCATCTATTATGTCCTCTATGGTTTTCTTTCCCTTACCCTTTCCTCATGCCTTGGCCACTATGAGGTATATTAGAGCTGGGACAGTCTATTGCCCTTCCCCCCTCCATTGTCAGTCTTTGTCCCACTTTATCCACAGATTGATTTCCTTTCTTTCATCCGTCTCATTATCCGCTCTCTGACAATTATCTCTCCTTGATTCCTTAAGCGAGGCCGACTCTGAATATAAATGATGGCTGACACCCCCCCCCCCCCCCCCCCCCAGCAACACACGGACAGCTGTATACATCTACCAGCATTACCCAACCTGTGCTTCTTCAGCTTTTGCAAAACTACTGCTCTGGCTGGGCATGATGGGAGTTGTAGTTTTACAACAGCTAGAAAGCCACAGGTTGGAAAACACTAATCTATACCATGCAGAAGGCTGTCAGGAAATGATGGGAGTGGTAGTTTTGCAACAGCTGGACAGCCAGGGGTTGAGGGACGCTGTTCTATACCAGGAACCTTTGTTCCTCCAGCTATTGTAAAACTACAATTCCCATCATGCTTGGACAGCCTGTAGGACCATGTAAACATTTAGGAGGAGATTTATCAAACTAGTGTAAAGTAGAATTGTCTTAGTTGCCCCTTGCAACTATTCAGATTCCACTTTTCATTCCTCACAGATTCGTGGAAGGTGGAATCTGGTTGCTAGGGGCAACTAAGACAATTCCACTTTACACCAGTTTGATAAATCTCCCCCTGAATGCATATGGGGGGGCTCCTGACTCTCGTCCCCAAAGACCAATATTCAAGAAAATAGGGATTAGTCAGCTAAAATCATCAGGGACATAAGCCGCCAATAGAAGGATCTGGCATTGAGTTACTTTCCTCTTTCCACTGAGAAAAAAAAGCATGCCCAACCAAGCTGAGCATGCAAGTGTATGGATTGTCATTGGGTGAGATAGCTATCTAAAGATTATAGTCATCTTTAGGCCATTACACTGAGCAATTTTTAACAATTAACGACTAACGATAAACGATTGCAAACGAGATTGTTTATCGTTAACCTGAAATCGTTCACCATATTACACAGAACGATAATTGTTAGTTACGATCGTTACTATGATCGTTTATTCCTTCTGATCCCAGAAAAACAATGAACAATGCGCAATTACAGTGAACGATTAGTGAAAAAATGTGGAACTTGAGCAAACGAACGTGGAATTACAGCGAATGATTAATGATGATTTTAGGTTCCGATCTATATCAATGATCAACGACATACGAACGATTTTTCGATCGTTGCCTGCAATTACACAGAACGATTATCGTTTAAATTTGAACGATTTAACGATTTTTCGCACGATAATCGTCCTGTGTAATAGGGCCCTTACACTAGCATAATATTGTATACTTTTGCAACCATATTATGGTCAGGCCTGGCCTGACCACGGGTCTGATGATCCAAACTGGCAGCTGTCAGTTCAGGACATCAGACCCACGGCAGGCTGGGAATTGCGGCGTAATACAGTCACAAAAATACCTTCATGTACACTGTTGTGAAACTGGCATACATTCAGTTAGTTAGCAAGAAATGGACAACAGATTGATTGAGGAGCTTGACTGCAGGGTCCAACTACACAGAGCTTGTTTGTAGTCTGTTACCATGGAGACACTGGAGCTCTAGACATAAAACTGTCATCAGACCTCTTTTCTAATCCCCTCATAAAACCCTATCTAAGCAAGGTAGTGTTCTCATGTATTGTGAAGTCCAATCTGTAATGGCGGACATACTGACCACATTGACTTTGTTTGGAATAATATTGCTATGTGCCGCTCCATTCTTCTCATATGACAGAATCTGCATTGCCGCCTCCAGTGCAGATGTGAACGAAGCATACAAAGAAATAAATAACATATAGGAAGCCCCCAGTCGACATCCCTTATACATTTCAGAAATGTAGGTGTCCTACAGCCGCCTTCCCAAGTGGATGAGTCAGATGCGCAGACAAATAACTTCTTCATGTGAATAGATTACTTCTTGTAAGTGAATGAATCACCTCACAAGTCAATGGTAAATAAAGACAGATTGTGCTAAGATGAATGTGAGCAGATGCCACCCAAGCCTGATACACGGCCTATCAAAGAGACTTTTTCAGGCCGAGCTTCAGAAAGGCACAGATGTACAACATGAGGGACTGTGTGGTCTTATCGCGCATCACACTTTGATGGATCTCAGAAATAAAAGATTTCCACCAGGACCTGTCACTGCGGGGTGACAAGAGAATGGCATAGGTCAACTTCTGCCATGTGATGCCTTCTCATCTCAGCGCAGTGCCAATCTGGCTTTGATCTGACCAGATGAGCTATGCCTTACAGCCTGGTTGCTAGGGCTATGCTCCATAACAATCAAAGTCTTTTTTAGTAATGTATAAAGTAGTTGGCAACAGTACAGATCTGGATGAATGTTCCGGAGGAAGGGTGGGCCAGCAGGAAGTAGTTGCAGATTCATTGTAAAAATCCAGGCCGTAAAAAGCCAAGCACCTGTGTGTCCATCACATGACCAGGACAAATTGTATTGATAGAAATAGGAGTACAGTCTCGTGTGCTCAATTGGCTCCGGATTTCAGCGATTTATATTGATCAAATCCACAGTAATGAAGTACTTGTGAACAGGGCCGGGGCACCCTGGGCACATGCCTAGGGGCCTCCACCAGCCTAAAGCCGGAAGCAGGGTTCCGGGTTGAGGCTTGTGGATCTATAGTGATCTACAGACCCCCCCCCCCCCCCCCAAAACCTCACTATTCAGTTCTGGATGGGTGCTCTTTACTGGTTCAGGTAGTGTATATGATTGGGGACTGCAGATGGGACCCGCTAAGGAACCGATCATGAGCTGATCAAAGTCTTTTAACATGTTGAAAAAATTATTGGCCGCTGGCTGTGTATCGCTACTTGTAATAGTGATGTGGGACCAGTGTCTGATGTCCGTCCAGTAAGATAATAATCAAGCCTTATGGGCTCTGTAAGCGAGTGCCAATCTAGCAAAACACTTACCCAGGCAGAAAGTGCTGGGTTCTCACACTGTATTATTAACACAAACACAATGTGAGATCAAACTCTGATACTCAGCCCTCCCCGCTCCTGTCTCTAGGCCTGGCATCTTCCTCTGCACTGCAGCCTCTAGTGACCATCATATGCATAACAGAGAAGAGTGCTGAGCCATAGAGCCAGGAGCGATCAGGAGTAGGGCCTAAGACCTCTACAGTAATCAGCCATATGTATAGAACTGTATAGTCTTTTTTTCTTGGTGGGGGGGGGGATGGGGGGCCCCCAGCAAAATTGTTGCCCGGGGCCTCCACCAACCTTAATCCAGCCCTGCTTATGAATGTACCTGTAAGGCACCAATACAGAAATTATACTGGGAAATGCTACACAGCATTAGCTTTATTAGCTGTAACCCCATTCATACAGTGGTTGTCATAGGCCATCTCTCTATCCAGGTAAATGTCCATAACTGAAGCCCTGGCTCAGACTCCCAGTATCTGGTGATGCAATGTAACCTTATTACACGGCTGATGATAGAAGATTTCACTAATGGACATTTCCAGACTTTAGTCGATTTTCTGCTGTTTCCCTTTACAGGGTTACGGCTTAATGATTCCCTGACCAGACGCAGTACGGACACTGCAGCCTCGCATGTCAGAGCCTCTAGCCTCCATAGGCCAGGATCTGCTCTCTGAATGGCTGATCTCCATGTTTATGTCACCAGCATTGACTAATTCTAAGAATAATTGTCCATGCGGCCTTGATTCTGAGGATTTTTTCCTTGATGTAAGAAATATCGTCTATTTTTAGCCAAAGACCCTGAAATTTCAAAGACCTGGGAAATCTTACCAGACCAAACGCGTCACGAGGAACAAGACTATAGGACCTTGTTACAGCTCTACCTCTATATCCTGCCTAGCTGGCACCCCCCTCCCATCTTCTCATGACCCCCCAGGAATCCCTGGCCTGTCCGGATGTCAGAGCTATAGTTAGATTCATCTCTGGTTGATGTACGCAGACATCTGTGTCAGCAGCGTTCGAGCAGAAGTAAAAATATGACCAATAATAGGAATTTATAAAGTGATGGTGGCACTGTAATAGCAGCAGGCCACGGTGGATGTTTTGCAGGTTCTGGTCAGACATGGCATTCATTTCCGTGCTGGCATTGTTGCTGCACTGATTTACCTCCTTGCTAGGTCAAGTATAATGATGTTCTGCAGACTGGCCGCTTCTCCAGCAGCGCTCATGGCATCAGATTAAGAGGTATTTGTATCGCTGCTGTGTCTTTACTGCAAAGAACATTACTTCTCCATAGCAGATGATAAAGAAAGGCTGGCTTTTGTTTTGCCTGGAGGCTGAAGGGTTAATGTACAATTTCTTGCAAGTCTTGAAAATATCCGATCTTCATTAATTTTACATTTCGCAGACCTAAATTAGATGAGGCGACATCATGCAGGATGACATGTTGATAAGATGTGGAGGTAGATGAGCTATCTGTATCCTCAGTCTACACCACAGATATCAATGCTGCCATCCAGACCGGTCAGGTACAGTCCATGGCTCCTAGCCATTGCATATTGTATATAACGACATATGCAAGTTTTATCTGTTCATTAAAGGGAACCTGTCACGCCCCGTGCCGGGGTGACAGGCTCCCGACCCCCCGTTAGAGCCCCCTATACTCACCTAATCCCGCCGGGTCCCGCTTCTGGAGGTGTTCGGGTGATGAAGATCTCAGCCGCTGCAGCCCGGCGCGCGCGCTGAGAGATGAGTCCAACACCCATAGAGAATGACAGGAGAGTCCAGCGCTCCGTCATTCTCTATGAGCGTTGGACTCATCTCTCAGCGCGCGCGCCGGGCTGCAGCAGCTGAGATCTCCGTCACCCGACCGGATCCAGAAGCTGGACCCGGCGCGATTAGGTGAGTACAGGGGGCTCTAACGGGGGGTCGGGAGCCTGTCACCCCGGCACGGGGGTTGACAGGTTCCCTTTAAATACACAACCATAGAAAGGTATAATACAGGAAATAAGGGGGGTGGGGGATAGAGGAACTGATCACAAGAGATTACAAACACTAAGTACCCTATTCCACCGGACGATTGTCGTTCACATAATCGTTAACGATCTCAAACGACCGCTATTGCGAAAGACCTGAAAACGTTCACTCATTTCCATGGAACGATAATCGTTACTTACGACTCGTATTTGCGATCGTTTTTTCTTCGCTATTGCCTTCATATCTACTGCGAACGACCGAACGACTTCTTATTCAATGCGAACGTTTTGCGAACGAGCAACAATAAAAATAGGTCCAGGTCTTATAAAGCGATCAACGATTTCTCGTTCGGTCGTTAATCGTTAACTGCATTTCAACCGAACGATTATCGTTTAGATTCGAACGATTTAACGATAATCTGAACGATAATCGTCCAGTGGAATAGGGCCTTAGGAAGGGGGGGCAAGCACCCCAAGCAATCGCTTGGGACCCCAACATCCAGGGGGGCCCCCATGCCCCGCTCTTCTCTTGTGCTCAAGACCGCTAGACAGGGCCGCTGCCCTGCTCGCTGCTGTGATCTGAACTGTAACTATGAGCACTCGTAATGAGCGCTCACAGTTACATGCAGCAGCAGCACTGACAGGGCGGCCACAAGATTGAAGAGAAGAGGAGACGCCCGGACCCAGGTGAGTATAAGTGTTTGTTTTATTGTGTTATATACTATATGGGATCAACGATTTCTCGTTCGGTCGTTAATCGTTAACTGCATTTCAACCGAACGATTATCGTTTAGATTCGAACGATTTAACGATAATCTGAACGATAATCGTCCAGTGGAATAGGGCCTTAAGAAAATAGGAAGGAAGGGGGGGCAAAGGTGTGAGAACTTTACCACAAGGTCACCAGTGGCTGAAGAAGTTGGAGGCAGCCCTATGGAGTTCGGGAAAACATAGATGCAGCCAGCTCTCTGGCGCCACCTTTTAGAAGTGGTTTTACCTTCACGTCAATGTTTATGCTCCTTTCAGAATCCTCGGAACATAACTCCAGATTTATTAAGCCAAGCCAAAACATTTCCTAAGAAGGAGAAGTGACCTATCTAGGATATCTAAAGATATCAGATATTGAAGGGTACATGTCATGATGAAGACCAGTGTAGTCTGGGATACATGCAGTAGCGGTCTTTGGCACCAAGCACCCCAAGCAATCGCTTGGGACCCCAACATCCAGGGGGGCCCCCATGCCCCGCTCTTCTCTTGTGCTCAAGACCGCTAGACAGGGCCGTTGCCCTGCTCGCTGCTGTGATCTGAACTGTAACTATGAGCACTCGTAATGAGCGCTCACAGTTACATGCAGCAGCAGCACTGACAGGGCGGCCACAAGATTGAAGAGAAGAGGAGACGCCCGGACCCAGGTGAGTATAAGTGTTTGTTTTATTGTGTTATATACTATATGGGAGGGGGAGCACACAGGGGCCTGTGTAACTGGGGGAGCGCACAGCGGGGGTCTATATAAATGGGGGGAGCACACAGTGGGGCTATATAACGGGGAAGACACAGAGGGGCTATATATAACTGGGGGAGCACACAGGGGGCTATAGACTACTGGGGCTTCACAGAGGAGTCTATATACTACTTAGGTCAGCACACAGGGGGTCTATATACTACTTGGGGCAGCAGAATGGGGTCTATATACAACTGGGGGAGCACACAGGAGGTCTATATCCAAGTAGGGGAGCACACAGGGGGGGGCTATATACTACTGGGGGAGCACACAGGGGGTCTATATACTACTGAGGCAGCACACAGGGGGTCTATATATAACTGGGGGAGCACACAGGGGTCTATATACTACTGGGGCAGCACACAGGGGGTCTATATACTACTGGAGGAGCACACAGAGGTCTATATACTACTGGCGGGGCACACAGGGGGTCTATATACTACTGGGGGAACACACAGAGGGTCTATATACTACTGGTGGGGCACACAGGGGGTCTATATACTACTGGGGGCAGCACACAGGGGGTCTATATATAACGGGGAGCACACAGGGGGTCTATATACTACTGGGGGCAGCACACAGGGGGTCTATATATAACTGGGGGCAGCACACAAAGGGTCTATATACTGCTGGAGGAGCACACAGTGGTCTATATAATACTGTTGGAGCACACAGGGGGTCTATATACTACTGGGGGAACCACACAGGGGGTTTATATACTACTGGAGGAGCACACAGGGATCTATATCCAAGTGGGGGAGCACACAGGAGGTCTATATCCAAGTGGGGGAGCACACAGGGGGGCTATTTACCACTGAGGGAGCACACAGAGGAGCTATATACAAGTGGGGGAGCACACAGGGGGTCTATATACTAGTGGGGGAGCACACAGGGGGTATATGCAACTGGGGGCAGCACACGGGGTATATACGACTGGGGGCAGCACACAGGGGGTTTATATACAACTGGGACAGCACACAGAGGGTCTATATACTTTTGGGGGAGCACACGGGGGGGGGCTATATATAATTAGGGGAACACACAGGCGTCTATACACTACTGGGGGAAGCACACAAGGGGTATATACTACAGAGGGGAAGCACACGAGGGGTATATACTACTGGCGGCTGCGCACAAGGGGTATATACTACTGGGGGCAGCACACAGCGTTCTATTGTTGTGGAGTGCGTGTCGAGGGGGGGGGGGCCCAGACATAACTTCGCTTAGGGCCCCAGAAATGCCAAGACCGCCCCTGTTGGTTGAGCTTTGTGCATGATCCAGGACTGCCGATGTGGGATGTATCCAACTAAATGTTGTGTTTTAGCTTCAGCCACCAACAACCACCTTTACCCATGCTACATACTGAACCCACTAGATTAGACATGTTGAATTTCTATTATACATTTCCCTTTGTTCTCAGGGAGATAAGCAGCCACCAGAGAAGTCTGGAAGCAGCATATCCTTTTCTCTGCATTCTGAATACACAAAGGTTTGGGCAACAGCTATATTATATGTTATGGCTTCTTTGACACTTTTATCACCTAGACCTCTAGAAAAATTAGCAATTGTTATACTACAATAAGTCCTCCAGGGATATTCTAGGAATTCCATAAATTCCATGTAAAATGAGTCATCTCAACCTTGGACCCCAAAGTGCTTAGAAACCCCCTTTAAAAATTCTGCATTTGCCCACACAGACCATGCTAACTAGAATATATTAAAACTTTACACCGATAGCTTCAGTCTGCATTATAATCCCTGATCCCATCTCACCTATCTAACAATGTTGACCTCTACCGTGCTCCATAGCTCTATATATAATATACAGTCTCTGCTTTAGCATCTGGCTCTTGGAAAGTTATACCATAGGAAAATGTGATTTTTATTTTTTATTTTTTGCAGAATACAGATCAAATCACGGACGTGACATACATGTGTATTGCAATCCAGTCTGGTCAGGGGGTCATCATCACCTACTTAGAAGTACAGCTGCGAAAATTATCCGAGGCATTAACACAAATGGAGACGACTCTGTAAGTGGAGAGCATTTAGAGCTCCATTTGCTCCCTCTGCGCAGAACATCATGTTATTTTCGAGGAAAAAAATTACCATTATGTGTTGTCACCTAGCTTCACACTAGCTGAAGATGGCCGCTTCTCATAGGAGCTGAGGTAGGGAGATGATAATAGGCATGGGTGAGAAATCATCCTTTTTGTGGTAGTCGATAAAAGGTAAAGTGTGATATGGAGAAAAATGAGGGAGGAAGAGGAGGAGAACGATAGAGAGAGAGAGAGTGGATGTTAGGCATAATTGTAGCTTATATGGATGAATTGCAGTTTAGACCTAGCAGTTCCAAAAATGTGCATGTTATATTGGCCGAATATGCAGTTTCTATGGGGCCATTGGAAATAGAGACTCAAGCACCTATAACCACCACCCCCCCCCCCACCCCCTTATAATGACACAAGTTGCTCACAAGAACTGGACTTCAGTTATAGCACTGCCCTTTCCTGAGTCTTAACTGTGGCATCCATTACTCAGATACCTCCAGGACTTACAGTAGAGGCAAACTGTGTAATAAACAGACAGTTGTGAGAACAATTATATAAAACCACGTTATCATCCAAGCAGGTAATGACGGACAAGAACTCACCAATAGATGACAGAAACAAAACGCCGGTGAGAATGGATAAGGGAATAAATGAAAGATGAAGATAGCAGTCAGGAAATAAAAGGGACAAGTGATCCTAACAAGCTTTCCCTGAATCCGTCCCTAGATCTGACCCTGATCACTGACTGTAATACTAGACACCGCTGGCCCTTACTGGCCCTGAAGGTATCTCAAATGAAAACTCTACAGATCTGACCCTAACACAAACAGATAAGAAAACAAGGTTGAGAGTACTGAACTATACAGCTAGATAACAATAGGAAGATCAAAAACTACAAGATGGCTTATATTCCTAAAACCACCCTGCCGTTGGTTAACATGTTCAACAACATAAGTCAGCTTCTCACAATCCTGTGCATACGCCATACTTTGGGGAGACTTATGATATTGCATACTCAGTGATGTCGGGTATCAAAAATGATTAATATACGTCTGAATCTGAAGTTTTTGGGATGCCCTTTGGATGAATCACTGACTTCTTTTAAAGACAAGAGTCCCTGCTCCTGTACACCATGCTCCTTCCTGTTCAGTATGCAGGAGCAGGGACTCCTATATTTTGACAGAGGTCCCTGCTCCTGTATTAGAATCATGTCAAAATGAATGGCTCGTCTTTAGTCAGGACACTTATCAGTTTAGGACCACTCACAGGATACTTGGTTGCTCACTTACATGTGACTCATAAGCTATCAATACTTTATTTTCCCTGTTTCTTTGCAGTAAAATCAGCAATATAGGTATGAATAAAACAACTCCGCTGGACCTGAGTGATATTGACCAGAATTAGATCAAACCTGCTGACAGCATCCCTTTAAGACATATATCGATATAGGTTGTCCTTTGTGAATATATATCAATAAAGACATTCAGTACATGAGGCATATTAACTTAGTTTTCCTGTAAAATCCCTTTAAGTTATCCTGTAACATTTCCACAGCTAACCAAGCAGGGAATTAAAAAAAAAAAATCACTTACTTTCTCAATCAGCCACCCGTAACGTATTCATTTTTCATTCATAGTGTTAAATTCCTCCAAGTCATCAAGTCTGTAGTGCAGCAATATGTGGAGAGAGGAGAGCGGATGACTCATGCATGTATATATGTGTATATAAGTTTATTTATATGGCGTCATGCCGTTTACACAGTGATTTTGAGGGAAAACATTAGCGGCCCTGTCCCTCGCAGCTTATGCAAACAGATAGCAAGTGCTAAAATTAGGACAGAAAATTTATATTCATATTTAGCAGCTTGGGAGCTTGAAGGGGACACTTAGCTGGAGTTGTCAACTTTTGACAGTTCCCATTTATAAGCTAAGGATCACAAGGTGTCTTACTGCTGCAAAGTAATGCGGAAGAACCTCTAATTTAGCTGCAGCGCCACCACAGGGGAAATAAAGCAGTACACAGTGCTCATTGAAACCAATGGGGTGTTCCTGTAATGCATGGACATGTGGGGTCCTCCAGAGATGTTCTTTGTTACCAATTGTCATTAAATGAGACATATCCTTCCTTTAGGGCATTTGAAATGTTTTTTCCTAAAGCAAAAAAAAAGATTTATTAAAACCAGTCTATTTGTATGGCAGTCTTAAATAAAGCCCTGTCCCCATTTACCTGGTCGGATTTATGTGGAGGTAAACTACTAATTTACTAATCCGGTGGGACCTGCGCCCGCTGCATGGCGGGTGCACAAATCTATATCAGCCCCGGAGCAGGTGTTCATTTGTGCTATGATTTACCCCATAAATCATGGTATATCACGCCTCCTTCCCTGCCTTGCCGCACTGTAGCGTACGTCAGGGGCACAGATTGATAAATCAGCCCCTTGAAGGAGTCCCATGAAATTGAAAGGCAGAGGGTTGCGGGAAAATAATAAACTATGTATACTTACCTATCCTCGTGTCCGGTAGCGCCAGTGTCCTCCAGCTGTTTTAGCTACTACATCATGTACCCAGTTGGGTGACTGCCCGGTCAAACTGGGGTGGACCGCCGCCCCAGTCACTGACTGACTGAACAGGAAATTGCTTAGCCAGGCTGTGCCGCTGTGATGTTGCAGCTGGAAGAGCCAGATACGTGATGTACCCGGTTTCCAGCAGAAGATGACAGCTGGCACCCGCCAGCCAACGGGATGTGGGAGCAGCGCAGTGGAGGCACAGGGATGGGTAAGTTTACTTGTTATTTTCTTGCACCCTCCAGTCTGCATTTTTTAAATTGTGTAGGACTGCCTCTTCAATGTTATCAGAATGCCTTTCCTTAGACACATGGAGGGCTTGTCATGTAGACCCCATAAACAGACTGCAGCCTTTTGTTAACACCTGTGTTTCCAGGGACTACACTTCCTGCATTAGCATGCTGGTTTTACTGAACATACAAGCGTTAACTACATCAAGGTAAATGACAAATCCAGAAAAGTAGAGATATACATTGTTTGTAGAACCTGGTGGAGAGGATGCAGCATGTCTCTACATGTCCTATATGGTCTGATAGATAAAAAAAACAATCCAGGAGGCCAATAATGTCCTGTAACCTGGAGGGTAAAGCTCAGGTCTGTGTGTGGATTGGGAGGGGGGGGTCTCTTTGCAAAGATCTAACTGGTGTTGAGAGTCTTAAAGGCAATGGTCCTGAATCCCTGGGGGAAAAAAAGGCGCAATTAAAGGGGTATTAAACTCAAACATAACTTTTGATATGTTGCTGCCCCTGGTGAGACTAACAATTCATTCCATACTTGTTATTATTTGTTTAGTCTCCTTTCTCCAGTTTTGATCCTGCTGCTTTCTGCTGAAGACACAAAAATCTGTGTGTGAGCTTTTCTCTCCATCTACCCCTCTCTTCTGAGACAGCTAATGTAAGGCTGGGTACACACTGTGTTTTTGCAATCCGTTGAACTTATCCGTTACTTTTAAAGGACAGAAAAACATAGTCAACACTACTTTTGTGTCCGTTTAAAAAAAACGCATCCGTTTTGATCCGTTTTTTTTTTATATATATAATGGAAGTCAATGGAAAAACGGATGCAAACGGATGACAAACAATTGCATCCGTTTTTTCCATAAAATGTATACGTTAAACGGAGTGCAAAAACGCAGTGTGAAACCAGCCTAAACAAGGCCCTAGCAGGCTTTATCTGCAACATTGTAGCTTCTTTGTAATGCTGGGAGGGTTAATTACAGAGAGTTCATCAGCAACCTGATCTCAAATTACGCCCCCCTACCCTGCATTACAATGAAGCTACAAAGTTACAGACAAAGCCTGTCAAGGACTTGTTTACATCAGGGAGGCAGGAGGAGGGGGAGACAGAGAAAAAAGCTCACACACAGAGTTTTGTGTCTTCAGCAGAAAGCAGCAGCTAAGAACTGGGGGAAGGAGACTGAATAGATTATAATAAGTATGGAATGAATTGTTGGTCTCACCATGGGCAGCAACATATGAAAAGTTATATTTGAGTGGAATACCCCTTAAGGCTATGTTGCCAAGACGTACTAAAGATTGCTAACAAATAGTAAAATAGGACAGTGGACAGTATTGGTAACTGTACTCACAGCCCTTACTGACAGCAGCTTCCTGTGTACCTCATAGAGCTAAAATCAGACTCCCCTCCTCCAGGTTGTGCTGTCCTGCTCTGTGGTCAGTATGTCCATTGGATGGCCGAGCATGGAGGAGTCTCTGACTCGCTTTGCCTGCAACTTTGTAGCTTCATTGTAATGCGGGGGGGGGGGGGGTGCAACAATGTTGCAGATAAAGCTTGCCAAGCACTTGTTTACATCAGCCGTCTCAGAATGGAGGGCGAGGAGGGAGACAGAGAGAAAAGCTGACACAGAATTTTGCGTCTTCAGCAGAAAGTCTGTCTGTGTCAGCACTGGCTAGTTTCTAGGGACATGCCTCTTTGACAAGGGGCGGTAACACCCAATTGTCAATTTATTGATACATTTCTACAAGAAATATATCTTTAAGTATTTTTTCATTGTGGACTTGAAATACTCATTGATAATGGCTTACCACATGAAAAACATGTTGTAAACCAAGATGCAAATTAACCCATTGAAAAGGTCTAACGTCCCAAACCTATAAAGGATATGCAACCAAAAATAGTGAAATAAGTGTCGGGAATGTGACGGTGGTGGAAATACGCAGTGGGTACATGGCCTAATACTTTTTTTATTACTTCCAATAAAAAGTCATGAATAGAAAATGTGCAGATATCTCACTTAATACCTACCAGGCAATGGTTGGATTTCAGTCGCTAAGCCAGTGACTGATCCCTAACAGGTGGACATTATAGATGGGTAAGTATTAGTGGAGGTGCTGGCCTGGAAAAAAAAAGTGCCTATGTGAATTTGTTGCTGGTCAATGTATAATAGTTGCTTCCCAACTAGTCTGTAAGGATCAGTCGGGATTTGTTTTGAGCAGAGAAGCTAGAGTCATAGAGAGAGGTTGATATGAAGCAGGATCTATTAGGACAGTGATCATTAGCAACCAGTTGCTATTGTAAAGGACTAAGGAGGAGATTTATCAAACTGGTGTAAAGTAGAATTGGCTCAGTTGCCCCTGGCAACCAATCAGATTCCACCTCTCATTTTCCAGAGAGTCTGTGAGGGATGAAAAGTGGAATCTGATTGGTTGCTAGGGGCAACTGAGCCAATTCTACTTTACACCAGTTTAATAAATCTCTCCCCTAGTCTGAAAAATTGGGCAATGCAACTTATTTCATCCTTAGAAACTGCACAGCAATTTTTTTAAAAAAAATTGCACCAATTTTTAATAAAATGTGCTATACAACGCTCTACCAGTGCCATATTGCGAGTGGAAATACAGCCTGATGCCCAATAATAATCTCCGCCAATCTGAGAGAATCTCAACTTCTCCTTTTAATCTTAGTCCAGCCGTACAAGCAGGTACACAAAATTAGAGATTATCGAACAGGGCATTTGACTCCCAATGCCTTCCTGTTCCGTGGGGAAGGTGGAGACAGCCCGAGTACCGCCTAGAAAACAGGGATACAGCCTAGGTAACTCACTGCCACTCCGTGCCGCTCCTTCTTGAGTGCTGGGAAAAGCTGGATCTAGTCCTGATAAACTTCTCCTAGTTTCCCAGGACTGGATTCAGCTTTTCCCAGCACCCGGGAAGGAACGGCATGGAGCGTCAGTTAGTTAAAAGGCAGGCGGCTGATGAGCGGATTGCAGAGATAATGATGAGCTTCGCCTTGTTATTACTGTAAATTTGCTCATTTCTAACTATTAGGTTGCTTGGTGAGTAGCCCAAGTCGTAGCACTTTAATCCCATGGAGCTGCTGATATATATATTTTTTTTTTTTGCATCACTACATTTGACTAGCTAAAACTTTTTAATTTTCCCATTGATATATTAGTATAGGAGCTTGTTTTTTGCGAGACTATTATTATTATTATTTTTTTTAGCATAAAGTAATTGTACTTTTTTTTTAAAAAATGGGGGGGGGGGTTGTGGGACTTGAAAAAAAACACACAAATGCTGTGTTCAAGTGAGCAAGAGACTTCCATTCTCCTGATCGATTGGGGTACCAGTGTTTACTGTGCAGTTTTAGTATTTTTGCAGAATAAAAGAAACTTTTGTTTTTTTAATGATCATTTTTTGTGGGCACTTTTTATTGGCAACATTTTGCGCCACTTTTTTATATCTTTTTATTCCTTTTTTTGGAGGGGGGCTGACCAAATAATATCAATTCTGGCAATGCTTTTTGTTTTATTTTTTTTTTTGCGCAGGATTAATAATGTGTTATAGTGTACCTGTCATTAGACAGCTTTACCCAATTGGCATGAAGTCGCTTCTGCCACCAGATCGCGTAACTATGAATACCACCACCCCAGGTGAGTTCTTTGCATTAGCCTTGTTCTTATTCAACAGGGCTCATGATCCGAACTCGCTTGGTGTGGTCATATCCATACTTACCCAATCATTGGGTGGCAGGAGCGACTGCATGCCAATTGGGTAAACCTGCCTAATGACAGGTATGGAGGTATATTATAGGCCAATAGTTTCTATGGGTGCCTTATTATTATGCCTTAGGGATTATCACAGAATTTAAATTTATCACCTATCCACAGCATAGGTGTTAAAGGGGTTATCCAGTGCTACAAAAACATGGCCACTTTCTTTCAGAGACAACACGACTCTTGTCTCCAGTTCAGGTACAGTTTGCAATTAAGCTCCAATCACTTCAATAGAACAGAGCGGCAAAACCCCGCCCAAGCTGGAGACAAGAGTAGGGCTGTCTCTGGAAGAAAGTGGCCATGTTTTTGTAGCACTGGATAACCCCTTTAAGTATCTGATTGGTGAAGGTCTGACGGCCTGGAGCCTACTGATCAGAAATGGAGTGAACAGAGTTGCAGTGTGTGTACTCTCCATTGACTCTCTCTGAGACTTCTGAACATCGCCCTGTTTTTTTTTTAAAGTCTGAATGGACCATTGGCTGAGCATGCATGCTACCATTCCAATCACTTGAAGGACCCCTCTTCTCCTGATAATGGGGGTCCTAGCGGTCAGACCCTCACTCATCAGATACTGATCAGATAGGTATAACTCTTGGGATAACCCTTTTTAAAATCTATAATATGGCCCATGGAGTCCTAGACTGCTACAAAGCTTGTCATGAAAATGTCAGATCTCGCAGCTCCCAGCAATCCCTTAGATTTATCCAATACATTATGGCATGGAGGTTGATTCACATAGAGCCACAAAACTGCACTTTCTGCTGCAGTTTTAGGTGATGTTCACACACTGTCAGAATGACAGCCATTTTTATTAGATGGCCGGCATTTAAAGGGATTGTTCACAAAAAAAAATAAAAATTATTTCAAATCAAGAGCAAGAAAGTGCCAGATATTTGTAATTTACTTTATTAAAAAATCTCAAGTCTTCCATTACTTATCAGCTGCAAGAGGTTGTGAGGAACTCTTCAGAGCAGAAGCAAATCTATATAGAAAACCTCTCCTTCTCTCCAGACTGGAAAGAATACCACTTCCTGCAGGACATACAGCAGATGATAAGTACTGAAGGACTTTAGATTTTTTATTCTCAAGTAAATTACAAGTCTCTGGCACTTTCTGGCACCAGTTGATATGAAAGAAATTAATTTTTTGTGAACTACCCTTTTAACCCTTTAAGGACGGGGCCAATTTTCGTCTTTGCGTTTTTGTTTTTTCCTCCTTGTGTTTAAAAGGCCATAGCACTTGCATTTTTCCACCTAGAGACCCACATGAGCCCTTATTTTTTGCCTCTTTAATTGTACTTTGCAATGACAGGCTGAATTTTTGCACAAAGTACACTGTGAAACCAGAAAAAAATTCAAAGTGTGGTGAAATTTTCTTGTATCTGATGGCCTGTAAAAAATTCAAACCATTGTTAACAAATATATGTTCCTTAAAATCGCTCCCTTCCCAGGCTTATAGCGCTTTTATCCTTTGGTCTATGGGGCTGTGTCAGGTGTCATTTTTTGCGCCATGATGTTTACTTTCTATCGGTACCTTGATTGCGCATATACGACTTTTTGATCGCTTTTTATTAAATTTTTTCTGGATTTGATGCGACCAAAAATGCGCAATTTTGCACTTTGGTATTTTTTTTGCGCTTATGCTGTTTACTGTGCGAGATCAGAAATGTGATTAATTAATAGTTCGGGCGATTTTGCACACGGCGATGCCAAACATGTTTATTTATTTATTTACTTTTATTTAAAACATGGGAAAAGGGGGTGATTCAAACTTTTATTAGGGGAGGGGGCTTTTTACTAATAACAATACCTTTTTTTTTTTTTTTTTTTACACATATACTAGAAGCCCCCCTGGGGTTAGGGTTATTCCCCCTGGGGGACTTCTAGTGTATACACTTTGATCTCTCATTGAGATCTTTGCTGTATAGTTATACAGCAAAGATCAATGAGATCAGCACTCTATTGCTTTCGGCTGCTGCAGCCGAAAACAAACAAGTGCCGAGCCGGGGTCAGCGCCATCTTGGAGCGGACCCCGGCCGGCACCAGACACGGAGATCGCTCCTCCGGGACAACGTCCCGGAGGAGCGATCTCCGCCACTAGACACCAGTGAATGGCTGCATACGGTAATTGGAGGCAGCTGTCAACTTTGACAGCTGCCTCCGATTACCTGATTAGCGGGCACGGCGATCAGACCGTGCCCGCTAATAGCCGCGGTCCCGGGCTACACGCGGCACCCGGGATCGCAGCGGTTCCACTCTGAACACCTTCTGGGGACATATGACGTACCGGTATGCAGGGGCGGGCTGGGCCGGGGGGCAGGGGGGCATATGCCCCCCGGGCTGGTCTTCCCCCAGCTGTCAGGGCCGCATGGCTGCTGACAGCTGGCTGGAGTCCTCAGCGCCTCCCCTGCTTACAGCCCCGGCCTCTTCAGTTTTATTTACCTGTGGCTTGCTGTGGATCCGGACTGTGATGGAAGCGGCCGCTGAAGCCCCGCCCCCATTACGTTAAGCCCCGCCCCCTTTATGGCCATTATGCTTTCTATAAGCCTATGAGGCTTATGGTAAAAAGCAAACTGCTGTACGCAGTATCTTCCTCCGGCCACCAGAGTGCGCTCTCTCCTCCCAGCTCGTTCTCCTGTGTCTGGGCTAGAAGAGCCTGAAGACAGAGAAGATGGTGTCTGCAGAAAGCCAGGTACCTACACAGCAGGACATAGGGCAGGGGGAGGGGACCAAGGCCCTCCAGATGTTGCAAAACTACAACTCCCATCATACCTGGGCAGCCATAGGCTGTCCATGCATGATGGGAGTTGTAGTTTTGCAACAGCTGAAGAGCCAAGGTTCCCTATCCCTGACATATAGGATACATATACACAGGAGACCTACACAGGAGGATACATATATACAGGAGACCTACCCAGGAGGATACATATATACAGGAGGAGACATACAGAGGAGTATATAGAGGATACATATATACAGGAGGATACATATATACAGGAGGAGACATATATACAGGAGTATATAGAGGATACATATATACAGGAGACCTACACAGGAGGATACATATATACAGGAGGAGACATACAGAGGAGTATATAGAGGATACATATATACAGGAGGATACATATATACAGGAGGAGACATATATACGGGGGTACATGGAGGATACATATATACAGGAGGATACATATATACAGGAGGAGACATACAGAGGTGTATATAGAGGATACATATATACAGGAGGATACATATATACAGGAGGAGACATATATACAGGGGTACATGGAGGATACATATACACAGGAGGATATATATATACAGGAGGAGACATACAGAGGAGTATATAGAGGATACATATATACAGGAGGAGACATACAGAGGAGTATATAGAGGATACATATATACAGGAGGAGACATACAGAGGAGTATATAGAGGATACATATATACAGGAGGATACATACAGAGGAGTATATAGAGGATACATATATACAGGAGGAGACATATATACAGGGGTACATGGAGGATACATATATACAAGAGGAGACATACAGAGGAATTAGGGCTGGGTGAGTAATCAAATTAATTCGCCCAGAAGGTTAGAATCGATTAGATTTTTTGTGAAAATCTTAAATTAAATTTTCACAAAAAATCATTGCAGGCGGAGCAGCATGGATTGTCGGGTTGGCGGCCGGGCAAGAGGTGCAGGTCAAGCGGGCGGCGTGGAGGTGAGGTGCATGGCGGGCTTATGGCGGTGCGTGGAGTGTCGGGCCGGAGGTGAGGTGCAGGGCGGTCGGGCAGTCCGCCTAACAGAGCTGCGACTGACCTGCCTGAGCTATAAATATCACGTCCTGCTCCCCTCCTGGCCACACGTGCAGGTCCCCGGTCTCTGGAGCAGGCCGCAGGGACTGTAGTGGTGATATCACCACTACAGTCCCTGCGGCCTCCTTCAAAGACCGGGGACCTGCACGTGTGGCGGGGAGAGGAACTTGTGTGCCAGGGTGAGAGGAAGAGGAGGAGGGCTATGTGCACTCCTGCCCCAATCACCCCCAGCTGCCCCAGTCCCCCTAGAGTCACCCCCAGTCTGCCTCAGTGCCCCTCAATCACCCCCAGTCTGCCCCAGTCCCCCTCAGTCACCCCCAGTCTTTCCCATTTCCCCTCCGTCATCCCCAGTCTGCCCCAGTCCCCCTTCAGTCAACTCCAACTGTCCCCAGTCCCCCTTCAGTCACCCCCAGTTTGCCCCATACAACCCCAGCTCTCCCAGTCACCCCCAGCTCCCCCAGTTTGCCCCATACACCCCCAGCTCTCCCAGTCTCCCCCAGCTCCCCCAGTTTGCCCCATACACCCCCAGCTCTCCCAGTCACCCCCAGCTCCCCCAGTTTGCCCCATACACCCCCAGCTCTCCCAGTCACCCCCAGCTCCCCCAGTTTGCCCCATACACCCCCAGCTCTCCCAGTCACCCCCAGCTCCCCCAGTTTCCCCCAGTGACCCCTCAGCTATACCCGTATTACTACTACACCCCTCATCTTTACCTGTACTACTACAGCCCACATCTGTACCTGTACTACTAATCCCCCTCATCTGTACTACTAATACACCCCTCATTTATACCTGTACTACTACACCCCTCATCTATACCTGTACTACTACTACTACACCCCTCATCTATACCTGTACTACTACTACTACACCCCTCATCTATACCTGTACTACTACTACACCCCCATCTATACCTGTACTACTACTACACCCCCATCTATACCTGTACTACTACTACACCACTTATCTATACCTGTACTACTACTACACTCCTCGTCTATACCTGTACTACTACTACTACTACACCCCCATCTATACCTGTACTACTACTACACCACTTATCTATACCTGTACTACTACTACTACTACACCCCCATCTATACCTGTACTACTACTACACCACTTATCTATACCTGTACTACTACTACACCCCTCATCTATACCTGTACTAATACTAAACCACTTATCTATACCTGTACTACTACTACACCCCTCATCTATACCTGTACTACTACTACACCCCCATCTATACCTGTACTACTACTACACTCCTCATCTGTACCTGTACTACTACTACACCCCCATCTATACCTGTACTACTACTACTACACCCCTCATCTATACCTGTACTACTACTACACCCCCATCTATACCTGTACTACTACACCCCTCATCTATACCTGTACTACTACTACTAATCCCCTCATCTGTATTACTAATACACCCCATATCTATACCTGTACTACTACTACACCCCCATCTATACCTGTACTACTACACCCCTCATCTATACCTGTACTACTACTACACCCCCATCTATACCTGTACTACTACTACACTCCTCATCTGTACCTGTACTACTACTACACCCCCATCTATACCTGTACTACTACTACTACACCCCTCATCTATACCTGTACTACTACTACACCCCCATCTATACCTGTACTACTACACCCCTCATCTATACCTGTACTACTACTACTAATCCCCTCATCTGTATTACTAATACACCCCATATCTATACCTGTACTACTACTACTAATCCCCCTCATCTGTACTACTAATACACCCCTCATTTATACCTGTACTACCACACCCCTCATCTTTACCTGTACTACTACTACACCCCTCATCTTTACCTGTACTACTACTACTAATCCCCTCATCTGTATTACTAATACCCCCCATATCTATACCTGTACTACCTCACCCCTCATCTTTACCTGTACTACTACACCCCTTATTCACTATACCTCCACTACTACACCCTACCTAGATGAAGGCACCAGTGGTATGGTGGTATAAGTAACTACCGTATGTGGTGAAGGAGTGGTGATAATATTTGTTACTTATATAATGGTAATAGATGATGTGGCTATGGGGTCATAGAGCGCAGTTATGGGCGTGGCTATGTCCCTCTTTCCCCCCAGCAAAAGTTGGGGGGTATGCATATATACAGGAGTACATAGAGAAGATATATATACAGAAGTATATAGATGATACATACAGTATATACAGTAGTACATAGAGGAGACATATATACTGAAGTATATAGATGATACATATATACAGGAGTACATAGAGGATACATCATATATCCTCTATGTACTCCTATATATATGCATCCTCTATGTACTGCTGTATATATGTCTCCTCTATGTACTCCTGTATATATGCATCCTCTATGTACTCCTGTATATATGCATCCTCTATGTACTGCTGTATATATGTCTCCTCTGTACTGCTGTATATATGTCTCCTCTATGTACTGCTGTATATATGTCTCCTCTATGTACTCCTGTATATATGCATCCTCTATGTACTGCTGTGTAGGTCTCCTCCTGTGTGTATATATATATATATATATATTTATATATATATTTACACTGATCCAAATTTTCCTGCATTGCATATTCCCTCGTGAATATATATATATATATATATATATATATATATATACACGCACACATAGGAGGAGACCTACACAGCAGTACATAGAGGATACATATATACAGCAGTACATAGAGGATACATATATACAGGAGGAGACATACACAGCAGTACATAGAGGATACATATATACAGGAGTAGACATACACAGCAGTACATAGAGGATACATATATACAGGAGTAGACATACACAGCAGTGCATAGAGGGGACATATATACAGGAGGAGACATATACAGGAGTACATAGAGGATACATATATACAGGAGTACATAGAGGATACATATAAGTATGTGTGTTTGTTGTTTTGTTTATTATTATTTTTACTAATGGGGGGTGCACACACGAGGGGGGTGTTCTAAAAAGAGGAATGCCTATACCCACAGGACCACAGAAGTGATATAAACTATTGTAAAAAAAAATACAGAAACCCCAGCTTTCCCAGCATCTTGTATTTGTAGTCAGTATAATGGAGGTCACCCAGCTTTTCCACCATCTTATACTCAGTATGATGGAGGTCACCCAGCTTTCCAGCATCTTATACTCAGTATGATAGAGGTCACCCAGCATTCCTAGCATCTGTCTATGGGTACGTTCCGTGTCATCGCTGAGCCGCCCCATAGACTTATACAGGAAAGTGACTTCTGATCCCTTCACAGGGCACAGTAGGATATTTGCTCACAAATGACGAAGATGTTATAGGTAAGGGCCAGAGTGGTCCTTAAAGGATGGGCCGCCAGCCTGCTACTTATGGGCCAGTGCTGTGTGCTTGCCCCCCGGGCTAAAATTTGCCAGCCAGCCCCTGCCGGTATGTCATATGTCCCTAAGAGGTTAAAGGGAACCTGTCACCGGGGATGAAGCCGTGCACGCGCTGTATGCAAATTAGCAGAGATGAGTCCGATGCCCATAGAGAATGATGGCTCCGTCATTCTCTATGGGCGTCTGACTCATCTCAGCGGCGCGCACGGCTTTGGGCGCTGATATCTTCATCCTGGGACAGGCTCCAGGAACGGGACTCCTCGCAAAGGGTAAATATCCGGGAGCTGCACCGGGGGGTCGGGCGGGCTCTGTGTCCGCGTCCCCGGTGACAGGTTCCCTTTAACAACAAATAATGGCCATTATTTTATAATGAAAGCTGTTATTCATATGATATCGGCCATTGTTATAAAATCACGGCCGTTATTTATAGTTAAATGTCGGACGTCCAATAAAAATGGTGTGTGAATATAGCCTGACCTAGATTTTTTGTAAAATGGGTGAGAACTCTACAATTCTCTATGGAGCTATGTCAGCGGGCCTGGCCTTGTTAGTGGCCGTGCGTGAGTGCCATGTGCGGGGATTGTCATGCCAGCTGTAACAGCCTCTGATCTTTGTGACTATCATCGGAGTGAAGTAATGGTTATCTTGAGAGGTACGGTATGTCAGAATAGATTGGGAGACGCATTTGCTTGTCCCTAGGCTCTCTAACATTTGGCTGCTGGGGGCAAAATCCATTCACAATGTTACCAAGGGGACACACAGAAAGGACACTGTGTTCCTCTCAGGGCTGTTGAGGGGCACATTCAGGAAAAGCAGGCTTTGTGCATAGATAAAAGCTCTGTGAGGACCAGCCAGGCATAGATAAATAACAACCAGAGAGCGAGAAGATTATGAGGGGGCTCAAAGGAGTGGGTGAGCATGAATAACAAGTGCTGCCCTCACCTTGTCTTCCCACGGCAGAGGAAGGGGTTAAATCCGCCCGCATAGTCCAAGGAGGCTGGTGGGAGGCGAACACAGTGTACACTGAGCGAACGGCTTTGGATGCTACAGAGTGGGGCATGGGATAAAGATATTTATTGATGATTTTCTCTATCTGTGCTCAATGATTGCCTGCAGCTCTGTAACAGCCGCGGTGTCGGCTACCATAAAAAACCATATATATGACCTAGTTTTTACTATTATTGGTTGAAAATTGAGCTTTGTAGGTCTAGCTTCGCACACCAGTCATGTCAAGTCCAAGTCTATAAGGAGCCCGCAGCAATAGCAGATGTTCCTTTGAGACAAAGCGAGCGTTTCTCGCCCATTACCGCCATATGAATTACTATACTAATAGAGTAGTCCAAGACAGCTGAGGGAAGTAACCCTGGTCAATGTTTCTAGTATGGTTATAGATGGCTTTGTGGCTGGATGACGTGGATCCAGGGGTCTGCACAATTATAGAAAGTCCCTCACCTAGGGGTACACTTGGGTGAGGTATCTAGGGAGGCAGCACCTGTGGTGGTGTATGTGCATGACAGACAACATATATACCTTAGGGCCCATTCACACTATGGAATAGGCGCTGAAACTCCCTCACACATGTCAGCACTTGGAGCGGAGGCGCGCCAGCCCTCCCATTCATACAGATAATACGCAGGATTCGGTGCCGAGTCTGTGCGGGGGAGTCTGCACTGAATTTTTGCACCGATTCCATAGTGTGAACGGGCCCTTATAGCACAAGGTAGATGGATGCTTGGAATTTTGACACAGTCCCTCTTAAGTAATACGGGCAAAATGTCACTGAATATGCTGGTAACATTGTCGACTGAGAAAGGTTTGGCTAGCTAAAGTGAATATACTTGAGAAGACTTGTATGTCACAAATGATGATTCTCTATAGCAGGGTGAAAGGTAAAGACAATTGTGTGTAAGCCATGAAGTACTAACTCCAACCAGACACCCACAAAAGACTTAAAGGGGTTACCCAGGCTTAAAAGAACACGTTTGTTTTCTTCCATAAACAGCACCACTCTTGTCTCCAGTTTGGGTGGGGTTTTGCTATTCAGTTTCATTGACGTGAATAAATCTAATTGCAAAACCAGACCCAAACTGGAGACAAAAGTCATGTTGTTTCTGGAAGAAAGTGGCCGTCTTTTTCTAATCATGGATAACAACATTAAGTGTTGACAGAAGAGTCCTTGCACGGTTAATTCCCTCTTCCCTCATGAATAAGTTTCTAGAGATCAAGGACCTCTCATCATGGACTGACACAGTCTTGGATGAACCTCCTGAAACACCACGAAGCACCATGATCACTGTGACTGACCCAGAGTTAACTCGCTTTACCATGGAAATGCTTTATTAAAGGGGTTATCCAGCGCTACAAAAACGCGGCCACTTTTGCATCACTCTTGTCTCCAGTTCAGGTCTGGTTTACAATTAAGCTCCATTTACTTCAATTGAATTGAGTTTCAAAACCTACAGCCAAACTGGAGACAAGAGTGGTGCAAAAGTGGCTATATTTTTGTAGCGCTGGATAACCCCTTTAACTTGCTTGCAGCATGATTTGCTGGACTAGGCCTGGACCTCCTTACCTCATATGGCCTAGCAGGAGGCAGATATGTCTTCTTACCAGCTTGAATTTGACTTAGAATAGCTTCATTCAGAGGAGCAGTCTTCCGAGGAAAGGTCATGTGACCAAAGTTCCATTCATCCTTTACATGTGCAATCCACCAATAGTGGTCGTAAAAAAACAATATTTAGCCTGTGCACATCCTAAACACCACAGTGTGTGGTGAACTGAAACTATGACAGGCTATACATATCAATGTCCCCATATATATCTGTTGGCCATACTCGCTTCTCGTGGCATAAGGTGTTTCAAGCTCTCCCGACCGACCACCAAAAGATGATGTCGGTGGTGATGGGGGTTGGGCGTGAGGGAAAATTGCCACCCAACTCCTTTGTACTGCTGCGGCTTAACCCTCCCTCCCCCCTTGCTCAGGAGGACCAGAGCTGGACGGGAGAGATAACTAAAGACTGAGTGATCATTAGGCTGTCAGTAACTTTCTTTAGACTTTTTAAGAGCCTTTACATCGTTTTAAGAGCCTTTACATCGTTTTAAGAGCCTTTACATCAATAATGCAGATGGGCCACACAGAAGATCACTGGATTGTTTGTGCGGCCATATTAATTTCACATATACCCATTTACAGGGGAAAATGTGCTGCCGACTGCAGATGATTGTAATGGCTGCACAAAAAAAGTGATCAGCTAGAGAACAAGTTTTTTTTTATGTTCGTCAGCTGATTACTGGCCCTTTTACACAGGACAGTTATCGTCAATGAGCGTCCCTGCCAGGACCTTATAATCTGATGTCAATACCCTTCATCTTATGGGAAGCAGTATACTGGTCTCGCATTCTGCCAGTAATATGGAGGTGACTTCATCTAATTTCACTGTAAGCTATTGAACCAACAGATCACTTCCCGATGAAAGCGCCTCATACAAAGTACAGGAAATATAAACAATACTTACAATTAAAATCTCACAATAAAAATTATTAATGATTGTTCTCAACTGAAGGGAGAACCGGACTGAATTTTTAATAACGGGGTTGAAAGAAGTGCTGAGCTTTACAGGGATTTTCTTCTGTATAATTCAATAGCTTGTTGAATAGAGAAGCCATGACAATGCCTATTCACTTCTCTAAAGAGTCCAGGACAGAAGAACCCAGAATATGTGGTGTGGGCAGAATCTGGATATAATTAGATTATATTGACTATCTGCTACATGACACAAAAGTAGCAGGGAATGATGGGAATTAGAAATAACATGGCACCCCCTATCAAACCCAACAATTAAACATTTATCATAGCCTATGCATATGTTTGGAGCCTTAATGTGAGTTGTCTGGTTTAGAAAATCCATTTCCAAATAGTTAAGGGGAATCTTTCAACTGTATATCATGCTTAAGAGCTGCAGACATGGGCAAATAATAGGGCAATAAAAGAAATGATACTTATCTGTTTGCAAAATTATGAAATCCTGTTTTTCCTCTCAGCTCAAGTGTCATATGGGTGGTGCTAAGCTGCAGCATGCATGCCTCTTCCCTCCAACAACCATCCTTCTCTGGCTTCCAGTACTGAGCTTGATACATACTGTAAATCATGCAGGGCAGGGAAGGGTGGAGGAAGGGGGAGGCATGCATGCTGCAGCTTTGCACGATCTCTACAACACTTGAGCTTAGAAGAAAAATATGATTTTAGTACCTTGCAAACAATCACCAGCTAAGAGGACAAAATGGTCAAACAAAAATCCATCACACCTGACCCTTATCTCCACCCAGGAGACTCAGAAGGCCCCCATATGATTTATACTAACGTCCGAACCCGCCCATGTATAGTATGTACAGGAGCCTATAGAACTGGGCAGAATCCCCTTAATGAGAAACAGATGACTGATCTCTTTCCCGTATGGCTCTACTAGGCATTGCTCCCACCTAGCCAGAATTCTGCTCAACACTGAGGGGCAACACCCTGAAACAGCTGTCTGTGGATGGATACCTGGCCTTTGTTTTTCCTTTGTTATTACATTGACTTATAGGGCCACTTAATATGGTGGTATTGGTGGTTTCCCTACAGGAGCCACCCCCCTTGGCTGGGTCCTTCCTGGAGGCATATCTGGCTAGTCCTGTGTTTTGAGACTCTTAAATGAGAATCCACGGACTCTTTTTTGCAGCTTCCCTTTAATAGCAGGGGGTTCTCATGTGTGGCTTCTAACAATTATCCAGAGTTCAAAGTGGCTACTAAAAACAACTGGAGGACTTGGCATGACCATGCATTACATGTAATAACGATGCACGACCAACGGCTGATGAATGTGTGGTGCACTGCTGTTAGGCTCGACCGGTGACCTGCTAGGTGGTACTGTGTGACGCCACTACTGTGGTGGTTGGTCGATGTATAGCTCAGCCAGATGTTGTCGTGATGCTAGTGCCAGGTGGGCACACAGGTATGGAGAGCACACCTGCTTTATTTTAGAGTGGCGAGCTATACCCTTTCCCCTGTGGTCGGTAACCTTCCGGGCTGTGAAAGGATCCCTTGAGTGCTTATCACGGTGGTCCAGAGTGGAGTTGTGACCCACCCGGACTATTGGTACCGCCACCCACAGAAAGGGGAGATGACCCAAGGAAGGTACAGCTACTGTATCAGTGCTTTAAGGCAACCAATCACCTAAAAAACACTTCTTATGCTATGGAAATGTGCTGTAGCAGTACCCAGCACATTTCCCAAACATGCTTTTACACCCCCGTCCCTGGAATGTACAACCTGAAAACTTACTTTATAAACTTGGCGCCCTGTATGTAAATTGCCCCAAGTAGTCATCTTGGCGGAGAGCCGTGGCAAGTAGTCACTGTCCCCTGGGCGTTCCGGAGTGGTAATCATGCCCCTCTGGGCGTGATTAGCCTGCATAGTTGTGGCAACGTCACAGAGAGGCGTGCTGTCCCCAGCGTCAGCACACCTACGTTCTTGCTGTGCCACACTTGCGCAGTACAGCGGGTCCACTCCGCACCGTACTGCACAGGTGCAGAAAGCCTCAAACTCATTCCAGGAGATCAGGCAATGAGTTCGAGGCTATTTTGCACCTGCGCAGTACGGCACAGACCGGACCCGCTGTACTGCGCATGAGCAGCGCAGTAAGGACGTATGCGTGCTGATTATGCAGGTTAATCACGCCCAGATGGGTGTGATTATCGCTTCGGAACGCCCAGATGACTGACTACTTTACTTCAGGAATACTTTACAGTGATATGCAATAGACTTCTTACTTGACAATAGACTTTAGACTTTAGTGACAGGATTTGTGCCGAGAGCTTGAGAGGAAGTATAGCCGTGCTGGCCCAACCCAATGTAGTACTGTGCTCTGCCAGAACTTTAGAAGTAGAATAAGTAGTATATAGGTAATTGTAGAAAATAGAAGTAGTCACTCACCACAAAAGTTTCCGTCAGATTCTTTATTGATCCAGGTAGGAACACAGCAGGGAAGGGGGAAGGTGGAGGAGTGGGTGCATTCAAAATAAGTAGAATACTTGAGTAGAGAGAATACTTGTGCCCGTGTTTTGACTTCTTGTCTTTGCACCACCTATTGCCACCCCAGTGTTGGGTGACCGGTCCTATGAGAGTGACGAGCCCCAGACCTTGTTACCTGGATGGAGCAGAGTGGCCAAGGTTTCCTGGTTACACCCATGCTGCGAGATAGAGTATGTAGGCTTCTAGCAACTTTACTCTATCAGGATCAGTTCCTTGCTTTAGGATACTGTCCTGCACCTTCAGACTTGTTCACGGCGTGGGCTGGGATGACCTCTGACTTGTCCTCTCGGAGAGTGTTTAGCACTGCATACTGTGTAGAAGCTTTTGTGAGGGGAGCAGAGCGACCTTTGACTTCAGACAGTACCGGGAGCAGGCCGAAGCTAGCAGGATGTCAGGGAGGGCGGAGAGGTATGTATGAGTCTATTTTTCTTACAAGGGCTGCACAGACATTACATACTTACTTGCTGGATTATTTAGCAGCGTATGAGCTCAGTAAGCAGGCGCTGGTCTAGGAGAACGGTGTTCGTTGACATTATTGATCAGGCCATCTAATAGGACCCTTACAGTGGATCTCAGTAGATCTTCTTTTAACAAAGGAAAACTCCTATTTAAAGGGAACCTGTTACCGGTAACCCTGTTGGCTTCTACCTGCCCTGCCATGCCAGCCTTCATAGACTAAAGGGAGATCTATCATTTGAGGCTGATAGAGTGGAGAGAAGCCATCGGGGATCTGCCTTGATGACTTGTAGTTTGGTCAGTATAAAAGTGATGACAGGTTTCCTTTAAGGAATTAGACTAAAAGGCAATTAGCTGCCTGTCCAATCAGGAATCCCTTATAGAGAACATTTTGCAGACGCTCCATCTCTGTTAATATCTTCCTTTCTTTCTCAATAAGAAAAGATGAGATTCAGGGCCGTCGCCTAGAGATTCTACTACAATAAAAAACATCCTCGGTTATTCCGGCTGGAATAAAGAAGACGTTCCATGGAAATTGTGTATAAATTGGAGCTTTGTTCATACAGATGTGTCTCTGCCGTGCGGCACCATCATACAATACTATACTATACATGAAAACACAATTATAAAAATGACACGGCTTTACACAAAGTGACATTTTGTCTTTAGGAAATGGTTTAGCATTGAGTGAGGGAAGAAATCTGATCATGTCATGAAGTTATTATAGAAAATAATCAAATCCATGCCATCTGTGTCTGTGTGATCAAATATTCCATATGTATGAGAAGATCTATCAGGTATACATTATGCAGCGTATATGATAATGGCAATAATCAAGTCCCTCCATCCCAGGAGGAAGAACAGCTACATAAAGATGGATATTCCCTGTCACTGAAGATGACTCATTCCGCCTCAGAGATCCGATTCCCGGGACCCTTATGGTTCTACTGCATCAAAATTACATCTTCATAGATATCTATGATGCTGACAGTTCGGTTGAGAAAAGCCAAGGGGGTCCTGGTGTTACTTGCAGAATATGGGACCTAAAATAGCGCCTCTAAGGGGGTCCTTCGCTTCAAATCAATGAGTTAATCACAAAAAGTGTCCACTTATTGGGGCCCCATCGATCAGCGGTAATAGCGAAACCTGACAGTAAAGCTGGTCACACACCTTCAATTACTGACAGCCAAATGATCGTTCAGCTGTCAGTTATCGCTTTTGTCCTTTCCCCCCTTCTCCCCATACATAGGAACGTTCAGCACAGCTTATAAATCCTGTGTTCTCTATGGGGAGAGGAAGGTTAAGCCACAGCCATAGAGCTCTTGCTGCGGCTTATCTCTCCCAGAACAAAGCGTCGGGCAGTGATTTTCTATCTCCACTGACATTGTCTGTTGGTGGACAGTCAAGGTAGCCTTATACACTGTGTACTGTCATCCTAACCCGCCGTGAGCAATGGGTACGTCCCACAAAAGTATAAGGTGTATGGGGACATTTAGGGGGAGATTTATCAAACATGGTGTAAAGTGAAACTGGCTCAGTTGCCCCTAGCAACCAATCAGATTCCACTTTTCATTTTCAAAGAGTCTGTGAGGAATGAAAGGTGGAATCTGATTGGTTGCTAGGGGGCAACTGAGCCAGTTTCACTTTACACCATGTTTGATAAATCTCCCCTTTAATGTTCAGTTTCTTTGCAGCGCCACCACAGGGGAAATTAAGCATTACACAATGTCCATTTAAATGAATGTGTTGTATATTACAGGTCAGGCCCTCCAGAGCAAGAGATGCAAGATATTAACCACTGTCTACTCAGGCCAAGAGATGATGCTCCTGGTGATAGAACCCCTCTCTATTATTTCAGTTATTATTACATGGGAATGGGCATCCTAAATTGGACAACCTTTTTAAGAACCATGTTGTAGGACCCTGATGCGGTGACCCCTCACCTTCTGTCTAACAAAATAGATACTGCTGTCTGTACTGATGAGGCCATAGTAGATGTCCCAAGCAGCCTAATATAGGGTTCAGTAATCGTGTGGCCAGGGCTACACGAACAATCGCTAGTGTTAGGGCCCTATTCCACAGGCCACGGACCACGGATCGGAGGAGAAGCCCTGCTAGGTAATGTATGCTGCTTCTCAAATTATCGGTCGCCCACCGTGCATCGCTATTCCACGCAGCGATGCGCGGTGGGTGACCGATGATTTTAGGTTTTGGCCTAAATAAACGATCAGCCGATGACACGATCATCGTCTGATCGTTTTCTCTATTCCACCGAGTGATAATCGGCCGAATCGGGCCGATTCGGCCGATTATCGCTCCGTGGAATAGGCCCCTTAGTCAGCTGCACATCCCCAACTATACTGGGAGGTGCGGCCAATGGTAGATTATTTTTTTGACAAGTGAACAGCCAACGAGCAGGTGTTTGCTCATTAATCGTCTGATCATTATGGGGTAATATTTGCCTGATTGGGCAGATAATCGGCCTTTAAACAGCAGGAATTGGAGTTATCAATGATTCCAGCCATTGCAGCAGAGTGTAAAAATTTAGATTTTGGGTCCTGTGTCACATCACCCTTTCCCCATTCCCCTACTGTCACCACTGTTGCCCCACTGCCAGAATTGGGGTCCACTGCTACATCCAGGCCTTGCACCCACTGTCCTTAGTGACCATATGCCCTGCATCTGCGATATTACTATGGCCGATCGGAGACAAAACATTCTTTGCTCACGTTTCCCCCCCGTCTCTCTATGTTTTGTGAACATGCTAATAGTTTATATGTTGCTGTGGAGTACCAATATAATACACCGCATGTCACACAGATATATATAATCTCCTGTTCCCTAATAGAATTATTCCTTGAAATAAGAACGCTCCATGATACGGGATCGGGTACTGCTATTTTCGAAGCCATTTTACATCCCACTCACACAATTAGACAGCATTTGGCCTCAGGAGCTGCAAGTTTTTCTGACACATTAAAATGAACTGAGAAGCAATTTAGACGGAGACCTCCATTTGTCAACCTTATGTGGTGGATGACTCATTCTTAATCTTACAGCAGATTTGTTCTAAAAGGATAATTAATGTCTTAGAAATAAACATCACCCCGAGACTCCGCAGTGTTCACCTCGGTGTTTAAGTTAATGTGTGGACTGTGGGAAATGTACGGAGAACACCCCTGAGGGTTCGGCATGTATGAGAGAAAAGATAGGCGTATAGATCAAAGACTCAACTTTCCTTAAAGGGGTTGTCCAGCGTGGAAAATCCATTTCATACTCCCTATTAGTGATTTTGACTTAATGCACAGGTATCCTCTCTGTTCAGGATCCACAACTCTTATACATAGTGGAGAGCAGTTCCAAAGAGTGTCTCTCTATTTGGAAGACCTGTCCTGTCCTTCATTACACAGACAACCTATTGATGTAAATACGCAAACTGTAATACTGAATTTCCTCCTGTGGTGGCACTGCAGGAAAATTGAATACCTACTGTTAGGTTTCCCCACAGATTACAGCTGATCGATGGAGGTCTCACCATAGGGCCCTTTAGGATTGGCTTATTATCAATAGACCTTTATAACATGTAGGGATTGTCCTGGTTAGATTTTGATTAGTTCTGGATGACCTCTTCAATATCTTTCAAGACAAGGGGTCAAAATACTTATACTACCTATGAATTTGACAATTTCCCGAAATCAGTCTTAGGTAGCATGATGCCCTGTGTTGTTTATTTGTTGGTGCCCGCCATACGGTGTACAGTCCTAAATGTTTTGTATTGTGCTATACGTATGCCATATGACACTTTCATGCAACTGACTGAATAACAATACTATATGGTGCTGCCATAATGCTAATTAAAAACCGCTAATCAAATGCCGAATGTTTGGGTTCATGTCGACTCGAGCATGCTCGAGGTTCGCTCATCTCTACTAGCCACACATCGCTATTACACATGGAGATATGCACCTGTTGGTGAGTATTTTTAGTTTGGAATAAACAACAAAGATCAGCTGATGATCGTTTCATCATTGTCTCTTATTATATGAAGCAATAATCTGCCAAGACGTCCTCATAGGGTCCAGAGGTGCACAAGACCTTTGCCCAAGGTTGTTGTTTAAGGACCAGACTAAGGGCCCATACCGCTAGCCAATTATCTGCAATGAGAATTGCTAAAAACACAAATTCGCCCGATAATCGGCCAGTGTAAAAGAGTCAGCGATCAGCCAAGGAGCGGGAAAACACTCGCTAGTCAGCTGATTGCATCCATTGTGTAGCCCTGTAAGTCATTGTTTATCGTCCATACATCTCCCTGTGTACAGGAATAATTCAGGCGACCAGGTCACTTGATTAGTTGTGCCATGTAAAGGCACTGCAGATAAGCACTGATCGGAGCTCGTTTGCTCCACAGATGGATGTAAATCTGGCCATCTAAAAAGACCCTAAGGGCCCTATTACACCGGACGATTATTATGTGAAAAAATTGTTATATCATTCGAATTTAAACGATAATCGCTCTGTGTAATTGCAGGCAATGATCCAAAAATCGTTCGTATTTCATTGATTCATTGATTGATCTGAACCTAAAATCATTGTTAATCGGTTGCTAATCATTTGTTAATCGGTCGCTGTAATTACACATTAATTCGCGCAAGTTCCGCATTTGTTCACTAATCGTTCAGTGTAATTGCACATTGTTCATTGTTTTGCTGGAATCAGAAGGAGTAAACGATCATAGTAACGTTCACAATAACGATCGTAGTAACAATAGTAACTAACGACTATCGATCTGTATAATATGCGGAACAATTTTAGGTTAATGATAAACAATCTCGTTTGCGATCGTTAATCGATAAAAATCACTCTGTAATAGGACCCTAAGTCGACTGGTCCCCACCCTCACATTGTGCATCTTGCCCCACGCATGGGTGACATGGTTGCACCACTGCCCAGTACTTCTGCTTCCAGTGGCACTATTAATGGGACAGGGCAATCAGACAATCCCTTTAAATTTCCTTAAAAAGTGGCAATTACCAACACAAATGAAGCGGCTGTAAAAGATTGCTCTATGTCTCCTCAATGCCAGCCGCACCTGCACTGGCATCTTACCAGGGTCATGGGTTCTTCCTCGCTATAATTGCCGCCCTATCTGTTTGGCAAGAGCGATCACAGCGGGTGACGTGTTTACGTTTGCCATTCTAAAACTTGTGATATAGATTGTGTTACCGAAAGACATCAGGGGTTTAACCATAACATTGCCAGTTTCCCTATAGACCCTCAGGCTAGTGTTTCTCGGCTGTCTCAAGCTTCTTCCGGCGGAATAGGGTCATAGTTGATTTGCGCAGTTAATACACATAAAGACGAAGTTGGTTAAATATGGGAATTCTCCAGTCTGCGGGGAGAGAGATAACGTGACAGAAAATGCGGAGGTGGTGTGTTAGCTTTCAGCTTGTGATATTTTCTGCTGATCCAAAAACAAAGAAGGTCTATGACACTGTGTAAAGGTTGCTTCACGATGAAGGGAGAACCTGCAAGCTGGCTCTGTGCAGAAGACAATGCGACAGCTTGGCAAAGAGGAATGTCAAAGGGTCGGACTGGCAGAGAAGACAAGGAGGCACGTAAGGCTGGCAGTGTATTGGGGCTGCCCATCACTGCGCGTGTGATGGCAGCATATGACACTGCAGATGGTGAATGCGATTTGTCTCAGATACGAAGCTCACTGCGTGGGCTGCAGTCTCCCCCCAATCTTAAGTACAGGGGTCTTATGAGAAGACGTCGTATGCGTGGGAGAGACGAACAACGCACCCAAAAATTAAGGCTATTTTTAACCTCATGATTTTCTAGGCAACGCATTTACGTTACTAGAGAGCCATTCACATACAGCCATATACAAATAGATATCAGGCTAGTATTGTCTTAAAGGGGCAGAGGAAATCCATTGTCATATACCCTATTAGCCTTCTTTAAAGGAAAAGTCCGGTGATTTTAAAAATGTATTTGCCGACAGGGGCAGGGGGGATTGCAATGAACAATCACAACTCACCTATCCCCGTGCCCTTAAAGCCCCAGGTCACAGGCTCCAGGACCCCCACCGAAAAAGGCATTTGCCCCCGAGTTCTGATGTCGTCATCGGGGACGTCTGGGAAAATAGCCGACCAGGCTGATGGATTGGAAGCTCATGGTGTATTGACAGAGAGATTTATCTGACCGATTTTTAAAGCCAAAGCCAAGAATAGATTGGAAAAGAGGAGACATCTCAGTCTTTCCTTTATGACCTGTTCCCTATTTATATATCCTACATAAGAACATCACATATGCAAAAAAGAAAGGACTGCTCCCTGTTTATAGTCTGTTCCTGGCTTTGGCTTCAAAAATCTGTCAGATACATCTCTCGTACCCTCAGCCAATCGGTGACTGGAGTGGCTGAGTGGGCAGTTCATCAACTGGGTTGTGATCCCGCAGAGATCCAGGAGCCCAGTGGGAGTCCTGGAGTGGCAATCCAGCGCTGCAAAGTTACAAGGATAGGTAGCAGCCAGTGATCCCCGTGCCGGATGAAATTTTTTTTACAATCGCCAGACTTCTCCTTTATGAAATACAATAATATACACACGGCCACTAGGTGTCTCACTTGTTGGAAAACCACAGTCCAGGCTGTGTCACTAAGGCCATTTGGAAAATAGTTTTTATATATAGATATATATATATATATATATGTATTGACAAGTACACTTTAAGGGAACATATTCCTTTAAATAGTCTCAGCCTTGTCATACCATTCCCCATCTCTGCCTGCTTTAGTAATCAAATTTTTTTCCCAATTCTTCATTTCCTGATAACGCTACATCTGGTCATTAATAACAACACGGGATGTACAGCTGTGGGACCAGTGTTATGTAGACCCACAGTGACCTAAATCATAGCTTCAGTCTTATACCAGGGTCCTAGGTCATCATTACTCCTATTCTCACCACTGCAGGGTGACAAAGTGACAGTGTAATTGCAGAGGATGAGACGGCCAATTCCAGCTCCAGTAACAAGGACAGATTATGTTATTATCTCGGCCTCGTCATCCTTCTCATCACCTGCACGGATCTCTCCCCATCTCTGCTCCTCTGACCTTTCCTCTGCCTCCGCTCCTCCTGCATTGTCTCCCTAGTCCTTCTTCCCCCCCCACTGCTGGAATCAGCCTTAGTGCCGAGTTTTCATTACACCCCAAGGTCTTTCTCTGTGCTATACAAATCGCCTACAAAGAACATGATGTGATGAAAATGCCAAGGGCCTCATCTGCTAAACGCTGCCAGAACTCTGCGTTCTGAATTCCACATCCATTAGAGAGTACATGCAACCTCTTCTATTCTACAATGCCACCCTACACTACACACTGCGCTGGCATTGTATTGTGTGAATGGGTTGTCCTTGTTATATCTGTCTCTAGTTGGTTTTCAACTATTCTATAATGTACTAGCGTACAATAGAGCTTGTTATCTATTTTTGAAAACGAGATTTATCCAAGGCCAGGCGGTCCTGAAGACCAAGCAATGACGTCATGGTGCATTGTGCCTGCATCGGGATGCAAACTTCAGAAGTCACCAGGGGCTTGTACTTCGAGGCGGAATACAGTCTTATTAATATGACAGGTAAGTCTAAGGGCCCCTGTATACTTAGATGTATCAACCAAACCCGCCGATGGATGTTAGGGGGAGGGAAGGATCAGCCATGTTGGATTTTCCCCCAGAACGGTTTCTCCACTTCACACACATTGTATGGGGTATAAGGAGCTACAGCTTTTATACAGATATTTTATGTATATAGGCATCTAGGCACTGTGGGGGAGAATTATCAAACATGGTGTAAAGTGAAACTGGCCCAGTTGCCCCTAGCAACCAATAAGATTCCACCTTTCATTTTCCAAAGAGTCTGTGAGGAATGAAAGGTGGAATCTGATTGGTTGCTAGGGGCAACAGAGCCAGTTTCACTTTACACCATGTTTGATAAATCTCCCCGTTTGTGTATAATGGCATGGGCACAGTATAGCATTATGTTCAAGGGGTCGTTCACCAAAAATGGTTTTCTTTCAAATCAACTGATGCCAGAAAGTGCCAGAGAGTTGTAATTTACTTCTATTAAAAATAATCAAGTCTTCAAGTACTTATCAGCTGCTGTATGTCCTGCAGGAAGTGATGTATTCTTTCCAGTCTGTCACAGTGCTTTCTGCTGCCACCTCTGTCCATGTCAGGAACCGGCCAGAGCAGATGCAAATTCCCATAGAAAACCTCTCCTTCTTTCAAGACTGGAAAGAATACGACCTCCTGCAAGACATACAGCAGTTGATAAGTACTAGAAGACTTGAGATTTTTGTTAAGTAATAGTGATGAGCGAGTACTTAAATGCTCGGGTGCTCGTTACTCGAGACGAATATCTCCCGATACTCAAGTGCTCGTTTCAAGTAACGAACACCATTGAAGTCAATGGAAGACTCGAGCATTTTTGCAGTTCGGTAGGGGAAAGGTCGTGTGAAAACCTGTCAACCTCAGAAAATGATGGAAACACCATGGAAATGGACAGGAATCAGCAGGGGCAGCATGTATGCATGCCTATGAGGCAGCCTAATGGCACCATTATGCCTAATTCTGTGCAACAGCCTGGTTAAAACAGAGGTAGGCATATGGACCACCCAAAAACTCAGCCTGATACAGCATGGCAGTGAGAACACAGGGAACCATTAAAACAGAGGTAGCATATCATGAACCAGCCAAAAATTTCAGCCTGACACAGCATGGCGGTGGGGACAGAGTGAACAAGGTAGAAGCGGTAGCCAGTCAGCCTTCCAAAAATTATACCAGACCTAGCATGGCAGTGAGCACAAAGAGAACCATTAAAAGTGAGCGAGGAAGCAAGTGAGCCTTCCAAAAATTAGGCGAGACACAGCATGGCATTGAGCATTGAGAACTCACGGGAGCAGCAGTAGCCAACATGGATGCCAGTGAAGGCCCAGCAGTAGTCAACATGGATGCCAGTTAAGGCCCAGCAGTAGCCAACATGGAGGCAAGGGCAGGCACAGCAGTAGTCAACCATGGATGCCAGTAAAGGCCCAGCAGTAGTCAACATGGAGACAAGGGCAGGCACACCTGTAGTCAACATCGATGCCAGTTAAGGCCCAGCAATAGCCAACATGGGGGCAAGGGCATGCACAGCAGTAGTCAACATGGATGTCCATTACTCTGGTCAATCCTGCCTTAAAAACGGCTACAACATTAAAAGGTAGAAGGTACTGGTGAAAGAATGGCATAGGACACCTGTAAGATAAGATGACATCCACAGATAATATGGTTTGAAATGGACAAGACAAGAAAGGTAAGGGCAGGCACAGCAGTAGTCAACATGGATGCCAGTAAAGGCCCAGCAGTAGTCAACATGGATGCCAGTTAAGGCCCAGCAGTAGCCAACAAGTAGCCTTCTACCCCCAGCACCCTTTCGATTTTCAATTTGACTGTAGCAGTTGGGATAACATTCTATTGAAGTTCTATGCAGGTGTACTACAAATCCCAGCAATACAGTGTAGTACCCACTAGTTTAGGGGGGGCTGTACGGTACAATGTGGTAGTGGCTAGACCTAGACACACGCTGTGATACTCCCTTACAATGAGCAGTAAAGTTTTATGCAGGTGTACTACAAATCCCAGCAATACAGTGTAGTACCCACTAGTTTAGGGGGGGCTGTACGGTACAAACTGGTAGTGGCTGGACCTAGATACACACCCTGTGATACCCCCTTACAATGAGCAATGAAGTTTTATGCAGGTGTACTACAAATCCCAGCAATACAGTGTAGTACCCACTAGTTTAGAGGGGGCTGTATGGTACAATGTGGTAGTGGCTGGACCTAGACACACACTGTGATACCCCTTACAATGAGCAGTGAAGTTTTATGCAGGTGTACTACAAATCCCAGCAATACAGTGTAGTACCCACTAGTTTAGGGGGGGGGCTGTATGGTACAAACTGGTAGTGGCTGGACCTAGACACACACGCTGTGATACCCCCTTACAATGAGCAGTGAAGTTTTATGCAGGTGTACTACAAATCCCAGCAATCCAATGTATTACACCAGGACCACCAGCCCCAAAATCATAAAAAAAAAAAAAAAAAAAGAGTACACTGAGCACTTCTTAGGGGTCTGTATGCAACACCTAATGTCCCCTTTCTGCCAGCAGCCGATCACCACAGTGTGCTGGTTAAATCGTGGTAGCAGCACTGCAAGTCCCAGCCAGCAGTCTGTAGTAATACTATTAAAAAACATTTGAAGCCCTGAAAAGTATTGCTAGTATTCCCTGCCTACTGGAACACTAAATCCTACACTGACGCTCTCCCTGAGAAGCAGCAGCTCTGTCCCTAATCTCTCACAGCACACGTCTGAAGCGAGCAGTTCCGGCTGCGCATTTTATATGGCAGGGTCATCTGATCTGGCCAACCAATCACTGCTATCGACATGTATGGGTCCCACGTGATCGCAGGATGTACCAAAGAGTCTCCTGCATGTTTATTGGCTGAGAAATAGCGACCAAACTTACAGGAAACGGATGATGAGATTTTCTTGAGTATCGCGAGATGCTCGTCCGAGTAACGAGTACCATCGAGTACCCTAATACCGTACCAAGCTCGGACGAGCATGCTCGCTCATCAATATTTAATAAATTACAAATCTCTGGCACTTTCTGGCACCAGCTGATTAGTTTTGGTAAACTACCCTTTTAGGTCACTCAATGACCTAAACGACATGGCAGAGTGGGCACCACCAGTGAGACCCAAGAATCTGTTGTCTGAGGCAAGAATCTCATCTCGCCTCATGGTCTCATGTGAATGTTCTTGAGAGGCCCAGTCCACCAACAATTCCACATTTAGCCCGACAGTACTTGAGAGGAGCAAAAAAAAAAAGAACGACAGAAAACACCCAAATTCAGGTGTATAAACCTTGTGGCCTCATACCAGAAAAGACCAGAGGCCGGAATCACTGTGATCAATGAGAGATTTTAGTTTTGTCATTAGGAGGTTTTGGGGGCAAAATGATGGGGAAACTTGATTTTGTTGTTTTTTTATTTTAGCACAATGCAGCATAACATTACCAAATGTGACGGGGTCTGAAGACTGGATGCAGTGTACCAGTGCTCCTTAGCAGAGAATCATTAGCAATCATTTCAGGCTCTAGTGAGTCTGACCACAGAGCCCTTTAATACGATTAACCTTATCTGGAGCATATACATATATTTCTTGTATATATGCCAATATGTATTATAGCTTTATGGCCACATAATTACATTTGCCAGCCTGATATAATATAATAATATATACACACACACAATATACACAATTTAATAATGTATACACACATCACAGCTGACAGTCTGACGCTTAGGCGCTCTCTCTCTCTCTCTCTCTATATCTATATATATATATATATATATATATATATATATATATATATATATATATATATATATACACACACATACATATATACAAATACATACATATATACACACCACAGCTGCAGAGGTCTAGTGACTATATATATATATATATATATATATATATATATATATATATATATATATATATATATATATATATATATATATATATACATACACACGCACAGTTGACAGCAGTCCAGATTGCTGTTGTCCGGTTCTGGGGCTTGGTGAGTATCCCAGTACACGCATCATCACTCATCAATGTTGTATGACAGTAAGAGTTGTCTCTTCCCCATGCAGGCATACAGACCTCACAGAGGGGTCCCTCTCTATGAGTCAGAGCAGCAGCTGTCACTTTGGAGGACCCATTTGCTGACAGCTTCCTCTTCCAGCAAAATCAGCTGGGTCCAAGGATTGGCAACTCTCATATTAAGGATATCTGTATGTGTACCTGTATCTATTGCCACTAAGGCAGTGGATCAATTGGCAAAATCACCATCACAGCAAAACATTATTACTGGACTTTAGCCATTAATTTAAAGTGTACCTGTCGTTATAACTTTCAAAATCTAAATCAACAGTAGATGAGATATAAAGCAAGTTTGCAACTTACATTCATTATTTGTTTTTTAGTTATCATGGAGAACACAGCACTTCCTGTTTTCTGACTCTTTTTCTCAAAAAACAAGAAACAGTCAGAAAACAGGAAGTCCTGTGTATCCCAGACCATCTGAGCGCTTACAGAGAGAAGGCAGTCATGTGACTGATGGACACATTGATCTGTGACTCTCTGTACTGGCTGGAATTCCCGTGTTTAGTCTGTTTTCAACAACCAGCACAAGTCAGAAAATCTGCCTTCAGGAGACTGGGCCTGGATTTCTGGTAAGTACAGCTTTGTTTTATAGCATGATAACAAAAACAAAATAAATAAAAAATCTATGTAAATTGCAAACTTGCTTTATATTTTATATTTGTTTTGGGGTGTTTATGGCAGGACTAATTGCTACATTGTCCAATTGAATTTGCTGCTTAAGGCTGGGTTCACACTACGTATATTTCAGTCAGTATATGTATATTTCAGTCAGTATATTTCAGTCAGTATTGCAACCAAAACCAGAAGTGGATTAAAAACACAGAAAGGATCTGTTCACACAATGTTGAAATTGAGTGGATGGCTGCCGTATAACAGTAAATAACTGCCATTATTTCAATACAACAGCCGTTGTTCTAAAATAACAGCAAATATTTGCCATTAAATGGCGGCCATCCACTCAATTTCACCATTGTGTGAACAGATCCTTTCTGTGTTTTTAATCCACTACTGGTTTTGGTTGCAATACTGACTGAAATATACTGACTGACATATACATATACTGACTGAAATATACGTAGTGTGAACCCAGCCTAAAAGGAGAAGTCCGGCCGAAATTATTTTTTGATATGTTATTACTTATGGAAAGTTATACAAATTTCTAATGTACATTAATTATGAGAAATACTTATCGCACATATACTGCTATTTCCCTTAATTCAGTAGATCATGGAGTGTTAGAATTCTCTCAGAAACAGTGACGTCACAACGAACGGTATAATTCCTATGGAGTGTCCAGCAGGGGGCGCTCTATATGTAGAAGTCTATGGGACTTTATTGTGTCTAGGGATGTCTATGTAAACTAATGTAATGTTATGTACAGTGTGCTTTATTGAATGAATACTATGAGCAGGTGATGGGAGTAGTAGTTCAGTGTATATAGTTCAGTGCGGCCGGCAGGAGTGCGGCGGATCGGGGGGCTTACCAATGATGGAGATCGGCCCTGGTACTACTCCCCCATCATCTGCTCATACTATGAGCAGATAATGGGGGAATAGTACTGCGTATATGTGGCGGCGGCAGCACCGAGCAGGGAGGGAGGGGGGAGGTAGATGCACCGTCACATCTCTCCCTCCCTGCTCGGTGCCCTGCAAATGTACTGATTGATTACATTTATGCAAAGTATTCCATAAATGTATTCATTCAATAAAGCACACTGTACATAACATTACATTAGTTTGCAGAGACATCCATAGACACAATAAAGTCCCATAGACTTCTACATATAGACCGCCCCCTGCTGAACACTCCATAGTAATTACACCGTTCGTCATGACGTTGCTGTTTCTGAGAGAATTTTAACACTCCATGATCTACTAAATTAAGGGAAATAGCAGTATATGTGCCTTTCCCATAATTAATGTACATTAGAAATTTGTATAACTTTCCGTAAGTAATAACATATCAAAAAATAATTTTGGCCAGACTTCTCCTTTAAATACAGTTTAAAGTGCACCTGTCACTTAAAAAAAAAACATTTGACTTGATACAGCAAAAGTTTTGATTGGTTGGATTTCAACTGACTTCTCGAATAAGTGTGGAGAGAAAACTGCTGCTGGGCACTTCACTGCTGTCTGTGCATAAGACTGGGATGGTCCCATAGACCTATGTAGGGAGGCCATCTTGATCATGTGGCACAGAGCTGAGAGAGAAGCTGTTTAGTGAGCACTTTCCCTGTTCTGCTCTGAACACCCAAACTTCAACCAATCAAAAATTGTGACATGATTGTACAATGTTGATTGACCGCACTTGGTCGTAACGTGGCTTCAGTATTTGGACATGTAATGAAGCTTTGAACTTTTGCTTGATACTGGATGGTCATGGACTCTCTTACTCCTGTGTGTCTGTACAATGTGTCAAAAGTTTTTTTTAAAGTGACAGTGCCCATTTAAGTATGGCACTTATCAAAGTTCACTTAAGTCACAAATCAGCAATATATCAAAATAAGTAAAGACATACAGCAGCTGATAAGTATGGGAAGAATTGAGATTTTTAATAGTTTTTAATGTAAATTACAAATCTATATAACTTTCTGAAGCCAGTTGATTTGAAAGAAAAAGATTTTCGCTGGTTAACCCCTTTAAGAACATGCCTTTATCGGACACATCTCCAAAGTGTAATCCTTGGTACAGAGCTGAACAAAGGATATAAGGGTCCCCTCCCAATACTAATCATCCATCGTAGTAATTCCCATGGTATGTACTCATTGTCAGGATGGGGGAGTAAGTGCGTTTTCAGGTCTAGAACTCTCTGACATCTTAGTTACTGAAATGGGAGGAAGCCATGCAGCAAATTGGACACCTACTGAGAGTTCTTTCAGTCATTTTCTGGTTGCATTAGAGGCTTATTGTCCTGGAGGTTCCCACATGATGTATTAAAGGTCTGGATTTAACCTTCTCCTACGGTCTGATAATGCATTGACAATAACAGCTAGATTCATGCTATATCCTTGTTACACCGCTCTCCACCAACCATATCATAGACCTTACATAAAAATAATAATAAAAAAATAAAAAACAAAACATTGAACTTGACTGCTACCTCTATGTTTAAAAGGGGATTCATTTCTGAATTTACTTCTGTTATTTATTTGATGCTGCTTTCAGGCTTTATAAAGGGTCTCAGCAGCAACAGTGACCCCTAAAGGCCGTACAAGTAAATTCAACGAAATATTACAAGAATTATATCGAAACCTAACTCTACTGAAAACCTGAAGGTTCATGTGCTGTCAGCCCCAATATCACCTCTTCATGTCACACAGCTGTTAGGTATTGGTTGATGGGAATGTACCGTCACTTGTCTCTTTGCCTGTCAATGAAAGAAACAATAGGCTTTTTTGCTGCTCAATACAATTAATAATTGGATTATACATAGCAAAAACAGTGATCTCTTGCTGTCAGGCATGATGGCTGCCCCCTGATGTGTCGTTCTCCTATATAGTGGGTCACCAGCTCTACAGGGCTAAAAAAAATGTTAAACATTCCCTGACCTTCCAGAGCCATTATTTCTCTAGCCAAGGAGAGACCACTGGGACCCCCACTGATCAGGAGAATGGAGGCCTTGTCTTCTGAGTGAATGGAGCAGCAGTGCACATGCTCAGCCACCAGTCAATTCACTCCCTATGGGGATTACATACATAGCCCCAGTCATGTTCTTAGGCTTCTTAAATTGTAACTAACTTTTTTTTTTTTTTTTTTTTTTTTTAATTAGGGCAATTTACAACTTTTTTCCCCATTATACCTGAATAACATTAAATAGCTGTACAAAGCTGGACAGCTGAGCAGGATCCTAAGTACAAGCAGCAGCAAGTAGCAGAGCTGTGCCAGCACTGCTCACACAGGTAATTCTAAAGGACATAGAGCTGTGACTAGTCACAGCCTACACGACTAGCCCCCTGCCTCATGCACGGGATTATAAAGTATTTTACAGGACATGAAGAGCTCGGAACCCCTGACACTGATGGAAACCCTGCTGCAAGGTATGTGCAGCTGTTCTGGGAGCCCAATCAGCGGAATTGGTTCCCTTTAAAGCGACTCTGTATCCACAGTCCATCCCCCCCCAAAACCGCTTGTACCTTCGGATAGCTGCTTTTAATCCAAGATCTGTCCTGGGGTCTGTTCGGCAGGTGATGCAGTTATTGTGCTAAAAAAACATCTTTTAAATTTGCAGCCCTGTGCCCAATGGCCGTGGCTTGGAGTATCTGTGTCCTTACTTTGCACCACCCCTCCATCCCTCCTCCCCACCCTCTTCATCATTTTTCCTATTCCTCTGTAGTTAAAACTACACAGGTGCCTTAACGATCCAGCCCATGTGCCGTTCTGACACAGCTGATGAATAGAAGACAATCTGCAGGGAGGAGGGACAGAGAGGTTGTGCCAGCCTAATGCATGCACCATCTAGGCCACGGCCGTTGGGCACGGGGCTGCCAGTTTAAAACTTGTTTTTTAGGACAATAATTGCATCACCAGCTGAATGGACCGCAGGACAGATCTTGGATTAAAAGCAGCTATCTGAAGGTACAAGCAGATTGGGGGGGGGGGGGGGGGGTCAGATTGTGGGTACAGAGTCGCTTTAACACTTTAAACAGTGTTGGTTATCTTATGTTCTTTGTATGTACTGTTACTTTATTTGTCACATTGTTTGACAGCATAAACATTTTTTTTATTATCATGTGTTACAGCATAGATAGGAAGAGACAAGCTAATAGGGAGATAGTTGCATGAGAAGTTCCAGCCTCTGAGCTCAACCGGATTGTAAAGGGAAGCCCCTGCCATCCAAGTCAAGTCAAGTATTCCAGAAGGGTCTACAAGAAGCCCGAGAGAGAAGCCCTGGTCGATTGTGTCTTCTGAATTAGCTCTGACTTTTCATAAGTCGACTTGAGCACATTAACAGCCAAGTCACTATTACCATTTGACACTGTGAGGATAGGTTCTACATTCTACAACTTTTTTTTAGTCCAGGGATGGATAATTCTGCTCAAGGGTCCTCTGGCATTTACTGCTCTCTCAGTAGGCCAGGAATCATATGACAAAGTAGAGTTTTTCTGTAAGTTCAAATATTTCCTCTTACTCAAAATCAGCAATCTTAACAGAGCCTCGGAAGCAGAGTCTTAAAGTAGTGAGTTTCTTTAAAGGAGAAGTCTGGCAAAATATTTTATTAAAGTATTGTATTTCCCCAAAAAGTTATACAAATCACCAATATACACTTTATTACGGGTAATGCTTATAAAGTGCTTTTTTCCCTGCACTTACTACTGCATCAAGGCTTCACTTTACTGGAGCCACAGCCCGCACAGCTCTGGGAGTCGGGGCGGGACATCACCATGTTATCCAGGAAGTGACATCACTATGTTATCCAGGAAGTGAAGCCTTGATGCAGTAGTAAGTGCAGGGAAAAAAGCACTTTATGAGCATTTCCCGTAATAAGTGGATTTGGGATTTGTATAACTTTTGGGGGATATACAATACTTTAATAAACTTTTTCGCCGGACTTCTCCTTTACGTAGATCCATAAGTCATAGCCACCAAGCCATATAATTACCAAAGTCCCTTAGAGTCCAGTAGTTAATCTTCTCTTAGCAGTATTCTTAAAGGGACAGTGACCAACTCCTTTTACTTTCAAGTGTAAAAGCTGTATTTTCCTTGTGCTTTAGAGACTGTATTATTGTTGGTTTTTTGCACAAGAACTGTTCAGTAACTAGCACAGAAATTTACAATTGTTTCACAGAATCATATATCAGATGTCATTTGCCTGCACTTTGTATTACTGACACAGCTTATTGACAAAGGAGTGTGTGTGTTGTACACTAAGGACTAGAGATGAGCGCAACTCGGGCGCAACTCCAATCATTCAGCATTGGCATACCAGTGGCTAAAGAAGTTACATGCAGCCCTAGGGAGTCCACGAAAACATGGATATAACCAGTGTCGGACTGGGCCACCGGGGGATCGGGGATTTCCCCGGTGGGCCCCGAGCAGGAGTAGGCCCCGCCCCCCAGTCAGGGGACACAGGGCTGGAGACCACAAGAATGTGGTCTCCACCCAGTAAGCCCAGCGGGGGCCCCCGTGCTCCTAGGGGGCCCACTCAGCCGCCGGTTGCCGCACCTTCCCTTTTAACTGGAAGCGATCGAAACGATCGCTTCCAGTTAAATGTAGCAGTGTTCCGATTGACAGGGCGAGAAGCCATTGGCTTCCCACCCTGTCAATCACTCTTGTGACCGCAAGCAGCTTCTTGCTTGCGGTCACAAGCGTGGTGCTACCGCCGCCTCCCCTGACAGATGAGCAGCTGCTGGTTCCGGGCAGCGTCATCACCAGAGAGCTCCGTGCGCAGTGCGGCAGCGGGGACTTCCGGTTCACATAACGCATACTGGAAGTCTCAGCCGCTGCGGTGCACACAAAGCTCTCTGGTGGTGATGCTGCCAGGACCAGGAGCTGCTCGTCTGTCGGGGAAGAGAAGAAGGGGCCCGCGACCGTCGGGGGAGCGTGGTGACAGGTGAGTTGGGTTTTGTTGTTTTTTACCAGCACTGGGGGCTATAGGGGAGGGAGGGGGAGTGGATGGCCAGCACTGGGGGCTATAGGGGAGGGAGGGGGAGTGGATGGCCAGCACTGGGGGCTATAGGGGAGGGAGGGGGGGTGGATGGCCAGCACTGGGGGCTATAGGGGAGGTGGATGGCCAGCACTGGGGGCTATAGGGGAGGGAGGGAGGGAGGGGGGTGGTTGGCCAGCACTGGGGGCTATAGGGGAGGGAGGGGGGTGGTTGGCCAGCACTGGGGGCTATAGGGGAGGGAAGGGGGTGGATGGCCAGCACTGGGGGCTATAGGGGAGGTGGATGGCCAGCACTGGGGGCTATAGGGGAGGGAGGGGGGTGGTTGGCCAGCACTGGGGGCTCTAGGGGAGGGAGGGGGTGGTTGGCCAGCACTGGGGGCTATAGGGGAGGGAGAGGGGGTGGATGGCCAGCACTGGGGGCTATAGGGGAGGTGGATGGCCAGCACTGGGGGCTATAAGGGAGGGAGGGGGTGGTTGGCCAGCACTGGGGGCTATAGGGGAGGGAGAGGGTGTGGATGGCCAGCACTGGGGGCTATAGGGGAGGTGGATGGCCAGCACTGGGGGCTATAGGGGAGGGAGGGGGGTGGTTGGCCAGCACTGGGGGCTATAGGGGAGGGAGGGGGGGTGGATGGCCAGCACTGGGGGCTATAGGGGAGGTGGATGGCCAGCACTGGGGGCTATAGGGGAGGGAGGGGGGTGGTTGGCCAGCACTGGGGGCTATAGGGGAGGTGGATGGCCAGCACTGGGGGCTATAGGGGAGGGAGGGGGTGGTTGGCCAGCACTGGGGGCTATAGGGGAGGGAGGGGGGGTGGATGGCCAGCACTGGGGGCTATAGGGGAGGTGGATGGCCAGCACTGGGGGCTATAGGGGAGGTGGATGGCCAGCACTGGGGGCTATAGGGGAGGGAGGGGGAGTGGATGGCCAGCACTGGGGGCTATAAGGGAGGGAAGGGGGTTTATGGCCAGCACTGGGGGCTATAGGGGAGGGAGGGGGGGTTTATGGCCAGCACTGGGGGCTATAGGGGAGGGAGGGGGATGGCCAGCACTGGGGGCTATAGGGGAGGGAGGGGGGTTTGTGGATGGCCAGCACTGGGGGCTATAGGGGAGGGAGGGGGTGGATGGCCAGCACTGGGGGCTATAGGGGAGGGAGAGGGGTGGATGGCCAGCACTGGGGGCTATAGGGGAGGGAGAGGGGTGGATGGCCAGCACTGGGGGCTATAGGGGAGGGAGAGGGGGGGAGGGCCAGCACTGGGGGCTATAAGGGAGGGAGGGGGGGGGGGGGTGGCCAGCACTGGGGGCTATAGGGGAGGGAGAGGGGGGGAGGGCCAGCACTGGGGGCTATAGGGGAGGGAGGGGGGATGGCCAGCACTGGGGGCTATAGGGGGGGGTGGCCAGCATTGGGGGCTATAGGGGAGGATGGACAACATAAGGGGGGATGGGCAATATGAGGGGGCTATGGGGGGGATAGACAACATAAGGGGGCTATGGGGGGATGGACAACATAAGGGGGCTATGGGGGGATAGACAACATAAGGGGGGCTTTAGGGGGGATGGACAACATGAGGGGGGCTATATGGGGGAATGGACAACATGAGGGGGCTATATGGGGGGAATGGACAACATGAGGGGGCTATATGGGGGGAATGAACAACATGAGGGGGCTATATGGGGGAATGGACTACATAAGGAGGGTATCTATATTGAAGAAGGACAACATGAGGGGGCTATATATATGGGGATGGACAACATAAGGGGGTCTACCTATATGGGGCATGGACAACACTAAGTTGTCTATATTGAGGACTGAACAAAGGACCATCTATAAGGTGCCTACACAGAGGGGACCATATACTATAAGGGAGATATATATACATAGATTCAGCCTACCCACTAAATGAGGGCATAAAGGGGCCAATACAGATGTGCAGTGTGTATAGAGATGAGGATGGTGACAGAGTGAGGAACCTAATATATTTCTCTGGCAGATTCTGTGGATTCGTGGCTCATAGAAGTTCTCATAACGGCCCAGGACAGATGGAGAAGAAGAAGAAGAAGAGGGAAGAACTCTGATCAGAGAAGACGTCCCCTGTGAGTCACCTGATATATCTGCGCTGTAATTTATATGGTGTACGGAACCTGTGTAGAGCTGGGAACCTCTATATGACTGGATGAGGTGATAGTGATCTGTGTACAGAGGATTATTCAGTAGCAGCAGTGGTGTTAGTCAGTATGTGGTGGTGTTAGTCAGTAGCAGCGGTGGGGTTAGTCAGTATGTGGTGGTGTTAGTCAGTAGCAGCGGTGGGGGTTAGTCAGTATGTGGTGGTGTTAGTCAGTAGCAGCGGTGGGGTTAGTCAGTATGTGGTGGTGTTAGTCAGTATGTGATGGTATTAGTCAGTATGTGGTGGTATTTGTTACTTGTAATCTGGTGCAGTGTTCATTGGTCTTAGTATACTGGTTCTGGTCAGTAACAATATGGTGGAGATGGTATTGGTTGTGGTGTGACGGTAATATTTCCCCCTTGTATACTGTTCTTATTGGTAATATTGGTCTCAGTATACAGGATTTGGTCAGTAACAGTATGGTGGTAATATGTATGGTGATAATATTTCCCTCCTATATACTGGTATTATTGGTATACAGGATTTGGTCAGTAACAGTATGGCGGTAATATGTATGGTGATAATATTTCCCCCTTGTATACTCGTATTATTGGTAATATTGGTATACAGGATCTGGTCAGTAATAGTATGGCAGTAATATGTGTGGGGATGTTTGCTCTTTATATACTGGTGCTATTGGTAGCATACAGTAGTATACAGTGTTATCATGCAAAGAAAATTGTCTTATAGCCCAATTACATCGGCCAATTATCGGTAACAAGCGCTCCTAGGAAGCCCCATGTAAAAGTGCCAGAGATCAGCTGACAAATGCCCCATAGTCGGCTGATTTGATCTTTTGTGCGGGTGTAATAATCATTGCTGTCAGCCGCACATCTCTATATATTCCTACCCTGCTGATTAGCAATCGTTTGCTGCCCCATATCACGCCGTGTTACTGGACCCTTATTAATGTTACCATAGATAAGTGCGGTGGCAGAAGGGTGGGCCCCAAGAATGATTTCCCCTGGTGGGCCCAAGGACTCCAGTCCGACACTGGATATAACCATAGGCCATAGGCTGTATCCATGTTTCTCTGAACTCCCTAGGACTGCATGCAACTTCTTCATTCTCAGGCTCGAGCATGCTCAAGTTGCACTCATCTCTGCTAGGGACATTACGCCAGCTTTTTACCACCCTGACATGTGACATATGCAGCGCACTACTGCACCTAGCTAGCAGTGCATTGTGCCATCTGTTGCACCCCTAGTTGGCCACCACACCACACACCTTTATGGTGTTCTCCCCAAGGAGAAACATTACCAAGAAGTTAGCCAAACAATGTGGATAGGTAACAATGCTTCAAATAGCCCCTTCAGGGGCAAAGACATGGAGACCCTATGAATAAGCATAATAATCCCTTAGGCACTCTGTGTCAGGCACCATAGTCTACCCCTAGAAGCAAAGTTTCACTGGTGTCAGGCCGGCATCTAGAGCCACCACCTATCCTATCAGTAGGCTGGTTCGAACTCCAAATGCCAGCCATACCGTATTTCTAGTGGCGTCCAGGACTGGGAAAGCTGCGGTGGGGGTCTCAGCCGCCTTACACCTACTTATCAGACATTACAAAATATCTGACATAAAATACCACATTCTAGATACCGCTTTCCCGAAATAAACTATTCTTTATAGCATGGCGGAGGCTCACAGTTCTCTCGGGAATACCAATTACCTGACTGAGCAATGCAGTTTGAACTGTGAAAGTGAGTGTGAACCGCATGAATCTCCGAGGAGATCTCCTGTTATAAGGCATTAGTGTCAGGCCGTGTCATCTGCATCGCCAGTAAAATAACACATACAGCTTCTGTGGTCTAATAAATTCCTCCTGCTCGGGAGCCAATGATGTATACAGCAAGACCGCATTACCAACTGATTATGTGGAGTTTGGGTACTAATTCTGTGTCGCGGTAAGAGTCTCCGGCTGTAAGAATGAATATATAAATTTATCAGTCAGAATAAGATGCATACAAACTCGTATAGCTAAGCTTCCATAGGGAATAATATCTTCACAGGCAGTTTTATTGATCCAAAACACTTAAAGGACAACTCCGGCCAAAAGCATTTTTTAATATGTTATCAGTTAGGGAAAGTTAGACAAATTCCTAATATACATTAATTATGGGAAATGCACATATACTGCTATTTCCCTTAATTTAGTAGATCACTGAGACTTCAAAATCTCAGAAATTTGGTGACGTCACGAACCGGGGGTGTAATTCCACTAGAGTGTTCAGCAGGGGGGGCACTATATATAGAAGTCAATGAGTACCATTGACTTCTATATATATAGTGCGCCCCTGCTGGACACTCCATTGGAATTACACCCTGATTCGTCTATGGAACAGGTGAGTCTGCACACTGTACTACTCCCCCATCATCTATCTGCTAATAGTTCGCTGCTGTAATTGAGGCCCCAGTCTCAGGGGGGGAAGTAGGCCTCAGACAGGGGCCTACTCCCCCCCTGAGACAGGGGCCTCAATTACAGCGGCGGGTCCGCTGATGTAATTGGGGCCCCGGTCTCTGGGGGGGAGTAGGCCCTGGTCTGAGGCCTACTTACCCCCTGAGACCGGGGCCTCAATTACAGCGGCGGACCCGTCCGGACCCCCTGTCACCGCTGCCGCCCCTGCTCATCTGGCGGGTCCGCTTATGTAATTGAGGCCCCGGTCTCAGGGCGGGGGAGTAGGCCCCGGTCTGAGGCCTACTTCCCACCCTGAGACCGGGGCCTCAATTACAGCAGCGGACCCCCTGTCGCAGTCGCTGCCCCTGCTCGTCCAGCGGGTCCGCTGATGTAATTGAGGCCCTGGTCTCAGGGGGGTAGTAGGCCCAGGTCTGAGAGGCCTACTTCCCCCCTGAGACCGGGGCCTCAATCATACCTTTCAACATTTTGGACGGCCAAAGAGGGACAGTTCTGGCTCATGCTAGGAAAATTTTACAGGCATTTCTTTTTAATTTATTCTATGCATCCTTAGGTCGCATTCACACATTAGTAACGCTCTGTAATTGCGGACCCAAAACTGCAGACAGGATTAAAAAATGCGTTCAGTTCCTGTCGGCATTTGCAGATACCCACTGTCATATAGGTGACACAGACGCACAATGGTTTCATCATTTTGTTGCAGCATGGATCATGTCCCCAAATGGATCAGAAACATCTACAGATGTGTGTATGGGACCATAGAACTCAGTGAGTCTGCATGTGTTACAGCGGCCATAATGTCACATGATTTATGTAAATATAACAATTTTTAGGATCCAGCTTGCACCACATGATAGAATAATATGCAAGTTTGGGTCTATTATACAGTAAGAAACCAGACACTTTGTAGAGCAACATTGAAGGTTTATTAATGCAAATCTAATTCCTAGGTCAAAAAGAGGGACATGGGTCAAAAGTAGGGACTGTCCCTCCAAAAGAGGGACACTTGGGAGGTATGCCTCAATTACAGAGGCGGACCCGTCCGGACCCCCTGTCGCCGCCGCCGCCCCTGCTCGTCTGGCGGGTCTGCTTATGTAATTGAGGCCCCAGTCTCAGGGGGGGGGGGGGGGGGTAGGCCTTGGTCTGAGGCCTACTTCCCCCCTGAGACCGGGGCCTCAATTACAGCAGTGGACCCGCCGGACGAGCAGGGGCGGCGGTGGTGATGGGGATAGCCCTGGTACTACTTCCCCATTATGTGCTCATAGTATGAGCACATTATGGCGAAGTAGTACCAGGGCATATGTGATGGCAGCATATGAGCAGATAGATGATGGGGTGATGGGGGAGTAGTACAGTGTGCAGACTCACCTGTTCCAAAGACGAATCAGAGTGTAATTCCAATGGAGTGTCCAGCAGGGGCGCACTATATATAGAAGTCAATGGTACTCATTGACTTCTATATATAGTGTGCCCCCTGCTGGACACTCTAGTGGAATTTCACCCCCGGTTCGTGACGTCACGGTATTTCTGAGATTTTGAAGTCTCTGTGATCTACTAAATTAAGGTAAATAGCAGTAAATGTGCATTTCCCATAATTAATGTATATTAGGAATTTGTCTAACTTTCCCTAACTAATAACATATTAAAAAATGCTTTTGCCCGAACTTCTCCTTTAACCTCTTAAGGCCACATGACGTACCGGTACGTGATCTGTCTGCAAGAGGCGTTCAGAGCTGGGCCGCGCAGCGGCCACGCTCTGAACCGCCGCGATCCCGGATGCCGCGTGTAGCCCGGGACTGCGGGTATTAGCAGGCACTGCCCGATCGCCGTGCCTGCTTATTAAGTAATCGGAGGCAGCTGTCAAAGTTGACAGCTGCCTCAGATTACTTACTGCAGCCGATCGGTGGTGGTATAGTGGGGAGATCGCTCCTCCGGGACGATGTCCCGGAGGAGCGATCTCCGTGTGTTTTACCTGCCGGGGTCCGCTCCAAGATGGTGCTGACCCCGGCTCGGCACTTGGTTATTTTCAGCTGCAGCAGCCGAAAGCAATCAAGTGCCTATCTAATCGATCTATGCTGTATAACTATATACAGCATAGATCATTAAGAGGCTTCTAGTATATGTGTAAAAGTAAAAAAAAAAAAAAAAAAAAAAAGTGTTGTTGTTCGTAAAAAGCCCCCTCCCCTAATAAAAGTCAGAATCACCCCCCTTTACCCATGTTATAAATAAAAATAAATAAACAAACATGTTTGCTATCGCCGCGTACGGAATCGCCCAAACTATTAATTAATCACATTCCCGATCTCGCACAGTAAACGGCGTAAGCGCAAAAAAAAATCCCAAAGTGCAAAATTGCGCATTTTTGGTCGCATTAAATCCAGAAAAAATGTAATAAAAAGCGATCAAAAGTCGTATATGCGCAATCAAGGTACCGATAGAAAGTAAACATCATGGCGCAAAAAATGACACCCCATAGACCAATAGACCAAAGGATAAAAGCGCTATAAGCCTGGGAATGAAGCGAATTTAAGGAACATATATTTGTTAACAATGGTTTGAATTTTTTACAGGCCATCAGATAAAAGAAAAGTTATACATGTTATATATCGTTTTAATCGTAACAACTTGAGGAACATGCACAATAAGTCAGTTTTACCCCAGGGCGAATGGCGTACAAACAAATACCCCCCAAATAAAAGAAATGCTTTTTTTTTTTTTCAATTTCACCACACTTTGAATTTTTTTCTGGTTTCGCAGTGTACTTTATGCAAAAATTCAGCCTGTCAGTACAAAGTACAATAAGGGCTCATGTGGGTTTCTAGGTGGAAAAATGCAAGTGCTATGGCCTTTCAAACGGAAAAAACGAAAACGCAAAAACGAAAATTGGCCCGTCCTTAAAGGGTTAAGGACCAATGGAAATTCGAGAATATGTGTTTTGTCTGAGGCAACTTGTATGTTAGGTATAGTAAAGCTGCCTATACAATGGAGATTATGGATGATTAAGGGTAGGGTCACACTGCGTTTTTGCAGTCTGTTTAACATATCTGTTTGATGGGGGAAACCAGATGCAAAAATGGATGCAAATAGGGACAGTTGTGTGCATCCATTTTGATCTTTTTTTTAATTGACTTCCACAGTAAAAAAAAAAAAAATAATCTAAATGGAAGCACACAATTGTGTATGTATTTGCATCCATTTTTGCATTTGCTTTTTTAGTGTACACAAAAATGTGGCTGACCACATTTTTGGGTACGTTAAAGGAGAAGTCAGGCGCAAAATTTTTATTAAATCTGACATGACAACCTTCACTGACCAACCATGAATGAGAAGTCATTCCAAAAACATCCATTGGAAGTGTCTGGCCAGCTTTACTCATTACAACTAACCAAACCAAATGTTGGGGCTGATTCTGAGAAGTCCTAGAAAGTTATAGAAGGCAGTAAGTCTGGAAAAGGAAACAAACCAATCAACGAGATGGAGGGATGAAAGGCCAGACATAATGATCATACCAATGAAAAAGATCCAAACAGAAGAATCTGTCACTAGGTTTATGCTGCCTTAAATGAGGGCAGCACAAACTAGAGATAGAAATGCTGGAGAGAACAGTGTGTTACTTAACATCATTCTGGTTAGCGGTTCTCCTGATATCGAGGAGAATGGGCTTTGTGCTGCGCCACTTCCCCACCCTCCAGATGTTGATTGACAGATGCAGGGGCGGATTAACTTTACCATAGGCCCCGGGCTGTTCACCAAGCCTGGGCCCCCCCACCCCACTGTAACTATGGCAGCACTAGCCTGGCGTTCATAGTACAGGATAGATAATGTCATGATGTCCTGATTTGTGCAAAATTGCCATAAAAAAACTGTGATTTTTTGCAAATCATGGCAGAAGTGTAGCCAGGAGACAGTACACCATTGAAAGTATAAGTCTTTTTGGGTGGTCATGGGCCCCCCAGGAGCTCAGGGCCCCGGGCAGCCGCCCAAAACGCCCCTATTATAATCCACTACTGGACAGATGTCTGCCGATATAGAGTATAGATGGACAACTGCCAATCAGCAGCTGGTGGGCTGAGTGTACTGCTGCTCATAAATATCCAGGAGTACTAAGCACTTGCACCTTGTCTGCTTTGGCTAATATTCTTTCTAAAAACAACTTTTATTCTGGCAGCACAGAAAGGCGGGATGTCAATGAGGAGGGGCCAAGAGCATCCTTGCAAGGATGCTCTAGGCCCCACCCTTTTTGTCACCCTGCCTCGCCACACAACTGAAATAAACGTTTTTAGCCAGAATACCGGGCCCTGGGACCAGACATAAAGTTATGAAGTCTAGAAAACAGAACCAGCAGTTTGGGGGTTGTGGGTAGGGTGGTGGTGGGTGGTACAGATTCCCTTTAACTACTCATATGGACACTTAGGATCATGGGGTCAAAGCCACCTTAACTTCACCTAATAACAATAAGAGATCTATAGGTTATGGCTAGATTGCCAAATTAACCATAGAATACATCGAATTGTGTGCGATAGTAGCGTCCGATTCGGATTTCATTCACTATCAAGGTTGATGACCTCAATTTCAAAAAGTTGTCAACCATTTGATTTTCCATTGGACACACCAATACTTGATGACCCCCCAAACATTTGGTGTTTGCTGACATAAGGTAAATGTGAGAGAGTTGGAAGCCCTCCGTGCTCAGTATCGGCTTTCCTTTTGTTATTTCATACATTCAGCACGTGCAGAAGCTGCAATAGACAAATGAGAGGCGCAGAGATGTGTCATTCCCGCAGAGTCACACACCGGAGAGGAGAGTGGGAGAGAAGAGCTGAAGAGAAGGAGACAGCAGGGAGAAGTGAACAAAGAAAGAAAGAAGGAGAAGGAAACACTGGATTTAGGTTCAAGGCGAAATGGCTGGTACAAACGCTTATTGCCTGTGTCCCAATTGTTCACATGGGCACACTTGGCTATTCTAAATAAGCATGTGTAAAGAAAGACTGTCTAACTGTAATTGCCTTGTATCTAAAGGTGTCTATACATAAGAGAAAAGCTGGCCAAACCAGCCCATTTTGAAAGGACCATCTGCCCACCTTGTATATACAAAGGTTTGCACATTATTCCACCATAACCAGGGGTGTGGAATAACAACACTCAAACCTTTTGTTCTCAGGTTGATAAGTCACTGCCAGAGATGCCAAGCAGTGATAAAGGCGTGCTATATATGTGATGTTCGACCACTTCTGTGATAACGGAGTATTGAGTGTTTTTTTTACAGGTGTGATGTAGGTACCTGCTTTGGCCGGCTTACTGTCCCCAATGGTCGGTAACTTCCGGGAGTGTTGAGGGTAACTTGGGCACTTGTCATGGTAACCTGGAGTGGTAGCAGACCCACCCGGGTAGTTTGTACCGCCACTCAGAGAACGGGGAGGTAACCCAAGTGTTCGATGGTGTGTGTGTGTGTGCGTTTAGTCAAAAATAAAATACTTTACTGAATAAGACATTGGTTTAACAGTACACGCGATACAGTAGTGCAAATCTTGACACGGAAATGTTGTGGCTGACAGTGAGGTAGAACCAGTGCTTGTAGAAGTAGGTGCTTTGTAGAGAGAAGGAAGAGGAGTTGCAGAGGAGCCCTGCCCAATGTAGTGAATGTGCTCTGTCGGAACAGGTGTAGAGGTAGAGATAAGAAGATACTCGTACTCACAGATGCCAGTTGTGGCTCTGAACCGCCTTATGCCCCCTAGTTGCGAGATATCAGTCCTAGGTGGGTAATACGAGCCCCAGTCAATGGTTATATGGGTGTAGCAGGATTCTGAGACTTTCCAGTTGTCCTGCGCTGCGTGGTAGGATACGTAGTCCATTTCCCTGGTAGCTTTGTTCCACTGGGGTCAGTTCCTCTTGTTTCAGGAGACTGCCCTGCACTGTTTAGAGATGTTTCTGACGTGGGCTAGGGTTATCTTAGACTGTCTTCACTTCCTCCACCAAGACTAACTCCTCCTACAGGGGCTTAACTAAACCCTCCAGTGAGTGGTGGGGCGGAGTGTGTGTAAGAGAAGAGAGAGAATAAGACATAGGTTAGAAGAAGGAGCAACTGTGACTGGTCAGCACACAAACACGTAGTACAAAACAGTTAACCCTTGGCTCTTCAGCTGTGCATAGAAGAAACAAAAACAGTGGTGACACCTAGTGGGGAAAACACAATACTACATCTCCCACTTGAACCTGTAAGAGCGATTTACTCAGGTGCTCTCGACAGCATTAGTGGTGGGACACCACATATACACAGGACAAGCATGCATGTATTCTCATCGAGGATTTCCCTCTCTCTCCCAATACCTGCCAATAATGGAGAGTAACATATTTGGGCGCTCTGAGACCTAGGGATAATGGTATACAGAATTGTAGGTACAGTACTTCATGAGCCCAGACTTACTAAAACTGTCTAATTCTTAGACAGTGTTAACATACACCTATGATGATGGTTGACCAAAATGTCAATTTGTAAATTATGTGCAAACAATCTACATGATGGCTGATGGCAGACCTAAGGTCCCCATACACCTCAGATCTGCCAGCTTAGGGTATGTTCACACTGAGTAAAAACGGCGGTCAGAGGCACGCAAGCCCTCCCATACAGACACTGTGGGACACTGAGGCATGAGGGATTCTGCAGCAGAGAGCTCCACCGCTTTTACTCAGTGTGAACATACCCTTAGCCTGGCATGTTTTTGGCACAATTCCTTATACTCATTCATACAATTGAACCCATAGAATTGTGGCCAAATAAAAATGTATGGCTAACCTAAAAAGGTGCCAAAATTATCATATCGGTCCTGCTCTTACATTGTCTAAGTTTAGCCCAACTATTAGTTGGCTTAAAGGGTTTGTGCGGGAACCAGTAAATCACGACAGCACTGAAAGTTTTTCAGCCCCCCATCCAAGCTGTTGAGGAGAGGGTCTAAGTTTGATCATCATTAGCGGGCAAAACCTCACCCACACATGATGTTCAATAAAGTGTTGCTGCAACATGAAAACCTTGCACCCTTCGCTCCACCTCTTGGAATTGATACTTCCAAGTGATGGGAAAAAGTAACTGCCGGGGTGCAGGAGGCTTTAACCCTCTATAGCATGTGCATTATTCGTGCATGGTGTCTCATCTTAAAGGGGTTATCCAGCGAAAATCTTTTTCTTTTAAATCAACTGATTCAGAAAGTTATATTGATTTGTAATTTACTTCTATTTAAAAATATCAAGTCTTTCCATACTTATCAGCTGCTGTATGTCCTGCAGGAAATGCTGTTTTTTTTTTACAGAGCTCTCTGCCGCCAACTCTGTCCGAGACAGGAACTATCCTAAGCAGGAAAGGTTTTCTATGGGGATTTGCTACTGCTCTGGACAGTACCTGTCTCAAACAGAGGTGGCAGCAGAGAGCACTGTGTCCCACTGAAAAGAAAACATTATTTCCTGCAGGACATACAGCAGCTAAGTTTAGGAAGACTTGAGATTTTTAAATAAATTACAAATCTATACAACCTTCTGACACCAGTTGATTTTAAAGAAAAAAGATTTTCGCTGCAGTACCCCTTTAAGCTGCTCCTCCTTAAAGGGGGTAGATGTTCTTATTCCATCTGCCATCTATCGTACCAAACATCAGTCAACAAAGAAAGAAGGGGCAATCTAAGCTCGCCTGTCCCTTCACATGGGAAATCTACTCGCTACATTTGCTTTTATTTGGAGAAAAAAACAATTTACTTCTATACAGCTTATGTGTAATTGGTAAAATTGCTGTAATTGATTTTCATCTATTCAGTCCCATCACACCATTTCAACATGACAATTTCTATTTCATCCCAATGCAGTCAATATAAACAGATTAAATTGTGGATAGGGCCTGGCTCTACCCTTATTGTGATCAGCACATGAAAACAATGCGCAGTACTATGCGTTAACCACAAGAGGTCGCTGCTGAGCTCTGCTGTCCTCGCTTCAATATGCTTCCATTAATCTCTCTGCATGTAGTCTTTATTCTGCAATGTGCGCCCAGACAGCTCTGCTCAGTAACAAAGTAGCTAAGGGGAGATGCACTATGTAATTACGAGTCAGGAAATCCACTTTAGTCTTGAGTGTTTAATGCACAACTCGAATTTTACAAGAAAACTTCCTCACGTACCAATTACGATGGTTAAGTAATGAAGTACAGCGGAACAAGAGAGTTCAATGGGGATTCATCTATTAACATAATGGGAGCAAAAATACAGTTTACCAGAAACAGTGAAGGGTTAAATGAAACCCTGCAACATAAGGGACGACCCTCCTGATCTTATTCTCACAATATAATATGGTAGATCCGTATATATTTGATGCAGGCCACAATATTATGAATCTATATGGAGGGAGAGGAGATTGGCAGCTGGTAAAGACCACTGATGTCACTTATCTTAAAGGGAAACAGATGTGGAAATCAAACATGACCAATGTAATCACTTCATTATGGGGTCTGCTGGGTATAGCAGCTACTAGTGGAGAGGTTGGCTGGTGGATACAAATCACCTAGATATGTATCTGTACTGGGGGAGGGGAGGTGAACATTAAAAGGCTTAGATCTTCTATGTGAGGGAACCATGGGATACAGGGAGATGCCAAGCTCAGATATATACGTGTATGTATAGTGTGTATTAGGGTCTCTGGGACCTAGAGAAAGCCTAGTCTCCATCCACATACAGTGATTGACAGCTTGTCTTGTATCAATGTTTATTCAAGGAAAGCTGACATTTAGTAATGACTAAGGGGAAGGAGGACTCACAGGCTTTCTCCGTATGTGTGGGCAGGGAAGGAGGACTCACAGGCTTTCTCCGTATGTGTGGGCAGGGAAGGAGGACTCACAGTCTCGCTCTCTGTGTGGCCAGGGAAGGAGGACTCACAGGCTTTCTCTATGTGTAGGCAGGGTAGGAGGACTCACAGGCTTTCTCTATGTGTAGGCAGGGTAGGAGGACTAACAGGCTTTCTCTATGTGTAGGCAGGGTAGGAGGACTAACAGGCTTTCTCCGTATGTGTGGGCAGGAAAGGAGGACTCACAGGCTCGCGCTATGTGTGGGCAGGGAAGGAGGACTCACAGTCTCTCTCTCTCTGTGGGCAGGGAAGGAGGACTCACAGTCTCGCTCTCTGTGTGGCCAGGGAAGGAGGACTCACAGGCTTTCTCTATGTGTAGGCAGGGTAGGAGGACTCACAGGCTTTCTCTATGTGTAGGCAGGGTAGGAGGACTAACAGGCTTTCTCTATGTGTAGGCAGGGTAGGAGGACTAACAGGCTTTCTCCGTATGTGTGGGCAGGAAAGGAGGACTCACAGGCTCGCTCTATGTGTGGGCAGGGAAGGAGGACTCACAGGCTTTCTCTATGTGTGGCCAGGGAAGGAGGACTCACAGGCTTTCTCTATGTGTGGCCAGGGAAGGAGGACTCACAGGCTTTCTCTATGTGTAGGCAGGGTAGGAGGACTAACAGGCTTTCTCCGTATGTGTGGGCAGGAAAGGAGGACTCTCAGGCTCGCTCTATGTGTGGGCAGGGAAGGAGGACTCACAGTCTCTCTCTCTCTCTCTCTGTGTGGGCAGGAAAGGAGGACTCACAGGCTCGCTCTATGTGTGGGCAGGAAAGGAGGACTCACAGGCTTTCTACATGTGGGCAGGGAAGGAGGACTCACAGGCTCTCTCTCGCTGTGGGCAGGGAAGGAGGACTCATAGGCTCGCTCTATGTGTGGGCAGGGAAGGAGGACTCACAGTCTCTCTGTGTGGACAGGGAAGGAGGACTCACAGGCTTTCTATATGTGTTGCAGGACAAATCTGTTAAAGCTTTGGGGAAGCAGAACTTTCAGCCTTTCACTAAAGCTGGCTGAGAAGTGGGACTCACAGGCTTTTTCTTTGTGTAGGTGGAATAGCAAGATTCACAGGCTTTCTCTGAATAGGTGTGAAAGCAAGCGTTCTCTATGTGGATGGGGAAAGAGGACTCACAGGCTTTCCCTAAGACTCTGGACTGTTAAACACCTGTATTCATATCACAATACTAAGTCATCATTTATCATTATGCGCCCTGTCGAACGCTACGATAAAGGAGCAGATTTGCCCCTTTTTCCGTGGGGTATGCCTGATGGGTGGCCGGGGACGCAACAAGGCAGAGTGGCCTCCTCCCACACCTGATTTATGAAGGTTTACGCCTGGAAACAGCCGTAAACCAGGCAAAAATGTACACCTGCTTCAGAGGAGGTGTAGATTTTCACGCAATGCCTGCACTAGGCGCAGAACCAGACGGCTGTACTAAGAGGCATGTGCCTCTCGTTGCCATTTTCCTGAATCCTACATTTTATAAATATGTAAATTGGTAAGTTTGGTGCACTGGGGGAGGTACTACAGCCATTGTGCAATGATCTCCCTGCTACTGCCTCTTCATGAATATTCTGGCAGCACTCACACAGTGACATCACTCCGGCACTCATCATTGCAGTATGCTGGATGAATATTCATAAGGATAGGGGTGGGCAGATTGGTGCACTGAGGGCTGTAGTACAGCTCCTAGTGTACCAAACTGCCCAGTTGACATATTAATAAAACACAGGATTTACCAAATCTATTTGGTCTACCTGTATATCCAAATTTAAATTGGTTTCGCCTGCCCCTCCACTAATTTCTTTCCTGCTTCATCCATCCTTCACCCGGGATTAGAATCTGGAGTAGTCCAAACCTGGGGAAGTAAAAAACTCTTCCAGTTCGCAGATGTGGTTAACCCTGTTACTCGCGCGCTGTTGTCCTTTGAGGATTTGGCTGATAGATATAACCTACCCTCCTCGGAGCGGTATACTTACCTGCAGCTCCAGCATTTTATGAGGGCATGCCTGGGAGCCACTACAGTCTCCAGGCCAACAGCGTTCCAGCAACGGGTTCGAATTGGCTCCTCGGCCAAGGGCCTAATCTCGGACATCTATAAAATCTTGGGGTCTCCTAGTGATGATACTCCAATTCAACATAAATATATGGATAGATGGGAGACGGCCCCGGGACAGGAAATCTCCCCGGAATGTTGGTCAATTATCTGGGATAGGGCAGCTACCTCCTCTATCTAGGCCAGCTACCTCCTCTATCTGTGTAACTTACAGAGACCCAGTATAAACTGATGACGATGTGGTATCACACCCCGGAGCTCCTGCATAAATTAAATGGGAGCATTCCCTCCACGTGTTGGAGATGCTTTCAAGCAGTAGGCTCAATTTATCACATTTTTTGGACTTGCCCAGTAGTCATAGAATACTGGACGGCCTTTTTCAACAATTTTTCCTCCATGTTCCCACAACCTATTTCTCGGGATCCAGTGATCTGTCTACTGAACCTCACCCCCAAAACCACCAAACTCTTACTGAATCTGTTGACGGTGGCCAAGACTCTGATAGCTCGGCACTGGAAACAGCAGACTCTTCCTCCTTTTACAGATTTGGTAATGAGAATTGAGGAAATCCGTTCCTTAGAATATCTCACAACCTCATTAAATTAAAGATTGGACCTCTTTGAGCAGGTCTGGGCCCCATGGGACACGTATTTGTCCACACAAGGCTTCACATGTTAGGAGATCACCTGTGCATTATTTTTTCCCGGTTTTCCCCTCCTCCCTCCCCCCTCCCATTGTGTTCCCCCCGTCGTCTGATTGTCTGTCCTGTTTGTTTTACATAACGCAAATCCAATGGGATATTCGTTCTAGCCCCTGCGACATTTCTAGAATTAGGCAGTTTTGTTAGACTGTGGTAATTTTATGAGTAGAATACCTTATCTGGACATCATAGACCGCTAGGATACTTGTTTGATTCATATTGTTTATACTGGCCTATTATTGTATCATTTGTTTCTCGGATTCATCTCTTTGAAATTGCTTCACTAAATGTATATGTTTACAATACAAAAATTCTAATAAAAATACAATTAAAAAAAACAACAACAAAAACACAGGATTTCAGGAAAACAGCCCTAGAGTACCTTCTTCTTTTGCATCTCCTACCCTATGGAAACATAAGAGCAGGCTAGATTCTTCTAACTTGTTGTTAGTTTCCCTTTAAAGGGGTACTCGAGAGACTGAAAAAAAATATATTTATTTATGTTAATACATTGCTTTATTAGTTATATTAATTTGTAACATAACCAATGAAATAAAAGTATATTTTTTATTTACATAGAAACTTGTGTTGAGTGGCAGCAGTGAGGGGCAACATGGTCCCTCTGCTGCCACCAACGTCTGTCGGTAACTGCAGGGCTGTCTAAGCCCAGCAGTTCCTGACCCCTGTCCCCAGGGGGTTGGATGCCCGACAAGATCTCTGTATGCAGCAGCATCAAAGCCACCCCCCACCCCCTTCCCTGGGGTACTATATATGAGAATATACAGTTCATGGGAACGAAACCCTGCTCTGTACAGCAGTGTATAGCATTGGTGGCAGCAGAGGGGCCCGTGCATATGTAAAAAAATTAAATAAACATTTTTATGAAGCTTTATTACAAAGTAATAGAACTTTATTAAAGCACTGTATTAGCAAAAAAAAAAATAGAAGAAAAAAAATCCAGTCTCCGGAGCACCCCCTTAAATAGTCAATGCCCATGGTAAACAAGCAGCCATGTAACTCTTTGCACATTCTTGTAAAACGTTTATTATCCTCTAGTACACCCAAAGTGACCCTCAGCGCAGAACATCCATCCTTCTATAATTCTCACAGATACTTGTCTTCTATCATTTCTTACTCCGCATGTTATGAACTATGGGATCTTGAGACAAACTAACTACATCCAGAATGTTCCATTGTTGCTTCCTCCCAATGACAAGACAGCCATCAAGATGAGAGCTGTTTGTTTACATCTCCTCACTGACACTACTTACATGGCAGAAAATAACCTTATTACAGTCAGTTTTATTATGGCTGTCAACAATTATTTAATTTGTAGAGAGAAGAAGAAACATAACATTTTGCATAAAAGCTGCATACTAGTGAGTTATGTTTTCCCAGTGCACAGCATAAGCAGCACATATGACAGACAGTCTTTTATAGCAAAAGTTACATTGCATAGCCTTAACACTTAACTGAACAATAACATATGTAAACGATACATCTTAGAATACGGAACAAATACCCGCTACCTATCTATTATAAATTAAGTTGTTAGATAAGCGAATCTCTTAAAGGACAACTCTGGCGCATCACATGGCATCCAGCTTGCTCAGCCAAACAGAGCTGAGCAAGCTGGAAGCCATGTGATGCGATCCAGCCAATGAAAAGGCTGCCAGAGCGCACGCGCATCGTCAGCCTTTTCGCTCTCATTCACGCCGTGGGACCCGGAAGTGAGGAAAAAGATGAAGACACGGCAGCCTTTTCGCTTCCATTAATTATAATGGAAGACGCTGAACAAAAGGATGACCTGGCCCACCCCCCCACTTGTGACGACATTGTCACAAAATGGCGGCGGGGGAAGAGGATGGGGTCAACAGTGAATATTTGGAACAGATTTTAAGGAGCCAGAGCTGCTGCCACCTCTGTCCATGTCAGGAACTGTCCAGAGCAGTAGAAAATCCCCATAGAAAACTTCTGCTCTGGACAGTTCCTGTCATGGACAGAGGTGGCAGCAGAGAGCACTACATTAGACTGGAAAGAATACACCACTTCCTGCCGGACATACAGCATCTGATAAGTACTGGAAGACTTGAGGTTTTTAAAAAGTAGTAAATTACAAAAATGTTTCAAAACCAAAGCTTTAGTCGGGCACTTGAAGGGGCCTTTTCCCTTGTGCTCCAGGGTTTGGAGTTTTTTGTGTTGACACATCCAAACAGTATCTGACATCATTGATTTATCATAGGGTCACTCGGGTTTCCATTTATTTTCTGCCATTGCATGCTGCTGAGCTGTCAAGTGTTGGAAACCCCAAAGGAATCCACTGATGGAGGCACCAAACACGAATGTGCATACAGCCTTATAAAGCTGCTTATAAATCAGGCGGCACCCCTGAGACCTATCTATCAATCTGACCCCACTACTCACTCTATTATCAATAACATACGTGTGACTGGGCATCGTACCATTATGTCTACGGGTCACTCTGCTTGAGTGTTCTTCCCAATGTCAGGTTATGGACTGTTCATTCCCGCACCTTAGACACCTACAGTGGGCTACAATGACAGCATGGATAGATGAATCACTGACTGTAAATTTCCGAGGCGTCTCAGTGTCTTTCATGCTCGCCTGCTGGGTTCTGCTTCTGTCGTGAAGGAGATTACCTTATTGTGTATGCGCAGTCCTGTCTGTCTTCATTCTTGGAAAAAGCGCCAGTGCGCCAGTGACTCATCCAGCCTGAAGGAGACCAGGACTTTGTAAAAGACCACCCCACGAGCCAAATCCACACAGATTAGCGAATATCACTAGGAGTACAAGTGAAGGATCAGTTTCCATTCAAATATTGGTCCAGAAAAAAAAAAGAAGCTATTAAGAGAATGTGTCATCACAAAATGGCCTATTGTGTAAAGTGAAGTTTTTATGTTAAACAAGAATTTTTAAGAATTGTTGGTGTTCCTTCCTATCATTGCAGACAGGATAACAGTAAAAGCCCTATTACGTGGAACAATAATCTGTCCAATCAGGAGATTGTAATAAAGACAACAATCAGCCGAAGAAAAGGTCATTGCCTGATTGTTGTCTTTCAACCAACTGAAAAAACATCGGCCACAGACCACGCATCCCTATTATACATACGGTAGCAATGTGTGGTTGGCCTGTTTGTACGCCATGTTTCAGGAGCATGCTGGTTTGGTTTTAAATATGCTGTTATTTGTGGATTTGAGCACCAAGAAGTAAGAAGGGAAGAAGAAAAAACTGATACCAAGATTGCCCAGCAAGCAACTAATCGAAAGCATTGACACTTGAAAAAGAAACCAGTTCGGTTTGGAAACGCGTTGTGTCGCTTTTTAGCTATTTTTATGGGAATTTTAACATTTTTTTCTCCTGACACTGATCTTCCTTGGACCTGCGCCCTACAACTCCCCTACCAGGAGAGGAGGTGTTTTATTGCAATTTGTATGGTCCTGTTTGTGGATCCACTGGGGGAGAGGCTGCGGTTCTATTACAAGCCATTCTGAGTGTTGTGCCTCCCTTTGCACAACCTCTACAGGTGAGAGCTTCTATATTGTGCTCGCACCTATTTTGCTGTCTGATTTGTGCTATGGAGCGCTGTTCTATTTCTTTGTTTTAGTGTTTTATGTAAACTCTTATAGATTGCACAGCTGTAGCCAAGAAAGGGTTACTGTTTCTTAAGTATTATGTACTTCTATTGGCCAATGAAGATACTCTTCTTTTCTGACCTAACCTTTTTCCTTCTTTTCTTTTCACATATTCCTTTCCACCACTCACAGGGTCTCTTACACACCACTGTAGGAAGTAGTCCCTTGGCGGTAGGAAGGGTAGCGCCAGACTTACTCAGATTCTCGTGGGAGGAGAACACAGAGCAAACATCCCTGCTGTAGCCAAGCCAAGCCACACGTGTATGAACCAACCAGAGATTCTCCAGTCTATCCACTATTTCCATTAAATAGTGCTAAACACTACAAGAGGGAGAAAAGTCGGGGATAAACCCAGCCCACCCCGAGAACCACTCTACAAAGTACAGGGCAGTATCCGGATATACAGAGGAACTAGCCTGGATAGAACAAAGATATCAGAAGGTCTACGTATTCTATCTCGCAGTGCAGGTGAAACCGGGACACCCTAAGACACTTAGCTTCACCCAGGTAACCACGGCTGGGGCTTGTATCACCCTATTAGGACGAGTACTTTGACACTGTGGGGAAGAAGGTGGTTAGACACTAGTCTAAACATGGGTACAAGTATCTCTCACTCTCAACTTTTCTCAAAGTTCTGGCAGAGCACAGTACTACATTAGGTTGGGACTCCCTTGACAAACTCCTCTCCCTCTACGCCGCTGCCCTCTACTCTAAACTTTCCAAGCACCGCTACAACTACTTCTATTATATGCTTCTCTTTCAAGTATCTCCACAGCACAAACCAAGCTAAGCACTTACGTCATTATCTGTTTGCTGCCAAAGTGTTTTATATTATCCATAGACTGCACAGTAAAGCTGTTCTATTTTTATCATCGGGACTCCACACCAGTACCTATACACAGGGCCGGACGGGACTGAAAATCAGCCCTCCAGCCCACATACTATATCACACTGTGTCCTTGGGTCGTGTTGTGTGGTATTGCAGCTCAGTTCCTTTGACGGGAATGGTGCCAAGTCTATCTTCTATCTTACATCTATCTATCATCTATCCATCTCCTATCTATCTATCTATCTATCTATCTATCTAGATAAATGAAAGCAACTGCAGCACTTCAGACTTTGTGAAAAGTCTGGCTTGAGAAAGACGTCATTGAGACGTCGAAACGTCGCTGTTTGTTCACTGTGTGTTTTTGTATGGAATAAACACCATCTAAGAATTTTTTCACGAAGTCTGAAGTGCTGCAGTCGCTTTCATTTATCTATATAGACACCTGAGAATCGAGGTGGGACCACTGGCACACAGCAAGCCAAGACTCCTTGAGTGCTGCGTGTTTTTTTATTTTTCTATCTATCCGTTAACTATCTATCTATTATGCAACTACAGGCTACAGCAGCGATAAGACATGTAAGTAGGGCCCTAGGGAAATTTTTAGGATATGTAAAATAATATTACACATATCCTGTTTAATGATAGTACTAGTAAGACAATTTTCTATGCATGATCAGGCCATGTTCACATGGAGCAAGAGACCGGCTGTCCCGTGACCCTGCCGGGTCACGGAAAGGCCGGTCTCTGCAAAGATGATCTTTATGGCTGTAGAGTTCTGATGCGGGCGCATCAGCGCACTCCCGCATCACAACTCCCCATAGCACACTATAAAGCAAGCAGCCGGAGCCGGTCGCTTCATAGTGTGCACTGACATGGTTTTCTACGGCCGCTATTCAATGAATAGCGGCCGCAGAAAACTGACATGTCAGTTGTTTGCGGCGCCGCTTGGGATCCCGGCCGGAGCTTATGCTATGTGTATACACTCCGGCTGGGATCCCATATAAGAACATGCAATGCAGCGTGTCTTTTCATACTAAGTACGGCCGTTGTTGCCGATGGCAACAACGGCCGTACTTTTACGCTGTGTGAACATAGCCTAATACTGTATATCGCTAAATAGCTGTCAAAGTTACCAAATAACACCAGTATACAGGAAGCGAATATAATCATTTCACATATTACCGCCATACGGCGGTATTATACAGAGACTGATACTACCATTATTACAGTATACAAGTAACAGATAATACCTCAACACTATGACCACTACCATCATCACAATAACATGACTAATACCACCATACTGTCACTGAAGAAAGCCGGAGTTACTCACCGGTAATGTAGTTTCCCCGAGTACATGACAGCACCACCAGAGAGAGGGACTCCGCCCCCCAGGGACAGGAAACCTAGAGAATAAAAGGAAAGGCCCTCCTCTCCACCCTCAGTGAATATCCGAGACTGAAGAGAGCCTTATAATTTTTAATCATGCATATACACGGTGTACAAACATATAATCATAACATAAATTTATCCATCTTGCTTTTAGAATAGGAAACACCTCCTTACCTATGAACTGTCAACAGAACCCCCTAGGTGTTCACCCAGTGAGAAATAGAGTATTAAGGGGTGGGAATGTAATGGTGCTGTCATGTACTCGGGGAAACTACATTACCGGTGAGTAACTCCGGCTTTCCCCATCGACATGACAGCACCACCAGAGAGAATACCAGAGAGGAATTCAGGGTGGGACTACAGCTTGCAAGACCCTTCTACCAAAGGAAATATCAGAAGTAGAAGACAGATCCAAACGGTAGTGACGAAAAAAAGTGTGAGGAGAAGACCAAGTGGCAGCCTTACAGATCTGCTCTAGAGAGACATCTCCCTTCTCTGCCCAAGATGTTGACACTGCACGTGTGGAGTGAGCCTTAAGAGAGAGAGGAGGCGAAAGACCAGTGGAAACATAACATAAACTTATGGCCTGTCTGATCCAGTTTGCTAGCGTACCTCTAGCCACCTTGTTCCCTTTATTGGGACCAGAAAATTGTACAAATAAATTTTTTGACTTCCTAAATGGTCTAGTGATGTCTAAATAGGCAAGGACTGCCCTCCTAACATCTAGACAATGATACTCTCTCTCTTCCTCATTTGTGGGCTTAATCAAAAAAGGAAGGCAAAACCACTACTTGGGACCTGTGAAAACTTGAAGCAACCTTCGGCAGGAAAGCTGGATCTGGGGTAAGTATAATTCTATCCTCTAGAACCTTTGTATAGGGTTCCGAGGCCGAGAAGTGAATCATCTCACTTACCCTCCTGGCCGACGTAATTGCTACCAACAGGACAGTTTTTAGAGTTAGCAATTTTAGAGACGTCTCTGCTAGCGGCTCAAAAGGGGCTTTTATTAGGGCTGAGAGAACTATATTAAGATCCCAAGGGGCCACTCTATTAGTAATCTTAGGACAGAGTCTAGTTAAGGCCCTAAAGAATCTAACAATCCAAGGGTGTTTTGCTAACGGGTGATTGTATAATGCTCCTAGAGCCGAGACCTGTACCTTAAGAGTAGCTGCTTTTAGTCCTTTCTCAAGTCCTTTTTGCAGGAAGTCCAGAATCGCAGCCAGGTTCGGTTTGTCAAGGTCTATTGTCGTGGTGCCTATAAAAGTAAAATATGCCTGCCAAATCCTAAAATAAATTTTACATGTTATAGGCTTTCTACTTTTTTGCAATGTCGTGATGACTGCATCCGACAACCCTTTACCTTTCAGGATTAACCTTTCAAGAGCCAGGCCGTCAAGTGGAGCTTGTCCACTTGTGGATGCTGCACTGGCCCCTGAAGAAGAAGATCCGGACGGTCCGGGAGAACCCATGGGTCTGATATGGACATCTGAGTTAGGCAGGAAAACCACGCTCTTCTGGGCCAAAAGGGAGCCACTAGAATCACCCTGGCCCTGTCCTGCCTTATCTTCCTCAGTACCCTTGGAAGAAGAGGTAACGGCGGAAAGGCATACATTAGCCTCCACCTCCAAGTCTGTGACAATGCGTCTATTGCTAGAGGCTGGTCCCGGGGAGACAGCGAACAGAACTTTGTCACCTGCCGGTTGGCTCTTGTGGCGAATAGATCCACCTCCGGTATTCCCCATAAGTCCGTGATCATGTGAAAAACTTCCGGGTTTAGTTGCCATTCTCCCTGGTGCAGTGAATTCCGGCTGAGGTAATCTGCCCTGATGTTTTGTGTTCCTTTTAGGTGAACCGCTGATAAGGATAGTAGATTTTTTTCTGCAAAGGAGAATATTTTGTAACAGAGGTCCAGCAAAGCCGTACTTTTTGTGGTTCCTTGCTTGTTTACAAGTGCCACTGAGGTGGAATTGTCTGATAATATTTTCACGTTAAGAGTTTTTAACATAATGTTTTGCCGATTTTAGGGCTTCTAATATTGCTGCTAACTCACGATAGTTTGAGGATCTATCCCTGAAAGATCCATCCCAACTACCCTGGAAGTCCAACTCCCCTAAGTGTGCTCCCCACCCCCTAGGGCTAGCATCAGTTGTGACCAAAATTGGAGAATACATATTCCAACCTAAACCTATTGTGAGATTTTTCTCTACTAACCACCAGGAAAGACTATCCGTGACTTCATGGGGAATGACTGTCTTTTTGTCTAACCCTTTGGGAGACCCATCCCACACCTCCAAGAGGCGTCTTTGTAAGGGTCTACTGTGGATTAGGGCCCAAGGTACTGCTGGGATGGCTGCAGTGAATAGACCTAATAGAGACATACCCTTCCTTATGGTTATTCTGGGGTTTTGTAGTACTGCGGTTACTGTATCCCTTAGTTTGCGAATTTTGTCTTCTGGTAGGTAGGATTTTTGAGAAGATGAGTCTAAGTCTATTCCTAGGAATCTTTTCTGCTGGGCTGGGGATAGAAAGGATTTTTCATTATTTACAATCCATCCTAGCTTATCTAGAATATCTAGGGTTCTCACTATTTGAGTATTTAGTTTCTGCTCTGACTCAGCTACCAGCAAAAAATCATCCAGGTATGGAATGAACAAACCTGGACCTTCCCGAATGTGCGCTGCCATCTCTGCGATTATTTTGGTGAAAACTCTCGGGGCTATTGCAATTCCAAAGGGAAGGGCCTGGAATTGAAGGTGACACAGGTTATTATTAATCCGTATAGCAATCCTCAAGTATTTTTGATATTGTTTGTGTATGGGTACATGCAGGTAGGCATCTTTTAAATCAATGGAGGCCATAAAGCAATTTTTCTGTAATAAATTTATTGTGGACTTAATGGATTCCATTTTAAATCTCTGATACTTTAGGAATCTGTTAAGGGGTTTTAAATTAATAATGACCCTAAAGGATAAATCGGGTTTTTGAACTAAAAAGAGTGTAGAGTAAAACCCCTGTTCTATTTCACCGTGTGGCACCGGGACAAGCACGTCCTTATCAATAAGAGAAATAACCTCTTTCACTAGAGTCTTAGCCCCTACTTCTCCCATTTGGCTCTTCGTTATTACGAATCGTGTGGGGGGTCGGGAGATAAAGTCAAAGTCCACACCTTCCTGAATGTATCTCAGGACCCAGGAGCTGCCACAGATCTTCTTCCACTCCTGGGCAAAAAATTTTAATCTACCCCCCACCCTGATCCCAGTATTACTGGGTAGATGGCTTCTTATAGGTATCGGATTTTTGGTTGAAGAGGTAGCCCCTAGATTTACCGTATCCTCTACCTCTTCCTCCTCTGTCCGATCCTCTTCTACTGAATCCACCCCTACTTTGGGGACGAAAAAATCTATAGGCGTTTGGTTGAAAGGAGGAGGGAAACCCCTTCTTTTTATCTCCTGCCTTCTCCAATAATTTGTCCAGTTCTGACCCAAACAAAAATTCTCCTTCACACGGAAAACTGCAAATTTTTGCTTTTGCAACTGCATCGCCAGACCAGTTCTTAAGCCAAATAGCTCTTCTGGCTGAGTTTGATGATGCTGCTGACCTGGCTGAGAATCTGAGCGCATCGGCTGAGGCATCTGCCAAAAAAGAGGTAGACTTCTTAAGTTGAGCCAAGGAGGATAGAATAGTCTCTTCTGACTCCTTGGCCTTAATTGCATCCTCCAGTTGTGTTAACCAGACTAACATTGACCGGGCAACACAGGTACCAGCTACATTAGGTTTAAACGTAGCCGTAGAAGACTCCCAGGCTTTTTTAAGGTAACCATCCGCTTTTTTGTCCATGGGGTCTTTTAACGTGCCTAGGTCTTCAAAAGGCAGCTGAGACCTTTTTGAAACCTTTGCAATAGCTGCGTCTATCTTGGGGGGCCCTTCCCAAGATGGGACCTCCTTTTCGTCAAACGGATACTTCCGTTTTACGGCACGAGGAATAAAGCCTTTACGGTCAGGTTTTGCCCATTCTCTATTAATCAGTGCTGATATGGTTCTGTGCACCGGGAACACCCTTCTTTTCTTGGATTCTAAGCCACTGAACATGATATCCTGCACGGATCTCTGTTCCTTCTGCTCCTCAATCTCCATAGTGGAGCGTACCTCCTTAACTAGAGTATCCACATCTTCCACTGAGAATAAAGGCTTCCCGGAAAGTTCATCATCTGAATATTCCGCCTCTATCTCATCAATAACCCCCTCTTCAAACTCATTGTCTGCAAGGGCTACTGCTTCCTGAGAGGTACTTGGAGTAGCGGGGTTAGGAGCAGAAACAGGTGCAACCGCAGGAGATACCTGCACAAGGGATTTTTGGATTTCCTCTTTAATTAAATCCCTAAAAATAGAAAAAAATAATTCCTGAGAGAGCTGCCCTTATTATATTATTTAACATAATAAAGAAACAGAGAGGAGAAAACAAGAAAAAAGAAACCGTCTCACTTCATGGATGATAGAATAGAGGATATATTAGGTGTTTCTGCAGCCACCATTTTATCAATGCAGGATTCGCATGTTGGTCTGTCATAATCTGCAGGCAGTCTCCCCTTGCAAATTCTACACTCCTTCTTTGCAGGCCTAGACTCCTATCAAAACACACTTCATTCAGTAATGTAACAAAAAAATACAGACAGATACTGCTCACCACTCTGTGCCTCCGTCTGTTACCCTGGATTTCTCTGCTGGCCCAGCAGCATCCTTCTTCCTCTCGCTCATGCTGGCTGGCACACAACAAACACTGTGAGATGCTGGCCACCACTCACTCCGGCACGATGTGCGGCTTTTGAATTCCCCGCCTCGCTTCCTGGTGCCCGGCGTCTGACGTCACATCCGCCGCGCGCTCCGAGAATCCCGTGACGCGTCACCGCGCGTCACTTCCGGGTATTCTCCCGCCGGCCGGATCAAGCTCCACAGCCCTGCGATGAGGCGCACGAGCGTCCGGCCGGCCTCCAGGACTGTGAGTGTGGGCTTATGAACCCAACTAGGGCCCGTTTGAGACTCCCCCTCGGCCGCACCGAGCCACCAGGGATTAGAGGGAGCTCCAGCATGCTACATCTCCAGGCTCCCTGCAGGGACAGGAAACCACTGAGGGTGGAGAGGAGGGCCTTTCCTTTTATTCTCTAGGTTTCCTGTCCCTGGGGGGCGGAGTCCCTCTCTCTGGTGGTGCTGTCATGTCGATGGGGAAAATCCACTATGTGAACACAAGTATTACCAATAAAATGAGTATACACAGGACAAATAATACTGGCACACCATGACCACCGCCATCCTCACCATACAGTGACTAGATTATTCCCTTTATACTACCGGCATATAAAATGTAATATTCTACCTCAGCATTGGCTAGAGATGAAGTTCTGGTTCACACAAATTTGAATTCTGGCAGTATAGGCTACATCCATCTTCTCCAGCCACTGGAATTCAAATACAGAGCGTTTAGGTTCATGTGAACCCTAACTTACTGTAGGTTCACTCATCTCTAGCAGTGACCAAATAGAGGTAGAGATCCAGCTGTACAAAGGATCTACAGACCTTAAGAGTGCGTTCACACATACAGGATCTGCAGCAGATTTCATGCTGCAGATATCATTGTCACTCAATGAAGGAACCCAGTATCAAACCTGCTGCAGATCCTGTAAGCGTAAACGCAGCCTAAAAGTGATTATAGTGCAGTTACATCAAGTGACTTACAGGAGGCGTCTTTTCTACATGAATCATAAGTGACGTTTTTGGTAGTCAAAGCTGTCTGTTTTTTATTTTCTTTCCATCTGGCTCAGCCCATCATGAAGATTTCTCCAGCCATTACTCGGCTCCCCAAAATCTGCAAGACAAACACTTTAGGCTCCACGTTCCAGCATCATCATAACGTTATACTCCCCATTGCTTTACACAGTAACAGTGCCCCCTCTGTGCTCCCATATAAGCAGTCAGGTCCAATATGTGCCTCCAGATAGTAGTCAGGCAGCTCTGTGTGCCTATATAGTATTTGACCCCCTCTGTGTTGTTTCATTATATATGCGACTCTTCTATGCTCCCCTCAGGGGCGTAGCTAAAGGCTGATAGGCCCTGGTGCAAAATGTTAGCTTGGGGCTCCCCCATCTCACCCGATCAGGCAAAGTCATATGTAACGTTAAATCCAATTACTCTAATGTGCCACCATGTTCTAATGCCCTGTCACTGCCTCCACCTCATGTACTGCACTACTGCCCCCTTTAATTAATGGACTGTACTGTGTCATTGTCTAATCATTGTATTCCAATCTTTGACTCTCCAGCTGAAAAACTACAACTCTCATCATGAACTGCCAGTTGGAAATGATGGGGGTTGTAGTGCTGCAACTTGAAGAGCCACATGCTGCAAAACTACAACTCCCATAATAAACTGTCAGCAGGGCTAGATGAAGTTTGAACTTCTGCAACCTGTTGAAGTCACCTGATATCACCTGCACCTGCTATGTAACACCACATAACAGTGATATCCCTCTGAGTACAGATAATGTAGTAGTCACCTGCAGTCCTATGTAACACCACATAACACAGTGGTATCTCTGAGTACAGATAATGTAGTAGATGTCACCTTCAGTCCTATGTAACACCACAGATAACACAGTGATATCCCTCTGAGTACAGATAATGTAGTAGTCACCTGCAGTCCTATGTAACAGCACAGATAACACAGTGATATCTCTGAGTACAGATAATGTAGTAACTGTCACCTCGGGGCACCCCTACTAAATGATGTTCTACAAAATAAGAAAACCGTCATACAGGGACTCACAGGTGACGTCTTCTTTGATCTGAGGCGTCACTTTCCCTTTTCCTCTCCATCCCGTCCAGTCCTCCATGATGATTCCTTCCAGATACGTTTCATCTTTTCAGAACCTGCGAGACAAACAATTTAGGCTCCGCACATTTCTAGCAACTTCCTTTCCTTTCTCCCTTCTGTAGGCTCCCATAGTAACTGCGCTGTGTGGGATGCCCCCTGTATGTAGAATTCCCTGCTGTGCCCCCATGAGCTAATAATGCCCCCAGAGATGCCCCCATGAGCTAATAACGCCCCCAGAGATGCCCCCATGAGCTAATAACGCCCCCAGAGGTGCCCCCATATACTAATAATGCCCCCAGAGATGCCCCCATGAGCTAATAATGCCCCCAGGGGTGCCCCCATGAGCTAATAATGTCCCCAGAGGTGCCCAGATATACTAATAATGCCCCCAGAGGTGCCCCCCATGAACTAATAATGCCCCCAGAGGTGCCCCTAAAAAAACAAACATTATACTCACCTAATCCATGCTGTGTGGCTGCAGGCAGCAGCTCTTCCTCCTCTTCGGGCTCCATCTTGCGAGCCGCAGGGACGGGACTTCTGGCAGACGTGATGACGTCACATCATCACGTCTGCCCGAGAGGTCACGTCCTGGCCTCCCATAGGCTGCTGGTATGAAGTGCCAGGAGGGAATACAGGAGCAGGATGCTGACAGGTCCTGCTCCTGTATTCTGATCGCTTTAATGTTTCGCCCGCTTGCTGTGCGGGCGGAACATCAAAGCGATCAGTGCATCCCGAGAAGCTGCGCGGCCGCAGCTTCTCGGGATGCTCAGAGACAAGTGGCAAGGGGAGCCATGCGGGCCCCCCTAGCGTAGGGGCCCAGTCGCCATGGCGACCGCTGCGACCCCTATAACTACGCCACTATAGAAGGCTCCCCTGTGCAGTGGTCCCCATATACTTTAGGTCCCACCGAGCAGCAGAACCTATATAGCACAGGTCCCCATGTGCAGCCCCTAAATAAGGGTGGGTTCACACTGAGGAATTCTTGCAGATAAATTCCACCGAATTCCGTCGCTATAACGTGCTCATGGCCGCGCGCCTTTCCACCAGCTCCATAGACACCATTCGATGGGCCGGCTGATTCCACTATCCGCCTAAAGAATTGACGTGTCGGAATGTGGAATCCGCGCGACCGTGAGCGTGTACAGGCAAGGGAATCTGCCGGATTTTATCTGCGCGAATTCCGTAGTCTGTACCCGCCCTCATATAGCCACCCCATGCAGCCCGCACATAATATAGATGCCCTGCGCAGTCCCACAAAATATAGGCCCCCCACATAGTATAGCCCCCATAGTAAATCCCCCCTTTGAAGCCCCCACATAGTATAGCCCCAACATATTTTTGCCCCTGTGTAGCCCCCACATACGTCACAGTGCCGGGAGATCCAGGAGACCAAAGACTGACAGAGAGCAGTGGCCATAGGATGGGTAAGTAATCCCTTAAAAATATATGGTGTTCCCAAGGCAAACACTTGCATAAAGCACACAGTTTTCACTTAAAGGGGTTATCCAGCGCTACAAAAACATGGCCACTTTTCCCCCTGCTGTTGTCTCCAGTTTGGGTGGGGTTTTGAAACTCAGTTCCATTGAAGTAAATGGAGCTTAATTTCAAACCGCACCTGAAATGGAAACAACAGTAGGAGGAAAAGTGGCCATGTTTTTGTAGCTGGATAACCCCTTTAATAAATTAATAAATTAAAACACATATCAAACATATGGTTATATGAATATATCCAGGCATTCAAATCTCCATAGCACTCTACATATGATTCACATGAACTCAGAGGGTCCAGGTGCTTGGTTTGTAATCAACTGGCACCATTCACTGTATTGTGGCTCAGAGAAGAAACAGAGTGCTGCACATCACACCTATGGCTGATACTAGTGCCGCTTGGCTAAATAAAAAACACATCAGAATTTTGTGTATGAATTGATCAAGCCATACTGCCCCATGTACCTCGTGCCGGTATCTGATACACATGGGTCCCTACACTAAGTCCACACCGTGCCAGTCAGTGGCCACCAACCCCACAGGCGTGCACAGCCAGGGAACGGGGGCCATGGGACGGCCCTGCGCCCCCCATGCCACAGGACCAGACCCAAAAACACCACACCAGAACCCGGCCAGCACCGCCGGCGGAGAAGGTCGCCCCCAAGCAGCACAAGTCTGGATAAGGTATTGCGCTCACCATAGCTGCAGCAAACAGAATGGGAAAAAAAAACAGGAGGGATTAAAACCATGTGCACTCAGGTGTCTCCTGCTAATTGCGGTCATGTGGGTCTCACCAGGAGGAGTGCAATACACGGAGAAAAGAGAGAAACAAAATGTGGCTCAGAGAAGAAACAGAGTGCTGCACCTCACACCTATGGCTGATACTAGTGCCCCTAGGCTAAATAAAAAACACATCAGAATTTTGTGTATGAATTGATCAAGCCATACTGCCCCATGTACCTCGTGCCGGTATCTGATACACATGGGTCCCTACACTAAGTCCACACCGTGCCAGTCAGTGGCCACCAACCCCGCAGGCGTGCACAGCCAGGGAACGGGGGCCATGGGACGGCCCTGCGACCCCCATGCCACAGGACCAGACCCAAAAACACCACACCAGAACCCGGCCAGCACCGCCGGCGGAGAAGGTCGCCCCCAAGCAGCACAAGTCTGGATAAGGTATTGCGCTCACCATAGCTGCAGCAAACAGAATGGGAAAAAAAAAACAGGAGGGATTAAAACCATGTGCACTCAGGTGTCTCCTGCTAATTGCGGTCATGTGGGTCTCACCAGGAGGAGTGCAAAACACGGAGAAAAGAGAGAAGCAAAATGCGGTTCAGGGAAGAAACAGAGTGCTGCACCTCACACCTATGGCTGATACTAGTGCCGCTTGGCTAAATAAAAAACACATCAGAATTTTGTGTATGAATTGATCAAGCCATACTGCCCCATGTACCTCGTGCCATTCCATTCTCTCCAGTTCGTGATTCACTGTATTGTGTCCAAGCCTGGGTACTACAGCTCCGAGATTTTTGTAGTAACAAGGCACAGCCACTATGCAGTGAATGGCGCCAACTGCTTCTCATTGCAGCGGTCCTGCATAACAGCTGATCCAAAGAGTGTCAGTTCTTTGCACCCTGCCTGACCGATCTTGAACACCTATCCTGAGGCTAGGCCATCAATATTTAGACCTGGCATCCCCCTTTAAAGGGGTTGTTTAAAGGGTGCCAGAGATGCAGGACACACAGCAGCTGATAAGTACTGGAAGACTGGAGATTTTTTTAATAGAAGTAAATTACAAATCTCTGGCACCAGTTGATTTGAAAGATTTTTCTTTTTTTCGGTGAACAACCCCTTTAAGGCACAGGAAAGCACCCACACATACACACCCGCTACAGCTCAATGTATAGCTATGAATTGCAGGGCATGCTGGGAGTTGTAGTTTTGCAACAGGAGAGCCATAGGTTGGGGAACACTGCTCTAAGGCGTCCATACTTATTAGATGTAAGGTAGATTACTCCATTGTCCCCAAGCAGAGGGTGCATGTCTATAGAGTGGGAAGAAATAGCTGTATATGACCAATGCTGGAGTCATGGCAACTTACACCATATCGGCATCTCTAGGGGGAAGGCCACGCCCCCTCAGTTTAAAGAGCTGACCACGCCCTCTACCCAATCAGCGACCCGGCGTGTTTCGAATTCTAGTGGCGCGCCTGCCACCAAGCGCGTGCCAGAGCACGCCGCAGACCTCAGGTAACCTTACCAGCTTCCTGCTTAGCATTGATTGGTGGGAATCATAGTGACGTAGTAAAGCACGCTGCGCCCCTCCCTTCCCCCTGACGCGAGCCAATACATCGCTCTCGAACTCGGTTCAAAAAAAAATTGCTCGCGCTGCCCTCTGGGAAAGGGAGGCGGTCTCACGTCGTCATGTGACCAAAAGCTCGTTTCTAACTGGCCACCCGTAGAAAGGGCATCGGATGTGTTAACGACATGACTAGTGAGGGCAGAGCGCTTGAGTGTCGGAAATTACCGTAATTACAGATAACTAAAAAATTGAAATAGCTTTTCATGGTTATGCTTAGACGCGGTTAAAAAGCAAAGAATTTCCGAAGTTACATTTTCACGAGGGACTGTCTTATCTCTATGGTAACCATCGTCAACGCTCATTGGTTGGATTTGATATGGCTTCCTGCAAAAGTATTGGCTGTTGCCGTGTGGAGGGCGTGGTTACATATGCCCCCTCTGCCGTTTACTGTTCAGTGGGCGTGGTCTAAATACTATAGTGGGCGGAGACGTGTGTGAAATGAATGGGAAGAAGTTGGAGGGGGCGTGGTCATGGGAATGGGGGAAGTGCGGCCCTGCCACTAACCCACACCGAGGTCTGACTGCTGTGCCAGGCGGCTGCTCCCTGCTCGGCTATCTACCTCATTCACCTGCCGGAATGAAGGGAGGCGGTAAGTGCTATGTGCTTCTCAGAGCTAACAATCTATCTGTAGAAACGCTGCATGTGAACGAACCCTTGCGTTATGTCTTAGACTGGCAACCTGTGGTCCCAGCCTGGTATACTTAACATGAGGTTATCTCTAACTGCTGATGAGCAAGTTTGGGGTATTGATTATGGATCAGTTCACATGTAGCAGAAATAGTCTCATTCAGATGAATGGAAGCGATTTTTTTTTAAATTGCAGAGTGTGAACTGACCCCTATAGATCTATACAACCAGGATAAATATACAGTATACATGTTATTAGAGACCCCCCAACCTGTTGCAAAACTACATCTCTCATCGTGCCCAGACAGCCTTCGGCTGTCTGGGCACGATGAGAGTTGTAGTTTTGCTATGGGTTGGGGGGGACACTATCCTGTGCTGGAATTCCTGTATTTTGGCGTATAGAAGCGACTGATCTGTGCTGTGGCCCCAATGATCAGCTACTTCCTGCTCTCTGGATTTTAAATCTCCCTCCAAAGTTAGTTGAGAGTTAGAATGAGGAGGGGGGAGGAGGAGGAGGGCCCCCTCTAGTGTGAGAAATGCCTCCATACATTACCCACCTCTATGCATTAAACATGTACATTATATTATCTTTCTATTCAGCTTCTTATCTGAACATGTAGCAGTTATTTTATGTTGTTCTGTGCCTATTGACTTTTGATTTTGAATTTGTTACATTTTAAAGTTTTCAAAAAAAAAAAAAAAATTGTATATGATTAGTATACACAATATTGTCTTTGTTTCTTTTCTTATCTTATGAAAATATTAACCCTTTCGCTCAGTCCTATTACTATTCACATACACACACGCACACACCGGCGCATAGTTTCAGCAGATTATTTTACACTACTTGTCTATTGTCTTTTGTGGATTTAAGCCAGAGTCATTGTCATTTCAATTTAGCCCCCAATTAACACGTATGGTGGATTGGAGGGGGTAATTGTGTCGTGAGACGGGCGGGTGAGAGTTTGAAAATCAACTTGCAGTAGCCGGTCATGCCTGTAGAGGAGGGAGGGAATAGGGGGGGGGGTGCTTACTGATCAGGGTTGATTTCCTGCAATGTTATGCTATAGGTGCTTTAAGGGTGTGTTCACACGTTCACGTTTTTAATAGCCGTTTTTGAATGTACCAGGAACTGATGATAAGTGGAGACACGTGTAAAGGAAAGACTGAGACTTCTCTTATTTTCAGACCTTTTTCTGGTTTTGTGTTCAGTAATTATAGAAAGTAAACTGCACGTGAGCTCTGTATGTAGATGACCCCTAATATGAGATGCATGATCATTGATGACGATAGTGTAAATCCTGCAGGGAGGCTTCATTATAATTATAGTGTCATGTTTTACAGTGCTACCTCCTCTGCTCTTGTGTTTTTTTGTTTGTTTGTTTGTTTTTTTAGTAATTTGCCATTCAGGATCCTGGAAAAGCTGGGTGACAACCTTATTGACCATGTAAAACAGGGGTAGGGAACCTTGGCTCTCCAGCTGTTGCAAAACTACAACTCCTATCATGCCTGGACAGCCAAGGCGTCCAAAGCGCCGCAAGTCTTATAAATTATTTGAGTCGTGTGAACTTGCTGTTGTGCAACACTCGTCGCCATGTATCCCTGAGGGCCGTATTCCACCGGACGATGATCATTCACGATTATTGCGAAAGACCTGAAAACGTTCACTCATTTCCATGGAACGATAATCGTTACTTATGATCGTATTTGCGATCGTTTTTTCTTCGCTATTTATTCGCTATTTTGTTCGTATCTACTGCGAACGACCGGACGACATCTAATTTAATGCGAACGTTTTGCGAACGAGCAACGATAAAAATAGGTCCAGGTCTTATAAAGCGATCAACGATTTCTCGTTCGATCGTTAACTGCATTTCAACCGAACGATTATCGTTTAGATTCGAATGATTTAACGATAATCTGAACGATAATCGTCCGGTGGAATAGGGCCCTAACCTGAGGCTGGGGCTACGCAGCAGTGAAAGCAAATTGCCTCTATGTTACAGAATTAAGGTACGTGTGCAATTTTTCTGTGACTTGCCGTTGCGAGATACTGCGAGCAGGTCACCGTCGCATAGGACTTGCGTTGAGGGCAGCGCTGGCAAAGTGACTTCAAGTTACAATGCAGCCATATTGGAAATCATTAGATGTCATGTTGCAATTTATGTATTGTGTGACTAAAGTTGATGTATCCCTGGCAATATCAACTATTCTACTGGGGTTTTAGTACCTGTACTGACCTATTATATTATACCTTACATTAGCACTACTAGGGGCTCACTGCATTGTGTTCCCTATGCTGATACCGCTATCAGTCATTAGAGGCGATGCCGCAACCATCAGTCCAGAGTCGCTTATAGCCCTACCCTAAGGGCCCTATTACACCAACAGATCATCTGACAGATATTTTCAAGCCAAAGCCAGGAATGGATTTGAAAAGAAGAGAAATCTCAGTCTTTCCTTTATTACCTGGTCTCTGTGTATAGTCCGTTCCTGGCTTTGGCTCGAAAAAAATCTGTCAGATGATCTGTTGGTGTAATAGGGCCCTAAGGGGAGAAGGTAGGGTCTGCTTGTGACTACTTGCCTGTATGGATTCTTTTTATAATGTAGCCCTCCTTGGTTTGCATTTTCCCATAGAAACAGCTCTGCTTGGTCTGAGACCGAGTTTTTAGTTGAGCTGCAATTCTGGTCACAGCCTATGGACCAGTGGGGCGCTGTATGTGGGAGGAAGGAAACACCAACTTTTTCTCTACACTTCTGTGTGGTGAAATATGCAAAGAGGATGTTTTAGGGAATCCCCTATGACCTACATATTATGTGCGCTGTAAGATGGCTGAGGGATATGAGCCAGCACGCTGGTTTTCCTCTATATGGATGCATATAACTGATGACATATGGTCGTAACAATAGATGCAATTGGCTGCTTTCGCTCTCGGCTACTGGCACCAGCTGTCTTCTAAAGTAGCCGCCTCCAGCTGTGCAAAACTACAACTCTTAGCATGCCCTGACAACCCAAGGGCATGCTGGGAGTTGTAGTTTTGCAACAGCTGGAGATCCCCAGTTTAGGGATCAGTGCTCTTCTGCCCCCCTAAAAAAGCGGCTACCAAGAATTGGATATGTGAGTGACAATGCCAGACGCGAATGTAAATTCTCTTTTTGTCATATTGCTGAAATATACTTACAATGGCACTTGGGGATAGAAGTGCGTCACGTATGGCTTATTACGGTACGGTAATTGGAAAGATTTAGGGTATGGCGGCACCATGACGTGTGCCCGCATGGGATGGCACAGCTTTTTATATTCCCCTTGCTTTAACACTAGGATAAGCTGTTGCCATAGCAACCCATTAGTTTAGGCCTGGGCTATGACTGCTCCATTTTATCATTGCACTTGTTTTCATAAATCCACCCCAAGATATTGGCATTTTACCAGGTATAATTGCAGCTGCCATTTTTTTTTTTTTTTAAATGACAACAGGAAGTGCAGCCATATTGGTTGCTTCTGGATTCTAGTCATGTCAGTCAACAACAATATGGATATCGTGTAGAGGATCATTTTCTTTCCTCAGTATTAGGCTCTGTTCACGGCTCTGTTCACTATGTTAAAACAACGGCCGCTGTTTGACACGTTCCTGTTTCCAATACTGCCATACCAGCTGCAGGAACATCGTTTGATTTTATTTGGATTGTGGACACATTTGGGTATGCCTGCAATCCAAATCACCATAGAACTCTATGGTATGGCCATCAGAATGGCCGTTGTTCACACTCTAGACAAATCAATTATTTCAGCAGCCGATGTTAAATACAGTGTGTGAACAACGGCCGATGTTATACATTTCATTATTCTAAGACAAGAACGGCCATTGTTTTAATAGCCAACAGCGGCCATTCTTTTCTTTAAAAATACACTGTGAACATAGTCTTAGGGTGTATTCACATTACAATGGCCACAATATGACTGCAAGGTGTGAATATGCCCTTAGGTTTTAAAGGTTCTGAATCACTGACAGGAAGCAGAGGTCTTACATAACGTTAGAAATTATAGCACAAAGTATAAAAGAAATTTCTGTAGCATTAAAAAAAAAAAAAAACTCCAGCCCCGCCATGGTTCACCATATGCCTGTGCAATACAGTAACTAATAGTATATTAACAGAAGCTGGGAAGACTATGACCGGTCATGGCATTGTATGGAGGCAGCAGACGCTGATGTGTAGTGACAGGTCCACAGGAAGGGTCAGGTTATGGGGCAGCTGTAGGATTTCTGCTCATGGCCTCAAATTCCACATTACAATGGAGGGAACCCCACAGGGAGGTTAAGCCTATGAAAATCCAGAATAAAACAAGTAACATGCATACGTGTACCACAAGCTCTAAACAATATATGTGCATTTTACAGGCTCGGAGTCTTGACTAATAAGTTATTCTTCTCTTCTACAGTCCTGCATTGCCGCTGCTCAAAATGTTTTGCAGCCCCTCCCAAACGGCGTGTGAAACGACGTCCACGGCTCCTGACGCTGCTCGGCCTCCCGGAGGATGTTCTGCTCTATATCCTTGAGTGCCTTCCTGCCGTGGACATACAATCCATGCGAGACGTAAGGCTTTGTCTGATGTCCTTCAGTTTCTAGCGCTGGTCCAGCACAGCGGGATATAACACATTACTGTCTATCTGTTTCAGGTTCATCCTCATATCAGGTCCTTGGTGGACACACATAGTAGTGTTTGGGCGCGTGCCTGCTTCCAGGATGTATGGCCTTCTCCTGAAAACCTCCATCTGTTTGAACGGTAAGTTTACTTTTTTTATTTGTTGCAATTTGTCTATAGGAACATGGCAAAAATATGCAAAAAAAACCAAAAAAATATTATTTTTTTAATTCAATAACAATCTGTACTTCCCTTAGGGCTGCAGAGTCTGGAAATTTTGAAGCATGCGTGAAGCTGGGAATTGCCTACTTGTACAATGAAGGCTGTAAGTGACCTATAGTATTTCTTATAGTTCATATATTGTCTTTGGGGAAGAATATGCAGTGTGAACATAGCCTTAAAGGGATTATCCAGGATTAGATAAACATAGCTACTTTCTTCCAAAAATAGCACCACATCTGTTCGTAGGTTTTGCGTGGCATTACAACTTGGCGCTATTGACTTCACTGGAACGAAGCTGCAATACCGCACAAAGATATGAAAAATAGACATAAAATACTTCCCTCAAACTGAATGCTGTAAGGAAAAATCAAAGGGGTTATCCAGTCTTTGTAAAACATGGCTGCCTTTTTCCAGAGAGTGCACCACTCTTATCCTCAGTTTGGGTGGGTTCAGACTAGGGAATTCGCGCGGATAGAATCCGGCGGATTTTGTTGCTCGTACGCGCTCACAGCCACGCGCCTTTCCGCTAGCTCCATAGACACCATTCCATGGGCCGGCCAATTCCACTATCTGCCGAAAGAATTGACGTGTCAATTCTTTCGCCGGAATCCGCCCATACATAGAATAGTGTCTATGGCACGGGCGGAGAGGCGCGCGGCCGTGATTGCGTACAGGCAACGGAATCTACCGGATTTTATCCGCGCAAATTCCGTAGTCTGAACCCGCCCTTTGGGTGCGGTATTGCAGTTCAGTTTAGGTAAATGAAGCTGAAGTGTAATACCATACACAACCTGGGGACAGGGGGTGGCACTGTTTTTGCAAGAACTTTGCAATACTGGATGACCCCTTTAACAGAGAAAACAATGGTACAGTTGCATTTTGTATGCATTCATCCCATAAGAAAAAATAAATCTAAATGCTAAACATTTTACTTCTGTAAAAAACAAAAGGCAGGTATGCAATAAAACCTCTGCCTTGTTTTCTAAGGGGTTAAGTGGTAAAAAGTTGGAAGCTATCTGTGATTTTTGACGCCTCCTATGTCACCAAATCACAGTGCTACGTGTTACCTTTATGTGCAGCTACAGCCAATGCTTACATTAGTCAAGTATTTGCCATCTGGGCTGCCGTCAATGGAGCCTGCTAGGTTTGAGATCAGTGGTTGTGTCGACAAATAAAGTTTATATGAAAATTCCAGTATTGCAGTATGGGACATTCTAGAGTATCTTAAATCTTATTGTATCTATCAGTAAGCAAATGGCAGTCTGCATTCTGCCCAACTAAAGATGGTATGAAGTAATGCGTCTGACTTTATGGTTTCAGTGTCGATGTCTGATGATGGTCGGGCCGAAGTTAATGGATTGAAAGCCTCGCGTTTCTTTTGTTTGACGGAAAGGCTGAACTCCGGGGCTGGCCCCTTTGTTTGGCTGTTTATTCGTCCGCCTTGGTCTACCTCAGGAAGCTGCTGTAAGGCTGTGGTATTTGACAGCTTAAAGGAAGAGTGCCAGAGTGACTCCAAGGATGAGGTGGTGTCAGGGGTGAGTGTTATAACGCTGATACATTGGGAAAGATATACAGGAATTAGGAATGGTTAGATTGAAGGCAGCAGTGTGGCTCAGTAGTTAGCACTGTAGCCTTGCAGCGCTGGGGTCCTGGGTTCAAATCCCACCAAGGGCAACATATTCAAAGAGTATGTTTGCGTGGGTTTCCTCCGGGTACTCCCGTTCCCTCCCACACCCAAAAGCAGGTGAAGTGCTGCAGAATATGTGTGCGCTATACAAATAAAATATTATTATCTAACTGACAGCAGCTCCCTGTGTACCTCCGAGCTAAAATCAGACTCCCCTCCTTCAGGCTGTGCTGCCCTGCTCTGTGTTGAGTCTGTCTGTAAGATGGCTGACATGGCGGAGCATGTGACATGCCCTGCCCCCCAGTGTCCGCCATAGGCATATACAGGCTCATTGGTGGACACTGGCGGGGCATGGTCTTAAGCTCCTCCATGTCGGCCATCTTATGGACAGACTGGCCACAGAGTAGGGCAGCCCAGCCTGAAGGAGGGGTGTCTGATTTTAGCTCTATGAGGTACACAGGGAGCGTCTGTCAGTATATACAGAGTACACTTACACTGAACAATTTTATTATAAAGTGGCCAACCCCTTTTGAGTTTCTTACCTTGATCCTCAGTGACGTTTTTGTGAACCTTGTAGTTTGAGATGTGTAAATTAGATGGTGGAATGAATATTCATTAGAAGGGGCTGGTGGTCGGTGCACTGAGGACAGTAGTCCAAACCCCAGTGCACCAAACCACCTCATATCTAATAAGCTACAAAGTTCACGAAAATGGCTCCGAGGATCAAGATAAGAAACTTACCTTCTCCCTTATCACCCTGTGCCCTATAGGGGCATATCAGCAGCTTAGATGCTTCTAACCTGCTGGTTTCCTTTTCCCTGACATCTGATTTTTATTTATTTATTTTTTACTTTTTGTGGTTTTAACTTTTTTTTTTTTCCCCCCAACCTTAAGAGTCTTCGAGGATCTTTACAGTATTGTTTGGCGAAAGTGTTAAACTTATTTGAGGTAAGTTCTCACTTAATATTTCCATATTCTGGCTCCATGTAAAGACCTGCATGTTATATAGTTATTAGTAAATTTTGATAATAAAATCCTAGGTGTATAATTCTTTTACTCCTATGTAGTGCTCATCACACACACTACAAACCATGAATGTTCTCATTGTAGTATAGCCACCTTCTCATGTGCTTTCTTGTAGGATGAGGGGAAGAGGAGGGAGGCTCTAGGATTACTGGAAGCTTCGGCCTCTCATGGCTGCCTGCTCAGTTCATTTCTCTTGTGGGAATCCAACCAGAAATTTGCTGTGAGTATAATTGGGTTTTGATTGATTTCACATGAAATTCTATTATCCTGTCTTTGTGTGAAGATGCTGGAACCATGTCTGGCAGCGCTAGTGTTTGTGAGATGTATCCTTCTGTAATCTGAACGCTTCATCTTATTTCGCTTGCTAGTTATCCGACCCTGGACGACACCTACAGAGCCTGCGGCAGTTGCGGGATTATGCGGCGCGGGGTTGCTGGGACGCACAGGTGAGCAAAAGTCCTATGGATTATGTTAAACTGCAGATACGTATTACTCATAAGTTATAGCCAGATGAAGGATGCGGCCGGGAGCTTCACTCCCCAGCCGACCACCCGATGTGACTCATTACAGGAGACTGGTTCCATTATAACTCCTGTAATCCGTCAGGTTGGTCAGTGAGCTAGTAAGTAAGTGAAGCTTGCCGCTACGTGCTTCACCCTGCAATATCTTACAATAAGGATAGGTATGTATGGTTTTTATAAGGCCTAAGTATTGAAACTTTTTCTTCTCTTATAGATTTCTCTGGCTAAATCCTGTGGACAGAAAAGTCAGTTTTCCCAGGAACGGACGACCTCAGACCTTGTATCTCAAGTCTTTCAGTCATCTTTCCCTATCAACAAAGCTAGTATCTTCACCAAGCAAAAGGGCATGAACGATACTATGCGGTGAGTATTTGATGGGGCTGGTTTTCTGAACTATAACATGTTGTATCTTGGGAAGATTTTTTTTTTTTTTTTTTTTTTAAATCACGTCATAGAGGGAGGTTCAAATTTTTGATCGGTCAGGGTCTGAATGCCGAGTACCCCACCTGTCGCTAGAAGGAGGCTGATTTCTATAGAAAGTCTATGAAGCAATGTGAGATGCTGGGAGAGAAGTGCTTAGCTGGTCACATCTCCCCATTCATTCTAGCGATCAGTCGCGATCACAGCACACAGATTTCATCTAATAAATGAAAAGTTTTTGGGTTTTTTTTATGATGATGATAATTTAAAGGCATTGCCCTGCTGTGAGTCATAATTTTGCCACAGGTTGGAGAATATTGGTGTTAAAGACGGTCAGCATGCTTGTTGACAGAAGCTCCTCAAAAAGCTTATCTGAGCCCCCATGATGCAGTGGGACAACTTGTTTTTATTTATCAGATTATTATCTTTAACTTCATGGATAGTTGTATAAATGTACGTTCACATCTTTTTCAGGTATATCCTCATAGACTGGCTGGTAGAAGTGGCTACCATGAAAGACTTCTCCAGCCTCTGCTTGCACATGACTGTTGGTCTGGTGGATCGATACTTGAAGCTCCGCAGTGTTCCACGCGCACGTCTCCAACTTGTGGGCATTGCCTGTATGGTGATCTGCACACGGTAAGGACCAAAAAAAAAAAAAAAAAAAAGCAGTCCTCCATACGGGAGTTAGTTGTGTATAGTATGTAGATTCATCCACAATAACAATGTTTTATCTCCTTTTTACAGATTTATCAGCAAAGAGATTCTGACCATCCGTGAAGCAGTATGGCTGACAGATAACACCTACAAATACGAGGATCTGGTACGGATGATGGGCGAGATCATATCTGCACTGGAAGGAAAAATTAGGGTAGGTCCCTTTATTTTAAGATCACCGTCCATCCCATCGTGCATCTCTTTTCCCTGTTTGCCATTCGGCTAGCCTTAGTTCCCTTGCTTGCAGTTCTCTCTCTTACCTACCGATGATGTCATTGTGTGCAAAGTGTATGTTTGGGACGAACGTGACTGCTTTGGCACTGTTATTGCTGGGATGGGGCAGAGTTCAGTAGTTATCGGGGTTTAGCTGTTTACATAGTAATACATAGAAGTGGTGACTTCAAGATAGTGAAGAAGCATTTCCCACCAGTTGGAATGTAGCTTATCCGCTTACACTGGAATTCTGATGACATTGCACTTATGAGGTCAGCTAAATAATTTCCTTTGGTGCCAGGTATTATTTTATTCATTCATATAGCACCAACATATTCTGAAGTGCCGCAGCATTGGTCCCGGTCCCCACTGGAGATCACAACCTGAAATCCGAATATCGCAGTGTTTCTAGAGTGTGGAAGGACATATTTTCTCCATGCAGATGATGTCTGTGGTCTGATTCTAACCCAAGGCAATGACTCAATAAGTCAGAGATGGGGAACTGGCAACTTACAAGTGGTTCCAAAACTACAATTCCCATTATGCCTGGACAGCTAAAGCTTTGGCTGTTCAGGCATGATGGGAAATGTAGTTTTGCAACAGCTGGAGGGCGGCAGGTGACTGCTATAATTAATATCCATTCTCCACTTAACGCTCCCCCACATAGATCACTTTGTTTTGTACATTCTGATCTTGCTCCGCAGTATGTATACAGTGTACATCTTCTGTTTCACGTTATACAGATGCCCACTGTCATCGACTACAAGGACGTCCTTTCTCACATCATCTCATTGGACAGGGGCACCATGCACCTTTGCAGCTACATTTCCGAGCTGTCCCTGCTGTACACAGAGCTATCTGTGTATTCTCCAGCGCAGCTAGCAGCCGGTGCCTTGTTGTTAGCGCGCATCCTGCACAAACAAGGTGAGTCTGAGACGCTGTATGATTCTACCATACCCCAGGACTGTGGGGGTAATCTCTTCATAGCTGTAACCCCTCTCTTCCCGAACAGCGTGCTGCATGTATGTGCCCACATCTGCCCTGCTCATTCCTTCATGCCCCCTGCAGTTTCTGTCAGCCCTTATAGAGTATAGAGTCATAATAAATTATCACTTGCAAACAATATTTGCCTCTTGCAGTACCACATTTCACCACTGTTCCAGTTACGTTCCATAGACTCCATTGCAGCGCCCCCAAATCTGATCTCGGACACACAATACAAAAACATGCATGATGATGAATACATAACTGTACTGTAGGGTCCCGTTTAGGCATATTAACTATTGTACAATGGTGTAGCTTACTGCTCAGGCTTCTCATTACATTGTGTGTTCTCTTTTCCATAGCACTTCCATGGCCAGCTCAGCTGGTAGAGTCTACGGGTTTCACCCTGGAACACTTAACCCCCTGTGTGCTGCTTCTACATAAAAAATGGTAAGTGTGCCACATAAGCATCTCTGTAGAATGGCTGATAACTGAGGCATGAGTCACTTGTTGGCTCACTGCCCATACACTACATTACTAAGGCTGATGCATAGAATGACTAATCTCTGGACTGCTGGTGTTGAATACAAACCAGACATTGGTGATTTATAATACGCCGCTCAATTCGCTTTAATGTGTTTTCTTTTATGTCTTAGTTTCCACGATGATGCACCAAAGGATTACCGGCAAGTGTCCCTGACGGCTGTGAAACAGCGCTTTCAGAATGACCTTTACGGCAATATTAGTGATGAAAAGGTGAGGACGTTGGTTTTTTACCGTTTCAATGAAAATTGTCCTCTATTCTGCAGTGGTAGGGGTGTCAGGGCTCAGCTGCACTGCGACTGACCTTTAGGAGCCTTTTCATTCACTTTTATTCTGTTGCTAGAGGGAGTCATAAATTTTGTTATATCCTTTATTGAATATACATCCCCTATGTGTCTCCATGGCTGTAGATTACAAAGATCTTGTAATTCAGTCTTGGGTAACTTCACTCTTTCTGTATTCTCTGCCTACAGACTGTATAGAGGAGAGAGAGTAACACACTACTTCAGAATCAGACTACATCGTGTGTTTGTAGTCTGTAACTAGGGAAGCTCATAGGTCTGCATAGGAGCTGTATACAAAAATGATAAGATGTTTTTGCAAGGTTGCTTCTTTATAGGTTGCATACCTATATATTATACACACCCTTTTGAAAGTGTTATCTAAGCTTAGAAAAACATGGCTGCTTCCAGAAACGGCACCACTCTTTTTCTCAGCTTGTGGGTGGGGGGGTTTGCATCTCGGTTCCATTTAAGTAAATGGAGCTGAATTTTAATACCGCACATGACCTGAGGACAGGGTTGGCACTGTTTTTGCAAAAAAGTAGCTGTATTTTTCTAATCTTGGATAACACTTTTCGTTTGGTCAATACGAAATGTAACCAGCATGGAAGGCAACCTAAACTTAACTTTCTTTACTATCTATCTTCCTGCCTAAGTCCATTTATAAAGATACAGGCTGCCTTTGCAGTCTGTATTTAATACTTTACCTAATTCTTCGCCCCTGGGCTGTACCATTGGGCACCGCTATCGTGGTGACATCACTGCGTTTCACCGCTGGTATGCAGTGACGTCCCCAAGATGGGACAGAGGATTGGGTAAAGTACTAGATACAGACTGCTTAGCAGTCTGTATCTTTTTGTAAGTAGACTTAGGGACACAAATTGAGACATTTAGTAGTACACGGTGATCTTGTTCTGGGTAGCACGAGATCACGGTATTTGGATGTAGAGAGCGGGCAAAGGATCATGGGATCCCAACCCGCCACTCTGCATGCTGGGAAGTTCCGGGCTCATGCCAACTCTTTTGAAAAGAGCCGGTGTGAGTCCATACAGAAAAGTACAAATAAAAAAACAAGGCCACAAAAATTATTAAAAAAAAAAATATATATAAAAACTATAAATTTATAAAGGAAAATTAAAAGGAAAAAAACACTGATTGGTTCTCTTTGCCTGAGTAGTATACAAAAGTTGATTATTGACCAAAATAGCTGATTTATAGTAGTAAGGCTAGGTTCACACTGCGTTTTCAGCATCCGTTTAACGGATCCGTTTTTTTAACGTCCAGAAAAATAGGGTCAGCAACGTTTTTTGGTCCGTTTTGGTCCGCCAAAAAAAACGGATCCGTTTTTTTTATAATGGAAGTCAATGGAAAAACGGATGCACACAAATGAATCCGTTTTTTGCAATCCGTTTTTCATGCGTTTTTTCAAAAAACGGATGCGTTAAACGGATGCTGAAAACGCAGTGTGAACCTAGCCTAATCTAGCAGTTGTACAGATCAATACCAAGTAGGATACTGAATAAAGGCATATTGGTTGTGCAGCACTCAACAGAGCATGCATATAAGCTTTACTCTTGTATTGTTGCCCTGTGTACCGTCACTACCGTGGCCCAGCTGACAGGCTGTGTGTTTAGCAGGTGTTGGACCACTGGCTGCTGGTCACTCTTCTGGGAGTGGGTGTCTGGCTCAGATAACAATCTGATTGCTGTTATCAGCAGGTGATGGACTACAGCCAGCTGTGTACCCTACTTGGGGTGTCCCTTCAGGATACAGAGAGCCCTGCATCCCCTCCTTGTGTCGCAGACATCCATCCATTCCTGTGCTCACCTGCTGGGAACAAAACAAAAAGGTAACTAACAACGTCTTGTCCATTAAACAATGAGAAACTGTATCATACAGGTTTAGAAGGGGGGGGGGGAAACAGCGCCACACCTGTCCTCAGGTAGTGTGGGGTATTGCAGCGTAAACCTCATTCACTCTGGAGCTGAGCTGCAATATTGCGTCATGTTTTTCTAACCTTGGAAACCTCTTATAGGGGTTGTCTTTAGTTAGGCCAAATCAATATCAGGCATAAAAAGAATATCCAGCCAAAATGGCTCTCTATATAGATCTCCAGAGACGGAGGGCTGGATATAGATGTTAAATATATCTTACAGTACTGATGACAATGCACTGTGATCTTCCAGAAGTGATAGTCAGCATAGCGATGCAGGTTTAGGATGAGCTGCTTAGCGTTGCAGAGATTGTGGATATATATCATTTCTCATTTTCCTCATGCTACAGTCTATTAACAAAACTGATTTTATAGGCGCAGAGAAGATCAGGAAGATCGGGGCAGCTTTGTGACCACGCCCACCGCTGAGCTCTCCAATCAGGAGGAAGCACTGCTCGGCGACTTCTTAGACTGGAGTCTCGATTCTTCTTGTTCAGGCTATGAAGGTGACCGGGAGAGCGAAGGCGAACGGGAAGGAGATGGTACGAATGATTTCATCTCTCTATTTGCGGATGTTTTGTGTGTGTGTGTGTGTGTGTGTGTGTGTGTGTTCTATATTATAAGGGGAATGTTTGCATTACAAGTGTCCCAACCTATAATCTGTCCAGTGCTATCCTATAAACTGAACATGGAGAAGAAATAGCATTTTTATAGTGGCTAGAGGTATACATTGGACTATTATTACCCTTTGTGTTTTGAGGACACTTTATACAGTATATATCTTATTCTTTTATCTATCTGGTGTCAGCTAATGGACAGCACCCCCCCCCCCTTCCCCTCCTCCCCCAGGGCGGAATTTCCTTTTAAATTACTGGGGAATTTACTTAAAGAGTCACTGTCGTATTTTTTTTTTTTTTGCAGAAATCAATAGTCCAGGCGATTTTAAGAAACTTTGTAATTGGGTTTATTAGCCAAATCTGCCATTATCTGCATGTAAAAAGCCTTTTCCCAGGTCCCCCCCTCCTTCCTCTTTTTCATCCACTCTGAAAAATCTGAAAATTGTGACTTGTTGCAGGAGTCGTCCCCTGTCTGCTCTAGGGAGAGGGGAGGGGGGGGGGAGGAGGAAGGAGGGAGTTAGCCGACAGCAGAAAGCAGATAACAGAGGATTACAGAGCTCAGACAGGTCACTGGTGACTGTCACAGGAGATATCCCGTGAGGGATTTGTAGATTAACTCTTTGTTGTCCTGTTTTGGTCTTTTCTTTAGCTCTCTCCATAGGAGAACAATGAAGACAGGGGGGAGAGCTTCAAACTGCTTTTTCATGATAAAAATGCATTTTTCGGATAATAAACCCAATTACAAAGTTTCTTAAAATCGCCTAGACTATTGATTTCTGCAAAAAAAATTCACGACAGTGACACTTTAAATGACTTATTTCACCTGCAGCTTCTACTAGTAATATGTGGTTGTCCCAAGTCTGCTAGAACAGAAGTTGAGTTTACTATCTAGTTTTATGATCTACGAGGTAGCCAACCATGGGGAGCACATGTGATCTTATGAATTCAGACCATACCTGTGTCAGCCCCCCCCCCCCCCCCTTTTTTTTTTTTTTTTTTTTTTTTTGTTATATAAAGACTGCTGCTACAGTGACCATATTATAGTAATGCTATCATTGTGAGTACCAGTAGATTTACCAGTCTGTCCCCTCTTTCCTGTAGTCACTGCACCAAGTGGAATTCTGGATCTTTCCATCCTCAATGCAGAACACACGCACTGCCAGGACTCCAGCGACGAGGATACGACCAATGTGCCAAAACTGCCGACAACCAAACCAAACCTCACTATCCCTCCTGTAAAGATTGGGGCAGAGAACAGTTCTGGGTACTCCTCAGTAAGCAGTGCGGGGAGCCCTACCTCCTCTCCTAATGGACCTCCCTGCACCCCAACACCAGGACTGAACAATAGCAAGCTGGTTCCTATCCCTTTCCCCCAGCCGAGTCCATCAAATTTCAAAGCTGTCCGAAGACAAGTGAAAAGAAAAAACCAAGCACAGCACAGCGATGAAAATGTTACAGACACTTTGTAAATAGCCCCCTCTAACCCCTTGTACAAAGGAATATATAAATATATATATTTTTGTCATTTAATACAATTGTGCTGTCTTTTTTTTTTTTTTTTTTCTGTGCATAGAACCAAGCTGTAGACCTCTGTTTCTTTCTTTGTTATATAGTGTGTAGCAGTCTCTAATATACACATAAGGGACAGTTTTATAGGAAGTCCATTTATCAATCTGTACGTTTTTTGATGAATGGAAGGAAACGTATGCAAACTCGATGCACCCTCCCGGTGGCCATTTGGTTCCCTTCTTGCACCATAGAGACACGTCTGGTCTGACAGAACTGTAACTTGACGTCCCAATGTAAAATATGTAACAGGACCCCTTCACATGTGTGGATTTGTTGCATATTTTTCTGCAGCAAACAAGGGTATTTACCCTAAATGGGTCTTGGGTCCCTTTTGCACAGACACTGTGTATAATAACAAGTGCTGATCAGAGGGCTTGCGCTTGTTTGTAGAACCTTTAGGCCTTGAAAAGGAAACCTTCGGCTCTCCCAGTTGTTGCAAAACTCTACAGCTCTGTCCAGGCATGATGGGGAATTTTTTTTTTTTTTTTTTTTTTTTTTAGTACTTTTGCAACAACTGGAGAGAGAAAGATTCTTCATCCCTTTGGGCTGTGTTCAGCCAAAACCAGAAACAGATTATAAATAGAGGACAGGTTATAAAGGAAAGAGTAGAAATGTTGGGGGAGATTTATCAAACATGGTGTAAAGTGAAACTGTCTCATTTGCCCCTAGCAACCAATCAGATTCCACCTTTCATTCCTCACAGACTCTGGGAAATGAAAGGTGGAATCTGATTGGTTGCTAGGGGTAACTGAGCCAGTTTCACTTTACACCATGTTTGATAAATCTCCTCTGTTTTCTTTTCAGATTTTCCTGGCTTCGTTTTTATTGTTTGCAAGTTAAAGTCGAAACGTGTGAAAAAGGTTCAGTCTCTGCTGAGACAGGGAGATGTATTGCTGCTAGAGATAATTTCATTAGGCTGTGTTCACACATGCAGTAATGCAATGTGACTGCATTATTTAATTGCAGTAATCATTTAATTGTGTTACTGGATCGCTTCATTGCAGTAATTAACCATTTAATTGTCGTCCTTCATTGCATTAACACAAATGAAATTCCAATTTGTGTGAACATACCCTTAAAATTAATTAGCTGACAAACAAGCTGATTGCTGGCCCTCTTGGCCTTGTTCACACATGGGGCCTATTTTTAGGTTAATAATTGGATTTTTCACCCATTTTTGGTCTAAGTTCTATTTATGAACCAAAGGGTGACTATTTTTGCAACTTTTTTATTTGCCTGTTCTGAGCATTCATCCCCAAAAAATTGCATAATCTGGGATTTGTGCTCCACTTATCATTTATGACATTTTTTTAAAAAAGTCACACAAACTGATGCAGGCCTAGATCTGGTGAATTTGTTGCACTTTTTCCCCCCACAAATTTGTACATTTTAGACTCAATAGGAAGGCCTTATTCCCACGTTCCATGTTTCGCCGCATGACTCTGTCATCACAGCGAGGCGCGTATGTGATGTCCCCCCACGGGTGTTCCTAGTCTGTACACCCTTCACAAAAGCCTGTACTCCAAGTAAAGTGGTAATAAAGTTATACCTAACTTTTGCCACTAGATGTCGCTAGTATGTATACAGTGATCACTCAACTTACAATGGCTTCAAGATGCAATATTTTAAACATACAATGGTCCTTTCTGGACCATCGTACTTTGAGACCAGACTCAACATACAATGTTATGGACAGTCAGGATCTGCAGCACATGTGAATAACTAGATGACAAACCAATGAAACTGGCCCTTTTACTGCTAAAACCCCAGTATTAGTGAAGTGTCGGCACTGGTTGGCTGTCTAGTAGTGATTCTCCAGAGCATGGGTCTCCAAACTGCAGCCCTCCAGCTGTTGCAAAACTACATTTCCCATCATGCCTGGACAGCCAAATCCAAAGCTTTAGCTGTCCAGGCATGATGGGAGTTGTAGTTCACAACAGCTGGAGGGCCGCAGTTTGGAGACCCATGCTCCAGAGTATAGTGTGATACTACATGTCCTGTGCTGCCCTTTACCTGGGTCAGTTTTCCATAGAATTTTGGCCTCAGCATACAATATTTTCAACATACAATGGTAGTCCTGGAACCAATCAATATTGTATGTTGAGAGATCACTGTATTTGTACTTGCATATTGCACAGCTGTAGTGAGCAAAGGGTGTATTGTTTTGTTGTGATCTGTGCACCAATGAGAGCTCGCTCTTTTCTCCACCTAGCTATATGCTCTTCTTTTTCCATACTCTCTCTTCTCCACCACTCACAGTAGTTATTACATACCCTGTAGGAAGTTGTCACATGGTGAGAGGAAGTACACACCCACACTTAGTCCAGTGTAGTCTAGTCTGGAGTGTGCTAGAGGACTGACACACATGGGATACACACAGACTCTTTTCCTAAAGGGGAACTCCACATAAGGAAAACTTTTTTTCTATTAAAAGTACATTAATAGTTATATAGATGTGTCTATATAATGTATTACCATATCTGTGCGGTTCGGCCACACTGGTAGCTGATAGAAATCCAGGAAGTGACAAAAAATGACCTCAGTGCCAATTTACATTGTCTCCTGCTCCCACTGCTCTCCCACCCTTTAGAGACAAATATTCCATACCTCTGTCTCACATTGTGTGTGTTTGCTGAGCACAGGCTGATGATGCAGACAGGGGGCAGGGTGTGATGTCACAGGAGGCTTGGCTGGATCCCCCAATCCCCTGAGTGATTCACCATCTCTGATAGGCCAGAAGCAGCTGCTGAACTGATTTCACTGATTGTGCAAAAGTCTGCAGTGAAACTAGGGCTGTGTTCACACATAATGGAGTTTCATTGCAGTACTGCAGCAGTAAATTATGCTAAACGGCAGAGAGGATCACTGCCAGTCCCATCTGGAGGGAAAAAAAGGCGTAAACAGTAGATCTCATGTAAGATAATATTGGATAAACTTATTGTGGGGCTCAACGTCAAAGATAAAAGATGCTTGATCATAATATATGTGTGGAAATGAAAAGAAAAAAATATTTAAATACAAAAAGTTCTTTACTTTATTCCACTATCAGTGTTACAGGTAGAGAATACAGCGTGCTGTGTGGGTGGGACTACAATGAAATGATAAAGTACTGCAAATAATTCAGTAACACAACAAAACTGCAATGTGTGAACACAGCCTAGATTTTCTGCAACAGATTTGGACGGGGAATGGGCAGGGTGGTGCACTGAGATGAACAGCTGAGGGAAAGCATTGCATTCTGGGACCATAGGTAAGTAATGCTATATGCTTCTGCAGAATTTTAATATATATATTTTTTTTAACCTCTACCTGGAGTTCCCCTTTGAAAGCAACACTTCTTCTACCTATGCAGCGCTAAACCACTCAAGAGAGGACAAGTCAGGTATCATCCCAACCCACGCCGTTGAACATCTCTATGGCTGCGTTCACACTACGTATATTTCAGTCAGTATTGCAACCAAAACCAGGAGTGGATTAAAAACACAGAAAGGATCTGTTCACACAATGATGAAATTGAGTGGATGGCCGCCATATAACAGTAAATAACTGCCATTATCTCAATATAACAGCCGTTGTTCTAAAATAACAGAAAATATTTGCCATTAAATGGCGGCCATCCACTCAATTTCAACATTGTGTGAACAGATCCTTTCTGTAGTTTTTAAACCACTCCTGGTTTTGGTTGCAATACTGACTGAAATATACGTAGTGTGAATGCAGCCTAAAGGTACAGGACTGTATCCTGAAACAAGAGGAACTGATCCGGATAGAGCAAAGTTGCTAGAAGCTTACATTCTTTATCTCACAGTGTAGGTGTAACCAGGTAATTTGCTAAACTCAGGTAACAAGGACTGGGGCTTGTGTCACCTTGTTTGGACAGATCACCCAACACTGCAGGGCAAAAGGTGGTATCACGACAAAGGTCGAAACACGGGCACAAGTATTCTCCTCCTTCTTCTTCTAAAGTTCCGGCAGAGCACATTTCTAAACTGGGTTGGGACTCTCAAGACAAACTCCTCTCCACTACTCTGAACTCTTACGACCTACTCTACTCCGCTATTCTGAGCTTTCTCTACTTCTCAACCCGCAACCAAGTCAGAACTATTCGTCTACCTCTGAAGCTCTCAGCACAGATTCTGTCCAGTGATGTCAGAAGTCTATTGTTAGCTGGTGTATTAAGTGTTCCTTTAATAAAGAAGAATTTATTTATGATTACAGGACTCAGTAGTTATTGCTCAAGCACCTACACCGTAGTTACACCGTCCTTGGGTCAGCTCCCCTTTCTGTGGGTGGTGGTACCGATAGTCTGGGTGGGTCACAACTCCACTCTGGACCACCACGATAAGCGCCCAAGGGACCCCCTCACAGCGACCACAGGGGAAAGGGTATAGCCAGCCGTCCTAAAATAAAAGCAGGTGTGCCTCCCCAACAACCCACCATGAAGCTGAGCTATACTCCGAACCAACAACCACAGTAGTGGCGTCACACAGTACCATCTAGCAAGTGACCGGTCGACCACTGCGCACCACACATCCATACAGTTCCCCCGCTCCCAGCATCATATCAGAGATGCTGCCGTGCGGTGGGGAAGACTGCGGTACATGCCTTCCATGTCTGTGTCACGTGGGAATAAGGCCTAAGGACTTATTCCCATGTTTCATATTTTACAGACTGGGAAGCCATGTAGTGGAGTATTTTCCTGTCCGCCATGATGTATCACTGTAATGATACCGCTGTGCGGGTCTGTCACTACAGTGCTGCGGAGATTCAAAGACCTTCCCCGCTCCCAGCATAATATTGATACATCATGGTGGACGGAAAAACTCTCCACTACAGGGCTTCCCTGTCTGTAGTGTCTGTAAAATAGGGGACGTGGAAAAAAACCCTTAATGTCCCCCATGGTGTTTACTGCTGTTTTGAAGTGAATTGCGCCTTTGTGGTAAAATAGTAGTAAAATCACAACAAAAATTCCATGTGTAAGCACAGTCTATAAACGGGTCAGTCATAGAGAAGGATACATGGAAAAGGGCTTCTACTGTCTAAAGTCTAGCACAACATGACCTCTGAGCCGTCTTGGGATAATAGTATATAGCAGGGAAGACTTCATATCTGTCTAGTTGTAAATTAGGATTAGAGGCTTATCACCGTTTATTAGGACTCCAAGGTCCCTTCATGTGTAGCCGGATAGTAATTATTCACCAAAAGTGACAAAAAAAAAATGAAATAAAGAACTCTGGATACACAATAATCACAATCTCTACCCTCTTTCCATAAACTGATAGGAGATGCTAATGTTTCAAGCAATCTGACCACACTACAATCGCCCATCTGTAACACACAGTGTTACACACACAGTGGTGCCTTGGATTATGAGCATAATTCGTTCTGGGACCGCGCTTGTTATCCAAATCCACTCTTAAACCAAAGCAAATTTTCCCATAAGAAATCACTGATATGCAGACAATTGGTTCCACATCCCAAAAGTTATGATTTATTATTCTGAATAACATGTAAAACAGATGAAACAAACATTCAGAAGCAGCAGAATATGTGATATTATAAGTTACTGTACAGTAATGGAGAGGATGGGAAACACAAGGGCGGATAGAGTCTGCAGGGGGCAGGAAGGAATGAGCAGGGCAGATGTGGGCACCGTATAGCAGCACTCTCTGTCTGGGAAGAGAGGGGTTACAGCTATGGAGAGATTACCCCCACAGTCCTGTCCTCTGAAGTAAGCCCCAGCCTGAAGTGGATCTGCCATGATTTGGAAGGTGAGGGAGACTTCCTGGGTCAGAGTACAGTGCTGTAGACCCCGCTATGCAGACCATGCCCCTCCTCCACTCGTGCTCCCACCCAGCATAGGGAGCTCTTAAGCCAAAACAATGCTCTTAAACCAAGTCACAATTTTGAAAAACTGTGAGCTCTTAAACCAAAACGCTTTTAAACAAAGGTACCACTGTATCCTCAATTCATCGAGACTTGGACTCGTAAATTAGACATGGATCAGACTTGTTTCTCCAGTGGACTCAGATTTCCAGCAGAACATTGCCCATCACACTGCCCCCACAAGCTTGACTACTTCTTAGGGTAGCTTCACACGTTTTTAACGGTGCATCTTTAATGCTGCGTTTTTGGTGCGATTTTTACAAGCGAGTTTTGATTTTCACATGAAAATCATGTGAAAATCAAAACGCGTATGTAAAAAACGCACCGTTAAAAACGCACCGATACGGTACGTGTGGAGCTACCCTAAGGCCCCGTTCCCACTGAGCAAAGGTAGCGGACAGGGCAGGAGCGCGCGCCTCCCATAGACTCCCATTATGAGCGGGAGGCTAACGGCATTCCGCGGCGGACAATTCCGTCGCGGAATGCCGTTAGCCTCCCGCTCATAATGGGAGTCTATGGGAGGCGCGCGCTCCTGCCCTGTCTGCTACCTTTGCTCAGTGGGAACGGGGCCTAATACTGCATTCTGGTGCAATCTCTTCCCCTGATGCACCTGAGTGCCCATATGATGTGAGAAAATGTGATTCATCAGGCAAGGCTGATTTTGGCCGTAAACAGGAAATAGCATGGTCGCTCTGGGTCTGTGGCTACAAAGTAAGCTACAATGCCCTATGTTCTGACATCTTTCTCTTATGGACAACAGTCACACCAGTGTTCACACACATAAAAGGGAACCATTCGGCACATTGTGCTGACTAAGCTCCTGGCAAGGCTGCATTGATGTGGTAAGCAGGTCTCCTACCATATCTCTTGGTAGCTTTATATCTTGGCCAACGTTATTTAATCTGACACCATGCGGGGGAGAGAGCTGTGAACTAGTCATCTAAGCAGTGTCGGGGCCACGACTAGTCGCGGCTCTCTGCCTGTCAGTGCGCAGTGTGGAGATGATTGACAGGCAGAGAGAACCGTTGTGGCCTCTCTGCCTGTCAATCATCTCCGCAGAGTGCGCTGACAGCCAGAGAGCTAGTCACGGGGAACTTCAGGTGACTAGTTGCCGCATCTTTTTCCCTTTTCTGAAGCTACTGCTGCAGCCGCAACTGGTATGCTGCGCTAGATGCACAGTAGATCTATACTCTGCTGATGGGAACAATCGTGCTGATTGGTTCCCTTTAAGGCCTATTGGTGTATACATAATACAAGAATCTGATAAGAAATAACTTTGCAAGTCGTAACAGACAGGGATGCTACGTATATATACAAGAATCACATGATATTTCATGTGACCGCCACCACAACTGTTTATATGCTCTCCCATCCCTACCAATGAGGAAGTGGAAGCAAAACTTAAAAATATATGGTAAAATTAAGTCTTAGTTATAGGCTAAAGAATACTCTATAATTCGGCTATCATCATTAATAGCATAATGCTAAAAATGCTTTTCCCCTCCAAGTCATATTGACAGAGGACACAGGGTACCACAACCGATCAGTTAGTTGTCCCCTTACCTGTACATAGGGGATAGCTTTGGATTTTGGGATAACCTCTTTAATTATTTTAAGATTATTAAAACATATTATGTATACATAAAGGTTTTAAGAGACAGAATAATTACAATGATCTATTTTAGGTATTTATCAACAATTTCAGAGAAACTCTAGGCCCGCAGCCAGCTCCTGGATTATGAGACAATGTTGAGATGAGAAATATGTCGGCTTACTCCCTGGAAAGGAATCTCAGGATAAAGGTGACTCACTCTGAAGTAGCATTAACTCTTATCTCTGTCATGAAAGACAGCAGGATGTCATCTGAGAGTGCAGAATTTTACACCTTGTAAGATATTTCCGCACTCGTCTACTACTTAGCATCAGCAGCTTCTCTCCCCTGAGGAGAAAACAATAGTTTGTTCCTCAGTGTCGGTCCATCTGTTGCTGTTTTTGCAAATCCAATGATTGTCGCTATGTGATTTACATAAGACTGCAACCCCCCTCCTCATAGTACATGGGAGCAGCTTCCAGAGAGGACTGCAGATGACAGGTAGGAATAAAGCTAATATATAGGGCTATCCTCTACCTAACTGCAGACACCACTATGGACCGCTATACCTTTTAGAAACTTGAGAAAGATGTCAGAAGTTTTGATAGGTGGGGGTTTGGTTTACTGATTGCTGCTCCTCTTCAGATTCATAAAAAATATATAAAACTTTCTATGAATCCATACACTGCCTCTCCAAGGAAAGGCAACAGAATCTAAGACACAGCTCTCAGCCGGGTACTTCTGTTTTGTGGCCACCAGCAATGGCATATAGACCGATGTCGTAGCTGTGGTGAGAAGGATATGCAAACCAGCATTCTCTGGAGGTAGTGCCTGACTCCGATCAGAAGCCTTAGGACATGACTGGGAATGTATGCCAAGCCAGACAACTCTCAATGTGGAAACTTATTAGGCCATTTATGCAGCCAACCAGCAACCTGTTCTGTACTGATGAGGGGTAATAACGTTAAAACAGCTGTGCACAGATGAGTGGACTCTCCCCCAGAGTTGTCTGGCTTGGCTTAGATTCCTAGTCATGTCCTAAGGCTTCTTATCAGGCACTGACTTCGAGGGAAAGCTACCCCTAAAAGGTGACACCAAATAGCTGCTTCACATATACTTCTTCCCAGAATTCTCAGAGGATCATGAAAGGCCTATAGGTCACCATACATCTTTACATCACTGTGGTGGTGTGGTCATGATACATAATTACTGGAGGCCTAAAAACAGAAACTGGCAGAGGACCAGGGAAGCCTCACCAGGGGATAAGATGCAAACAAGCCTCTGCATTATAGACACTCGACCCCAGATCTATTGACCCGCACTGACAACATTGTATGCAGTCATGTCACATTATTATGACCAAGTCCTACTTTTAACATCTGCAGAGTATGGCTCATAAGCCATGTGTGGTGAGCCGGCTTGGTGGGTATATAAGGTGTATGATAGGTTGTCTGCACACATATCCCTTATTGCTGTCATGGGTAAAGGGCGTGTTATCAGAATCGCAAAAAGAGAAGATGTTGAGGTGGTGTATAGTGAGTGGACAAATGGCACCATTGTGAAGCCTATGTGGAACTGAGTAGTTAATGCCATTGATGTGAGAAGTGAACATTGGCTACAAAAGTGTGCAAGGGCATGACCTACATGCTATAGTGAAGCAGCTCACTGCCAGAATGAAGCAGAGGCACCACACACATCTAACACTACAGATCAGTGAATCCTACTGCGTATGGGGCTGCTGACCAGAGGGGCGGTTACTGCACCTCCACTAACCAAGTTGCATCAGCAGACATGACCTTAAAGGGGTTATCCAGCGCTACAAAAACATGGCCACTTTTCCCCCTCTCTTGTCTACAGATTGGGTGGGGTTTTAAACTCAGTTCCATTGAAGTAAATGGAGCCTAATTGCAAACCAAACCTTAAAGGAGAAGTCCGGCTAAAACTATTTTTTAATATGTTATTACTTATGGAAAGTTAGGCAAATTTCTAATGTACATTAATTATGGGAAATGCACATATAGGGCTATTTTCCTTAATTTAGTAGATCAGGAAGACTTCAGATTCTCTAAAAAAAGATGACGTCACAAACGGGGGGTGTAATTACAATGGAGTGTCCAGAAGTACCATTGAATTCTACAGTATATATAGTGCACCCCTGCTGGACACTCCATTGGAATTACAATGGATGTGTATGTAAATGTAATATACAGTGTTTTTGATTGAATACATTTATGGAATACTTTGGGGAGCAAGTGTCCTTGCTCCCCAAAGTATTCCATAAATGTAATCAATCAGTACATCACAGTAAGCCCCCAAACTGCCGCCGCCCGCCGCTACCGAACGCTGCCGCTCTGGACTACACTCAACTACTACTCTCATCACCCGCTCATAGCATGAGCAGGTGATGGGAGGTGTAGTAGCTGGGTTATATCGCTGAGATCCCGCCGCCGTCACCGCTGATGCTGCTGATGCTGCGCAGGGGAGTCGCTCATCACTGTGCAGAAGCCATAACCCCCCTCCGCTCCCCCCTCCTGCTTCTTCTTCCGGGATCTGGGAAAACTCTGTGATGAACCCTCCCAGCATTACAAAGTTGCAGATAGGGACTTGTTTACATCAGCTTTCGGAGGGGGAGACAGAGATAACAGCTCACACATTTTTTTGTGTGTTTTCAGCAGATAGCAGCAATAAGAAGCTAGGAGAATTGTTATGTCTGAGTGGAATATCCCTTTTAAGTGCAAGTTTATACTCCAAAATAGAGCCTAAAAAATGGTCCCCCAGAATAATAAATCTCTGTAGAACTAAAAATGACTACGGCCAGACAGAAAAGAAAGTAAGAATTCTAGTAGAAAATTAGCTTTGCCTTAAGGGGGTATTTTGAGTTATCCTTAGAAAAGGGGAGTCTGTCAGATTACAGGGGGACCCCCCCATTATTTCCATAATGCCCCCCTTTCTTTTTAAATGAGCAGCAACTTGTGCATGCAAGTGCAGGGCTCGGCTTTCTTTGACAGCTCGATTGACAATAAATAAAGGGTGTGTGAGTTGCCACTCCATTCAAAGCAAAGGGTATCGCAGCTCAGTTCCTATGAAGTGAATGAAGGCTTGTTAATAAAACCACAAATACGACATGAGGACAGGTGTGATGCTGTTTTTGAAAGAAAGCGGACATGTTTTTCTAATCTTAAAAAACCCCTTCAACTCAGAATACCCCTTTAAGGCACAGCTCATTGTTGGAGAGTTATCAAGCAGTTTTACTGTAAGAATGTTACCTATAGCAACCAATCACAGCTCTGCTTTGATATCATATCACGTTCTTGTAAAATAAAAGCCAAATTCTGACTGGTTGCTATGGGCAACAAGTCTCTGTTTCCCATAGCAACCAGTTAGCATTTGTCTTTGATTTTACTAAGATTACTATTAGGCTTTTCTTCAGATACAAGTTTCTTTCTTTTTTGCTAAATTGTGTGTATTGGTATACACCTTCTTGTGCTGCTTTTCTCAGTCATGCGACTGTGCACGATTTTTCTTCTGTTTTTTTTTTTTTTTTTTTACACCTATAAAGGTTTATGGGATGACAAATGCTACAAAATCAGGAGAAAAATAAACACAAAAAAATCCAAAGTAGGTCTGACATTTTGGCTGGGGCAACACAGACACAAGATCAAGTGATGCCAAACTACAATGTCCAAGCAGAAAGGCCATACCTCCCAACTTTTTGGACGGCCAAAGAGGGACACTTGTTGTTCAGTCTAGGAACATTTTACAGACATTTCTATACTTTTTTAATTCAAGGATACAATCACACAGCAGATCCTGCATCCTTAGGTTCCATTCACACAACGTGTTCTGTAATTTCGGAATCATGGAAAGGATTACAAATATGTTTCAGTAACTGTTGGCATTTGCACGGACCCACTGTCACATAGGTGACACAGACGCACAATGGCTTAACCCCTAGCTGCGCCAGGATGTTACTGAACGTCCTGGTGCAGCTGTGGGAGTTCAGGGGGGTCGCTTTTGAACTGCCGCGATCCCGGGTGCTACGTGCAGCCCGGGACCGCGGCTATTAGCGGGCACGGTCCAATCGCCGTGTCCACTAATTATGTATTTAGATGCAGCTGTCCAAGTTGACAGCTGCTTCTAAATACTTATTGTATCCCTTCCCTGGTGTCTAGTGGGAGGATCGCCCCCCCCCCCCCCCCGCAACTCGATCATGGAGGGTCGATCTCCGCATCTGAAGTCGGCCGGGGTCTGCGCTGTAATGGTTCTGATCCCGGCTCGGCCCTCTACTGCTCCCGGCTGCGGCAGCCAAAAGCAATGGAGCCCAGATCTCATTGATCTATGCAGTATTACTATACTGCCTAGATCTCAATGAGAGATCAGTGTGGCTTTACTAGAAGTCCCCCAGGGGGGCTTCTAGTATGTGTGTAAAGTAAAAAAAAAAAAAATGTTTTTTTTTTATTAATATAATTCCCCTCCCCAAATAAAAGTAAGAGTCACCTCCCTTTCCCCATTTTATAAATAAAAATAAATAAATAAACATATTTGGTATCGCTGCATGCGTAATCGCCAGAACTATTAAATTATCTCATTGCCGATCTCGCACAGTAAACAGCTGAGCGCCCAAAAATTCCAAAGTGCAAAATTGTGCATTTTTGGTCGCATCAAATCTAGAAAAATTGTAATAAAAAGTGATCAAAAAGTCACATATACGCAATCAAGGTACCGATAGAAAGAACACATCAAACACGCAACACGCAGGAAATGACACCTAACACAGCATGGGAATAGAGCAATTTTAAGGAACATATATATATTTATTTAAATAAAAGTTATACAAGTTACATATCATTGTAATCATAACAACTTGAGGAACATGTACAACAAATCAGTTTTACCCTAGGGCGAACGGCGTAACCCCCCCCCCCCCAAAAAAAAAAAAAAAAGAAAAAAAGAAAAAATGTTTTTTTTCCTATTTCACCACACATATAAATTTTTTCTTGTTTCACTGCATATTTTAGGCAAAAATGACCTCACCATTGCAAAGTACAATTAGTGGCGCAAAAAATAAGAGCTCATCTGGGTCTCTAAGTGAAAAAATGCAAGTGCTATGTATGGCCTTATATACACAAGGATGAAAAAACGAAAGCGCAAAAATGAAAACTGGCTGTGTCCCCTAAGGGTTAATCATTTTTTTGTTGCAGCACGGATCATGTCCCCAAAACGGATCTGTAATACCTACAGATGTGTGTATGGGGCCATAGAAATCAATCTGTCTGCATGTGTGACATATTGTGTGACAGGGGCCATAATGTCACATGATTCATGGGAATCTAACAATGTTTAGGATACAACCTGCGCCACATGATGAAATAATATACAAGTTTGGGTCTATTATACAGCAAGAAACCAGACACTTTCTAGAGCAACATAAAACATTTATTAATGCCAATCTAATTCTCAGGCCAAAAAGAGGGACATGTAAGGGGCAAAGAGGGACAGAGGGACGTGGGTCAAAAAGAGGGACACTTGGGAGTTATGTAAAGGGGGCTGTGGTTTTGCGACAGCCGGAGAGCCACAGAGCCACAGGCACTTATATATATATATATATATATAGACTGAGAAAGGTTGCTAGACGGCACTGTGTAGGCTCTGAGGCTCAGGTGGGTGCACGAGCTCAGGTAGCCAGACCCAGGCTTCCGAATTTCCAAGTAGTCGAATGAGGCGGCACTCCAGTATAAGTGATAAAAAAGTGGTTTTTATTCACCCATAGTAAGCAACGTTTCAATCTCTCTTTGAGATCTTTTTCAAGCAACTTGAAAAAGTTGCTTGAAAAAGATCTCAAAGAGAGATTAAAACGTTGCTTACTAATGGGTGAATAAAAACCACTTTTTTATCACTTATACTGGAGTGCCGCCTCATTCGACTATATATATTTATATATATATATATATGTATATATATATATATATATATATATATATATATATATAGATATATAGATATATATATATATATACTTCCAAGAAGAATGGAGGCAGAGAAGCCAGAGTCACGTGACACTAAGGACTGCAGTGACTGCTTGGTCGCCGCATCCCCCTTGTTTGAGATCCGCCGGTCACATGACCATCTCTAGGTCATGTGACCTAACCCGGAAGCGGCTGGCAGGAGGCTGCTGTTTGCCTTGTGTTCCTGGGGAGGGCGATGACGTCACCTGCTGTCTGATTCCCAGAGAGACAGAGGCTGGTGGAGCTGCTGCACCTGTGCCTCCTGCTGCCTGACACTGTGCCCACCCGGCCATGCCCGCACCCCTGCCATCCTGAGCGATCATCCTCACCATGCCCAGGGGGAGACTGCAGCAGCGGCGGACAGGAGAGCGCAGGGTCAGCCTCCATGCCTGAGGCCTCATCTTACACAAAGACAGCAGTCAGCTGAGCCATCACCATTGCTGCCAGGGAGAGGAGGATGCCAGGGAGCCTGCCCTGAGAGGTGAGATGCCCCCCTGCCATATACCCCCATCAGCTTGCTGTAAGTCACTCATCAGATGCCACAATGCTATATATTCCTGTAAGCTTTGTGCCCCCTTCCCCATGATCAGTAGCCCTGTATGTATCTGGGGTCTCCGCTATACAGACAGGGCAGTCACTGACCTATATACATAGTTTATTTGCTGTGTAGGAGCCTTGTGGGGTCCCGATCGCCCCCTAACAATGCCATCTTCCTAATATGCTTCTTTATGTTTGTTGTCAGTGAATGGAAACCATCATAGGCTAAAATCAGTATGGATCCTGTACGGTTAACATAGGGGTATCAGTCCTTACCGTGTCAGGTGGATGAGACCCCCAGAAACTTGGCCTCCTTTAGGTTTTCTGCTGACTGTCAGTGAATGGAAACCTTTATTGTGTGCAAACAAAGGCTCAGATCCCGAGGCAGGGGCTCCAATATGATAGACGAGCGTTGTGGTCAAGAAACATCTTTGGGAACATTCTGCATCTTTCTTTATGTGTTTTTTAAGTATTTTGTTTGCTGTCGGTGAATGGAAACTTTCATTGTTTCCATCAGTTTGTATTGATCACGCACAGTTGACACTCATGGATGTGATACCTGGAAACTCAACTGGTTTTAAGATTTCTGCTGGCTGTCAGTGAATGGAAATTGTTATCCTTTGCACCCATTCTGGGACCTTCGTTGTTTCATTGTTATATTTGCTATTATATTTTTAGGTTTTCTGTTTGCTGTCAGTGATTATAAACCTCTATATCAGAGATGGGGGACCCTTCAGGCGTCCAGCTGTTGCAAAACTACAATTCCCATCATGCCTGGACAGCTAAAGCGAAGCTTTGGCTGTCCAGGCATGATGAGAATTGTAGTTTTGCAACAGCTGGAGGGCCAAGGGTTCCCCATCCCTGCTTTAGCTGGTGTATGACCTGTGTTACCCCAAACACTTGAGAATTCTGATCTATCCCATGCCGCCAAGACCTGTTAAGACCAGCCATATATATATCTTTGTTCACATTTTTACCCTGGGGGGATGGGGAATTTACATAGAATGCAAATTTCCCAGCAAAGAAAACAATGGTTTCCTGGTCTGGTAGAGAAGAGAAGGATCCCCTACCCATTGCACAACAGCGTTACAGCTTTGCATTGACCCTTTGGTCTTATTGACCTCTGTGATGGCAGGAATAACCCTCTGGACTGCAGTGTACCTGGGCCCAATAGACCTGTCCTGCCTTATATCACTGCGGGATGAGATTGACATAGTTGTCAGATAACCTGGACGTTACAATGACGTCCGACATGTTGTGTGCATATGTAACCTGAAGGTTGGAATCCGGTAGATCAGGACTGCCATAGGTCACATGGTATCTGTAGGTTATTTCTGTGCACTTTGTTAGTTTTGCATTGTGGAGTCCGCTTTGTATTATATGAAGTATAAGCTCACTTTTGTTAAAGGGGTTATCCAGCGCTACAAAAACATGGCCACTTTTCCCCCCCTCTTGTCTCCAGCTTGGGTGGGGTTTGAAACTCAGTTCCATTGAAGTAAATGGAGCTTAATTGCAAACCACACCTGAACTGGAGACAAGAGAGGGGGGAAAGTGGCCATGTTTTTGTAGCGCTGAATAACCCCTTTTAGTGAAAGGTGAAGCCTTTCTATATATTATATAGTCTGGCGCTCTCCACCTTGCAGTTCTCCAGCAAAGCTACAACACCCATCATGCTGGTAAAGCCCTCCTCTAATGTAGTTTTTCTATCTGAATTGCTCTATTTTATGACATGGGCAGCAGACAGTCAGCAGGTGTGCGCAGTTTTATGACTGTAGTATTCACTAAGGTTTGCAGTATAGTTCTGTAGTATGGTAAGCCAAACTTAAAGGTGTTTTCAGGACTCTAATGATAAATATAAAGGTGTTAACTATCACCTCGCACACTGCCTATATGGCACCCACATATACAGGAAACAGTGTCAGAAGCAGACAGCGCCAGACAGTGTGAAGTGGCCATGCTGGGTTACTGCAACTCATCCTCCATTAAAATGAATAAGGGCTGAGCTGCAGTAACCCAGCATGGCCACTATACGAAGTAAGACTAGCTGAGAGCGACAGATTCGGGTATCAGGGCGCCGTAAAGACTTGCGCAGTGATGCATATTCCCATGGACTGCAGCTGTCGGCTGACAAAGTCCATGTGGCTGCGGCCTCATCCAGGGGGGAATTTACTTTCTTTTGGAAAAGTTTCCCTCCATCTTCCATAAAGTAATGGGAAGGTCACAGGACGGTATCATTGCTTATGGAAGCGTTCCCCAATGCAGAACTACAACTCCCAGAATGGTTCAGGCTTTGGCCGTCAAGGCCTGCAGAGTAGGGGTACAAACACACACACCATATACGCAGCAGATTTGATGCTGTGTTCAGTTATTTAGATCTAATCTGCTGCGTATCGCAGCAGTAAATACGCTGCGTATACGGTGTGTGTGTTTATACCCTGAGGAGTGAAGAGTCCTACCTGCCAGCATCTCTGTAGCAATAGGAGTGTTTTCATCCGTTTTTGGGGATTATGGTGCTTTTTTTATGCAGGTTTTATAGGATTAGTATTGGTAACGACTTTCCATCCCATTTTCTGATAGTTGGGACCCCACCTATTGAGAAAACAAGGGTTCCCTGAACCCCTGGTCTGCAGGAGATCTGGTATTCTAAATAGGAGTTGATGGCAGACCCCTGGATTATCTCCCCTAAGAACAAAGGGGAGTCCAGCTGCCTATTCTCCTCCTCCCCACCATCATCATTCTGTGGGGTCGGGAGGCTCCCATTCACCTTATACTGTCAGCTGGACCTGACACCAGCCGGGGGTCAGATGACTTTACATGTTACACACCAAACATATAAATCCAGACCCCTTTGACCTTTGTGATCATGTCTTTGGCACATAGAGCAATCTACTGATTCACCAGGGAAGCGACCAGGTAGCGGATTGATGCTGAGGTATAATACTTTATATGTATATTGTCTGTATGTAAGCAACAGATCATATACCAGCCCGGTGAGCTCCGATCCGTCCAGCCTGTCAGGTCTGGATTTACGCTCAGACAAATCCTTCTTTCTGCAGGATAGATGATCTGATGTTTGTTCAGGAGATGAGATAGTGGCCATAACTGGGTGACATCAGGTGGAGGCGATATGACCCTTATGCTGCGTTTACACGTAACGATTATCGTGCAAATTTGCGCGATAACGGTCGAATTGGAACGATAATCGTACGTGTAAACGCAGCGAACGATCGAACGACGCACGATAAATCGTACATCGTGATCTTTCATCAGGTCAGCAAATCGTCGTTCATCGTACGCAAAAAATTTGCAAATCGTTCCGTGTGAACAGTCGTTCGCCGATTTAACTAATGTGTGAGATAGGCTTAAACGATCGCAAAACGATCGCAGTGCGAATTTTCGTACGATATATCGTACCGTCTAAACGCTGATCGTTATAAAAAAAAAAAAAATGGTATATCCGACATCGCTAATCGTACGATCTGGCCAATAATCGTTACGTGTAAACGCAGCATTATGCTTATTGGTTGGTTGTCATTGGTCTTTGTCCGGCAGGTGGAGGGGGTGGGGTGCTGCTATTGATCAGGCAGGCTGTCCGGCAGGTGGCTAGCAGGCCAGATGGCCCATGTATTCAGTGACAGCCTCAATAGCTTGGATACGGGCTGCAGCTTTGTAAAGAGATATGTGTGTTCAGATGTATAGCGTATGTTACATCCATATAGGTTGAAGGCTGGCTGTGCGTATGCTCGTGCTTCAGCAATGAGCATACGGAGCAACCCGGCAGTCATACCAGTGCCGTCACCCTAATGGGCTGTAATGGTGGAAAAATATGGAGTCTTATAGGGGTTATCTTCTCATGGCAGCTGCTGTGGCCATCATCCAGGAAACAACTGATCTAGATGAAGGAAACTGTGGCCAGACATTGTTTGAAATGCAAGGCTTGTCTTAATTTTGTATAACAGGGATAGGGAACGTTGGCTCTCCAGCTGTTGCAAAACCACAACTCCCATCATGCCTGGACAGCCAAAGCTAAGGCTTTGGCTGTCCAGGCATGATGGGAGTTGTAGTTTTGCAACGGCTGGAGAGCCAAGGTTCCCTACCTCTGATGTATAGACACCCTGACTGTAGTAGGGTGGGTTCATATTACGGAATCCGTACAGATAAATTCCGGCGGATTCCGGCACTAGTACGAGTGGATTCCGTGATGTGAACCCACTTTTAGAGAGAAAGCTGCTGCACTCATATACATGGGGGTCTCTCTGTAACAGTGTTCCCCATCCTGTGGCCCTCCAGCTGTTGCAGAACCACAACTCCCATCATACACTGACAGGTGGGGGTTGTAGCCATCCAACAGCCATTGAGTCCCAGGTTATCAGACTAGTGTCATCCCTCCCGTATAGCCGGGTTGCTTTGCCTTCTTACAAAGGATTGTTCCCTTGCGTGTCCCCGTCTCATGGGATGAGGGCGCAGGGTGATCACACATGTACAATTACCGCCTGTTGCCTGACAACATGGTAGTGTAAAGTTTACGAGGCCGCTGTGTACTGATGGTAATAAGGGGTGTGGATGTACTGGATGTGACGATAACAGATCCTATCCACGTGGTAATACACAATGTATAGCAAATCCACTGCATCTCTGCTATGTAACCTGTAGGAGCTGTGTGTCCGCTGATCCCCCCCCCCCCCTCCCCATACACATGCATGTTCAGCGTTCATGTATTCTCATAGACCAGGGATGGGGATCCCTCGCCCCTCCAGCTGTTGCAAAACTACAATTTCCATCATGCCTGGACAGCCGAAGCTTTAGCTTTGGCTGTCCAGGCATGATGGGAATTGTAGTTTTGCAACAGCTGGAGGGCCGAAGGTTCCCCATCCCTGTCATAGACCATGGAGACGAGACTCTTCTTATATCTGTGAGAACAAAAGGATCAGGCAATTTACCCGAAACTTTGCTACCCTGACGTCGTCCAGGCGGCCGCCATAAACATTAGGCAGTCAGCTGGTCCAACTGTCTTTCATTGAAGGGTGGTGGGACAGGGACAAGCCAACAGTAACTACCCCTATTCAGGCAGCATGAAAGTCCTGATAGGTCCCAATTAATATGGACAATGAATAGGAAGTAAAGTAATGTGCTGCAAATGAAGATTATGGGGGAGATTTATCAAACATGGTGTAAAGTGAAACTGGCTCAGTTGCCCCTAGCAACCAATCAGATTCCACCTTTCATTTTTCAAAGAGTCTGTGAGGAATGAAAGGTGGAATCTGATTGGTTGCTAGGGGCAACTGAGCCAGTTTCACTTTACACCATGTTTGATAAATCTCCCCCTATGTTCAAGACTGAGGGTAGCTGCACACGTACCGTAACGGTGCGTTTTTAACGGTGCGTCTTTAGCGCTGCGTTTTTGCTGCGTTTTTTATATGTGCGTTTTCATTTTCACATGATTTTCATGTGAAAATCAAAACTCGCATGTAAAAATCGCACCAAAAACGCAGCGTTAAAGACGCACCCTTAAAAATTCAGCGATACGGTACGTGTGAAGCTACCCTCATGGTGCGTTTACACGGAGCGATAATTCGCCCAATCGAACGATTAACGATTCCAAAGTAACAACGTGTTTTTCATAACGATCAGACGGAACGATGTAAATCGTTTGGAAAAATCGTTATTGCGATCGTTTTAAGATCGCTTAAGCCTATCTCACACATAGGGTGAATCTCTTGAAAGATTGTTTACACAAAGCGATCTGCGAATTTTTAGCGAATGAACAATGACCGTTTGCGAATATGTTGAAAGATCACAATGAGCGATTTCTCGCTCGTCGCTTGATCGTTTCCTGTGTTTACACGAACCGATTATCGATCAAAAGCGATCGTTATCGCGAAAACTCAAACGATAATCGTTCCTTGTAAACGCACCATTATCTAGGTACAGGGAGCCCAATGCTGGTTTTCTGCACCTCAGTATTCCTTCCACGTATTTGCGGTTTAGCATTGCCTTGTTTTCTATAATTGGAGCCTAATTGATGATGTGGTCTCTGCAATTATATCTGAATTGACTCTCTGTGCTCGGCCATGTGATCAGCACCAGGCCGACTGTCATCAGTGATTATCGTCTGCGGGAGCGTTTCCTGCTGTCAGGGTTGGGATGTGTTAAGCAGCGAGTGATCAGCCAGGACTTGAAGATGACGTTGGAAGCAAGGAAAATGAGCAAGAGTGAGCGACTGACAAGGGCCCAATAGTAAAGTGTAGGTGACCGGGTCTTGTGTGGGGTAGCTGGTATGTAGTGGTTAGTATCTACCAAAAGTGCCCAATGGAAAGACCCTCGGTGTACGGGGACAAATCTTGGGTCTTGATAGAGAGTAAAGGGTTGCCTGCCTGGTAAAACTGTAAAGCGCTGTAAAGCAAGCTGCTGAAAAAGTTGGCTATGATAAAAAGGAGTCAGATCAGAGAGAGGGGTTAAGTAGTAAGGAAGTTAAAGAACCGTGGAGTCTGGAAATGCTGGGATCTAGACAGGTAGAATCTAGCTCCGCAGTCCTTTGGGGACACGTATGGTAGACAGCTGTTACTTTCCTACAAGGCCTTTTCTATTTCTGACTGTAGAGAACACGTCCAGTCTCTGCCCACCCTCTTACCTGCCGTGATCCGGTCTCCTGGTGCAGCTTTCCTAGTGATGCGTTGTCTCCGGCCTGTATAATGTGTCAGACGCTGCTGGGTCAGGTCTGGCCTGTCATGTTACCGCGCTCTCCAGGGTTCTCTCCGGCTGTCAGTCTCTCTCTGTGTTGGACTGTGTGTGTGTATGTGTATATATTAATATATATGTGTGTGTATGTGTATATATTAATATATATATATATATATATATATATATATATATATATATATATATTATCTCACTTCTGATCTTTTACTTTTTACTAACTAAGAATTATAAAATACATAAAATGCATCAGTAACTTGACGGCTTCATATAGGATAGCTGAGGCGAACTTAGTGGATGGTAATAATTGTAATATGGGATTTGAGGGTGTCCATAGATCTGTCCTGCTCTATCCCCTACATGAGGTCAGTGTGATATCACGTATGGGGGCAGACACTGCATTACTCTGCCGTAAACACAGCATTTTTATAGGAAGCTTTGTGTCACCCATGTTGTATGAAGTCCTAGGTTATTGGACCTTACTGAGATGTCGGTAATGAGAGAGCAATTGTGCTTAATAATGTGGAGATGTGATCTAAGGGAAATGTCTGTTTTATGTGATGTGGAATGGCGGTCAAAGACAGGAGAGAGAGAGGGGGATGGAGACAGGAAAGAGAGAGAGAGGGGGGATGGAGACGGGAAAGAGAGAGAGAGGGGGGATGGAGACGGGAAAGAGAGAGAGAGGGGGGATGGAGACGGGAAAGAGAGAGAGAGAGAGGGGGGATGGAGACGGGAAAGAGAGAGAGAGGGGGGATGGAGACGGGAAAGAGAGAGAGGGGGGATGGAGACGGGAAAGAGAGAGAGGGGGGATGGAGACGGGAAAGAGAGAGAGAGGGGGGATGGAGACGGGAAAGAGAGAGAGAGGGGGGATGGAGACGGGAAAGAGAGAGAGAGGGGGGATGGAGACGGGAAAGAGAGAGAGAGGGGGGATGGAGACGGGAAAGAGAGAGGGGGGATGGAGACGGGAAAGAGAGAGAGAGGGGGGATGGAGACGGGAAAGAGAGAGGGGGGATGGAGACGGGAAAGAGAGAGAGAGGGGGGATGGAGACGGGAAAGAGAGAGAGAGGGGGGATGGAGACGGGAAAGAGAGAGAGAGGGGGGATGGAGACGGGAAAGAGAGAGAGAGGGGGGATGGAGACGGGAAAGAGAGAGAGAGGGGGGATGGAGACGGGAAAGAGAGAGAGAGGGGGGATGGAGACGGGAAAGAGAGAGAGAGGGGGGGATGGAGACGGGAAGAGAGAGAGAGGGGGGATGGAGACGGGAAAGAGAGAGGGGGGATGGAGACGGGAAAGAGAGAGGGGGGATGGAGACGGGAAAGAGAGAGGGGGGATGGAGACGGGAAAGAGAGAGGGGGGATGGAGACGGGAAAGAGAGAGGGGGGATGGAGACGGGAAAGAGAGAGGGGGATGGAGACGGGAAAGAGAGAGGGGGGATGGAGACGGGAAAGAGAGAGGGGGGATGGAGACGGGAAAGAGAGAGGGGGGATGGAGACGGGAAAGAGAGAGGGGGGATGGAGACGGGAAAGAGAGAGGGGGGATGGAGACGGGAAAGAGAGAGGGGGGGTGGAGACGGGAAAGAGAGAGGGGGGATGGAGACGGGAAAGAGAGAGGGGGGATGGAGACGGGAAAGAGAGAGGGGGGATGGAGACGGGAAAGAGAGAGGGGGGATGGAGACGGGAAAGAGAGAGGGGGGATGGAGACGGGAAAGAGAGAGGGGGGATGGAGACGGGAAAGAGAGAGGGGGGATGGAGACGGGAAAGAGAGAGGGGGGATGGAGACGGGAAAGAGAGAGGGGGGATGGAGACGGGAAAGAGAGAGGGGGATGGAGACGGGAAAGAGAGAGGGGGGATGGAGACGGGAAAGAGAGAGGGGGGATGGAGACGGGAAAGAGAGAGGGGGGATGGAGACGGGAAAGAGAGAGAGAGGGGGGATGGAGACGGGAAAGAGAGAGGGGGGATGGAGACGGGAAAGAGAGAGGGGGGATGGAGACGGGAAAGAGAGAGGGGGGATGGAGACGGGAAAGAGAGAGGGGGGATGGAGACGGGAAAGAGAGAGGGGGGATGGAGACGGGAAAGAGAGAGGGGGGATGGAGACGGGAAAGAGAGAGGGGGGATGGAGACGGGAAAGAGAGAGAGAGGGGGGATGGAGACGGGAAAGAGAGAGAGAGGGGGGGGATGGAGACGGGAAAGAGAGAGAGAGGGGGGATGGAGACGGGAAAGAGAGAGAGAGGGGGGGGATGGAGACGGGAAAGAGAGAGAGAGGGGGGGGATGGAGACGGGAAAGAGAGAGAGCGGGGGGATGGAGACGGGAAAGAGAGAGAGCGGGGGGATGGAGACGGGAAAGAAAGAGAGGGGGGGTGGAGACGGGAAAGAGAGAGAGAGGGGGGGTGGAGATGGGAAAGAGAGAGAGAGGGGATGGAGACGGGAAAGAAAGAAAGAGAGAGAGAGGGGGGATGGAGACGGGAGAGAGAGAGAGGGGGGATGGAGACGGGAAAGAGAGAGAGAGGGGGGATGGAGACGGGAAAGAGAGAGAGAGGGGGGATGGAGACGGGAAAGAGAGAGAGAGGGGGGATGGAGACGGGAAAGAGAGAGAGAGGGGGGGGATGGAGACGGGAAAGAGAGAGAGAGGGGGGGGATGGAGACGGGAAAGAGAGAGAGCGGGGGGATGGAGACGGGAAAGAAAGAGAGGGGGGGTGGAGACGGGAAAGAGAGAGAGAGGGGGGGTGGAGATGGGAAAGAGAGAGAGAGGGGATGGAGACGGGAAAGAAAGAAAGAGAGAGAGAGGGGGGATGGAGACGGGAGAGAGAGAGAGGGGGGATGGAGACGGGAAAGAGAGAGAGAGAGGGGGGATGAAGACGGGAAAGAGAGAGAGAGAGAGAGAGAGAGAGAGAGAGGGGGGGGGATGGAGACGGGAAAGTGAGAGAGAGAGAGGGGGGATGGAGACGGGAAAGAGAGAGAGAGGGGATGGAGACGGGAAAGAGAGAGAGAGGGGATGGAGACGGGAAAGAGAGAGAGAGGGGGGGATGGAGACGGAAAAAGAGAGAGAGAGGGGATGGAGACGGAAAAAGAGAGAGAGAGAGGATGGAGATGGGAAAGAGAGATGAGAAAGCGAGGAAAGAAGAGCTAGATATGTATAATATTAGAGACTTTATGCTTTTCTTATGTTTCAGTGTCTGGGGGTCCCTCTCTGGGGTCTGACACTCTACAGTGTCAGAGGTCTTTTGTACTCACACTATGAGGGTCCCTGTCTGTCGGCCTGTGTAGGTGGACCCTAAAATACAGGCGTATTTTTTACTTTGCTCCAAGAAAATAGAAATACCTTTAAAGCAGAGAGAGAGGGAGAAAACACTATGTCACAGCTGAGTAAACAGAAACAATAAAAAATGTCACCCGCTGACAGTGAGCGAGTGGCATGGTCGCAGTATGGGGGTATTCACTCTCCGTACAGGAAGGCCGCACTGCTGGTTATATTTCTCCTACATAAGCATCTCATTGTTATCACTAGGGACGAGCAACGTTATCCATTATAGAGGAGATCAGCCGCCATTGTGACATGGGGAACATCACTCCAGAACAGGGATGAATACAATTCACAAGCCACGGTACACAGTTCTGCAGAGCGTCTCCCCACGCCCCAAGAGCCAGGACCTGCAGAGCATTGCGTCACTCCGGTTTTATTTCTGGAATGCGACATCAAAGTGTTCGAAGTGTGCAAACTTGTGTGCATAGCATTGCACCACGGCCTGCTTGTGTCGCAACCCTCTGCGTCATTGAGCGCTCCCTTCCCCCTGCCGAAGTATTCCGCCTAAAATTCTAGGGTACTTCATGGCGACAAGTGCTACCTGTTCTTAGAGAGATGGCCTGTAGGATATTCTACTCAATCGGAGGAGGGAGGGAATAGTCACCATCAAGTACATTACACAATACAGTAGAGAACCTCTCTTCTGTTACTTACCCTGTATTTCTTCTCCACAGCCTCTGAGTGAAGGTCGTCTAGGTGAACCACAATGGCCGTGTTACGACAACTGCAGCTCCTTCTATGGAAGAACTACGTCCTACAGGTAAAATATAAGGTCATCATGGGGTGGGGTGGGGATATATGTGAGACAGTGCCCATTACAAGGTATGGTATAAAATTGCTGCAGTACACAGATAAGTTCCTTTACATTTGTTTTCTTCCTAAGGCTATGTTCACAATACATATATTTTCATAAAACTACGTCCGTTGTTGCGAATTATACAAAAATATACGTTACCTTGCCATCTATGGAATCTCTAGCGGCGCCACAAACAACTGACATGTCAGTTTTCTGCGATCGCTATTCATTGAAAAGCGGCCGCAGAAAAACCTGTCAGTGCACACAACGGAGCGTGCGGCTCCGGCTGCCTGCTCCATCGTGTGCAGTGGAGAGTTCTGATGTGGGCGCGCACGGATGCAGTATCAGCTGGGATTATCTTTTCTGAGACCGGCCGCTCCGTGACGGCCAGTCTCATACGTTGTATAAACATAGCCTAATTCTGGATGCACAGAGCAATGCCTTTTCCTTAAAGTGTATATCAAAGCTCTTTTCTATCTGTTCTCTCCCCTCAGAAACGCCAGGTCCTGGTGACAGTGATTGAATTGGCGCTGCCGCTCCTGTTTTCCGTTATCCTTATTGCGTTGAGGCATAGGGTTGAGTCTGAGAACCACCCCAATGCTACCATATACCCCAACATGGACTTTCTCTCCTTGCCCAGTGTCTTTCGGAATATGGAACCTTGGGAGATAGCCTATGTTCCATCTGATAGCAAGGCCGTGCAGGAGATTGTGCGAACAGTGGAGAAGAAGCTGGATATTCAAATCAAAGGTAAATGCAACCAAGTCCTGTTGGTCCCATTTCTGTAAGTCCGTGTTTTCCAATGTATGGCTTTCTTGCTGTTGCAAAACTACAACCCTCAGCATACCTAAAAAGCTGGAGACCCACAGGTTGGGATATACTTGATGAGATTTATGAAGACACTTTATATGTCATTTTTAAAGGGGAACTGTTTTTCTTTCAAGTCAACTGGTGTCAGAAAGTTATATAGATTTGTCATTTACTTATTTCTCAAGTCTATTTCTCAGTACTTACCAGCTGATGTATGTCCTGTAGGAAGGGGTGTATTCTTTCCAGTCTGACACAGTGCTCTCTGCTGCCACCTCTGTCCATGTCAGGAACTGTCCAGAGCAGGAGAGGTTTTCTATGGGGATTTGCTGCTGCTGTGGACATTTCCTGACATGGACAGAGGTGGCAGCAGAGAGCACTGTGTCAGACTGGGAGAAAGCACTTCGTTCCCATTTTTCCCTGCTTGTTTTAGCAGTCTGTTAGGATCTGAACACCCAGATCAAAACTTTTGACAAGTCTCCTCTCACCTGCCAATCTCCATATGATGAATTAGGTCTCCGTCATATAATCTACACGCGTTCAGTCTTTTAGGCTGAACACACAGGACTCTTGCATTATCCCATGTCTGACTCTCGCCTTTGTCCGCAGCCCGGGGGTTTCCCACAGAAGAAAATTTTGAGAAGTTTATAAGACATGACAACCAGTCGGGCCAAGTGCTAGCAGCCATAGTCTTTGACCATACCTTCAATAACAGCGATGATCCATTACCGCTACAGGTAAGGAGGATCCAGTCATGGAGGATATGGGAGAGATTTAGGGAGGGGTACACAGGGATACAAGTCATGCAAGAGTGTAAGAACAATTGTGTGGTGGCCAAAATGTAATCTCAAAAAATAAAAAAAATTCTAATGGAATCTAATACACAGAATCAACTAAGTCTTCCTTTTCTATGTGGCTTGGCACAGGTCCGCTACAAGCTGCGGTTTAAGTACAGTCCTCGCAACGTTCCGATCAGTGAGCAGTCTGCACTGAACCCAAATGTGGACCGCAACTGGCACACAAGATACTTATATCCACTCTTCCAGCTCCCGGGGCCTCGTGAGCGGACTGATATAACTGGAGGCACACCAGGTAAGCTTGGGGCTCAGGACTCTGTGTGGCCGTATTTCCACAGGTTTAAAGCGTACCTATTATTTCATGCTGGCGGCAGGATGCACTGTGACAACCCTGCCAGTGTGCTGTAGGTTCAGGCGTGCCAGAGATGGAATTCTTCTTGGGGTGGGAAGGTGAAAGGTACTAGCATTGGGCCTACTTGCCAAACTGTTCGGGATCATCAACAACCTCTGAACCAGAACGCTCTGCATTTGACTCCCAGTGGCTTGAGAAGTTGGTTGCGGCCCTAGGGAGTCCTGGAAAACATGGATATGTTTTCCTGGCACTCTTGAGACAGTGGGAACCTACAACTGGACAACCCCTTTTAAGGACCACATCATAGGGTCACTGATGGAGCCTTCTACCACCAACTACTTAGGTACTTAGGGCTGGGGTTAAAGGGGTATTCTCATCTCATTCATTTATCTCTTATGCACAGAAAAGGGAAGAACAAAGTGATTGTTGGGGGCCTGACTGCTGGGATCAGGAACAGGATCATACGTAGCATAGATCGTACTAGCTGTGTGCACAGAATTACTTGAATGGTTGAGGAGACCTTGAATAGTAGCCTCTAACTCAGACGTTAGCCTAACATCTTTAGGGTATAAACCCACACACCGTATACGCAGCGTATTTACTGTTGCGATACGCAGCAAATACGCAGCAGATTAGATCTAAACAACTGAACACAGCATCAAATCTGCACCATCAAATCTGCTGCAGATCTGCTGCGTATACGGTGTGTGTGTTTGTACCCTTAATTAATATATATATATAGGTTTTAAGTAACGATGGGAGGGAGGCGCAGCCAGCTGTATGGTTGCCAAAGCCGGAAGCTTCTCCAACAAGATTACTAGTAATAAAAGATAAGCTTGTGTCATTGTAGCAGCCAGTTCTATGCATCTGCCCTCAGCCTGTACTAGCCATTCAGGACATACTTGTTAGTTATATGGGGAGAGATTTATCAAACATGGTGTAAAGTAAAACTGGCTCAGTTGCCTCTAGCAACCAATCAGATTCCACCTTTCATTCCTCACAGACTCTTTGGGAAATGAAAAGTGGAATCTGATTGGTTGCTAGGGGCGACTGAGCCAGTTTCACTTTACAGCATGTTTGATAAATCTCCCCCATGGTGTCTAAGCTCTGCCTGAGGTAGGAAATGCACAGAAATTGAGCTCTGGTCACTTGACTGCTTTGTACTTAGCCTTAATGTTATTTTATCCACCCAGGATACTACAGAGAGTGCTTTCTGGCAGTGCAGCACCATGTGGACCGGGCCATCATTCACTACCATGCCAACGAAACAGGACGGGCCCTTCTGGAAAACATTGATGTCTCCATCCGACGGTTTCCCTTCCCGTCCTACGTCAATGACCTCTTCATCCTGGCTATCCAGAACCAGCTTCCTCTGCTGCTTATGCTCAGCTTCACCTACACCTCCCTGAGCATCGTGCGAGCCCTGGTCCTGGAGAAAGAGCGGAAGCTGAAGGTGAGGACAGCGGTCACATGGCGGTGGATTATTTTGGAATATGATGAGGATTATTTATCATAGCTCATTGACTGACATATACATGACTTATGTTACAGGAATACATGCGTGTGATGGGACTGAAGTCCTGGCTTCACTCTACTGCCTGGTTCATCCATTTTTTCCTATTACTTTTTGTGTCCATCTTTTTCGTCACTTTACTTCTGTGTATTCAGGTCAGTAAAACTTAAGTTTAGTTCAGAGCAATGTATATCTGCTCAGTGTAAATTTGTGGGGCCATCAGACCCCAACAGATTTAAACTTTTGACATGAGTTTATAATATTTCAAAACTTTTTTTTTTTTTTTTAAGTGACATGTACACTTTAATGTAGGTGATAAGTTTGATCTCTGCGATCTTTAGGTGATAGCAAATTACTGGAATCATATGATGAACCTGCCCCTTTAATTCCGCCTTAAAGTGTCACTGTCATTTCATTTCTGTTGCAGAAATCAATAGTACAGGCGATTTTAAGAAACTTTGTAATTGGGTTTATTAGGCAAATATGTTATTATCTGCATTCAAAAAGCCTTTCCCCAGGTCCCTTCCCCTCCTCTCTCATTTACTGCTCATTACTAGGAAATCTTGACTTTTTTACACAGTTTTGCCCTGTGTAACCTATGGAGAGGGGAGGGGGAGGAAGGAGATTAGTCGGCAGCAGAGAACAAAGGATTACACAGCAGGAACTGTGTGAAAGCCAGTATTCATAGAGGTCAGTGCTGACCCCAGAGTAGATAGCCCAGTGAGGTGCCTCATCTCCCTCCATGGGACAGGGGGGAGAGCTTCAAACTGCTTTTTCATGATAAAAATTCATTTTTCGGCTAATAAACCCAATTACAAAGTTTCTTAAAATCGCCTGTACTATTGATTTCTGCAAAAAAGATTTAAACGACATTGACTCGTTAAAGATAGAAACATTGTGATGCATTGTGCACATTGTCTATACTTTGATTAGAATTAATCCTGGACATCCTTACACCCTGATGATCATTCAGCCAACAGTTATCTCTCCCGTCCTCACCATACACAGGAACCTTTGGCACAGCTGAACATTGCTGTGTCTGTATGGGGAACAGTAAGCCACAGCCAGAAGTGCTCTGGCTGCAGCTTATCTCTCCCAGAACAAAGGGGTCAGGCACTGAATCTTCATCACACCCAACCCGTCTCCACTAACATTATATGTCGTCAGGTATGGTCAACAGAAGTATAAAGTGTATGGGGACCTCGAGCGGCTGCCCATTGTCTTTCATTGCTGGGTGGCTAATGAATGACTTTCCATTTCCTTTCAGGCCAGTGAGCAGGGAGCAGTACTCACTCGAAGTGACCCCACTGTGGTCTTTGTCTATCTTCTGATTTTTGCCATTTCCACCATCTCCTTCAGTTTTATGATCAGCAGCTTTTTCTCACGAGGTAGGAATGCAGTCATAGTGCGTCCCTATAACTATAACCAGGCATGCTGGGAGTTGTAGTTTTGCAACAGCAGGAGGGCCTGTAAGGTGAAAATACATGATCTTTTTATTCCCTACAGCAAATGTGGCAGCGGCCGCCGGTGGGTTCCTGTATTTCTTCTCCTACATCCCCTACTTTTTCATCTCCCCCCGATACGACAGGATAACTCATAGCGAGAAGCTGACATCTTGTCTCATTTCCAATGTGGGCATGGCCATGGGTGCACAACTGATCGGAATGTTTGAGGGGAAAGGTGAGTGTGAACCAATGTATCCTTATTCTCTGTTACTTGTCTCTCGATGAAGCAGCCAGTTTAGAGAAGTCTTATGTTATTTGTTCCTCTTTAGGTACGGGAGCTCAGTGGTCAAATTTGCTAACCCCAGTCAGCGTGGATGACAACTTCACTCTGGGTCAGGTGATGGGAATGCTGCTGCTGGATTCTGTGCTGTACTCCGTCATTGGGTGGTATGTGGAGTCTATCATGCCAGGAGACTATGGAGTTCCCCAGCCCTGGTACTTCTGCTTTCTGGTAAGAACCATTTTTACAGCTTAACCACTTTCAGCTAAGCCATCAGTTCTTTACCCCTAACATTGGAGCATTAAAGTGATGAAGAAAATCTATTGTGAGCATTGATCCAGTGTGTCCGCATTGCTTAGACATGATTTTTTTTATGGGTCTCTTTGCAGCCTTCGTATTGGTGCGGAACTCCTAGAGATGCAGAATTTGTGGAGAAGGAAGATGATGAAGATCCTGAAAAAGCTTTAAGGGGGGAGTATTTGGAAGAAGAACCCGCAGACCTTGTCCCAGGCATCCGTATTAAACACTTAACAAAGGTGAAGCTCTAGCAAATGTCCACTAGATGTCACTGTGTTACCCTTTATTGTAGCTCTGATACTACCATGAAAACCTCTGACATGGCACTATGACACATCATAAGTCTATAAAACACAAAGCTGAGACCCCCTACCGACATGGAGAATGAGCAACGAGCAGTGTGCGGCAGTGAGCTTCACGTCCCCAGTGTCAGTCATCTCTGTCCAGCAACCCCATAGACTTATAATGGAGCCTCCTGTGAGACAGAGTGACATTCATTACTATGGGCTTCTCTTGGCAAAGTATTAATGTAGACACTGTTCTACTGCATTTCTAATAAAACTATTTGTGCTTAATTCCTAATACAATCAACCGTAATAGCCTGACTATGATATAGCGGCCCTATCACTTTGTTCTTCGCTCCTCAGGCATTCCGTGTGAACGGTAAGAGACGCGTTGCTGTACGGGATCTCACACTTAACATGTATGAAGGACAGATTACTGTACTACTGGGGCACAATGGAGCTGGCAAGAGTACCACCTTATCTATGCTGACAGGTATGTGATGTGATACACTGCAGGGGATAGATAGATAGATCTATTGTTGTTTTTTTATTTTTATTATTATATATATTCTTTTTCAAGTCTTCATTTTCTTTAAAACCAATGAAAGGCAATCTGATAATATTCATTATATAAAGGAAACCCATCCTCACATTCATGCTGCCTGAACCATGCATCATCTCCCAGCGGCAGCTTCTTCCCATTCCACAAGACATGATTGATATATCTCTCCCTGTTTGGGTATAGGGAGAGATCTATTAAAGGAGAAGTCCAGCGAAAATTTTTATTAAAGTATTGTATTGCCCCCCAAAAGTTATACAAATCACCAATATAGACTTATTACAGGAAATGCTTATAAAGTGCTTTTTTTTCCCTGCACTTACTACTGCATCAAGGCTTCACTTACTGGATAACATGGTGATATCTCTTCCTGGATAACATGGTGATGTCTCTTCCTGGATAACATGGTGATGTCTCTTCCTGGATAACATGGTGATGTCACTTCCTGGATAACATGGTGATGTCACGACTAGAGATGAGCGAACCTGGAGCATGCTCGAGTCAATCCGAACCCGAACTTTCGGTATTTGATTAGCGGTGGCTGCTGAAGTTGGATAAAGCCCTAAGGCTATGTGGAAAACATGGATATAGTCATTGGCTGTATCCATGTTTTCCAGACAACCTTAGAGCTTTATCCAACTTCAGCAGCCCCAGCTAATCAAATGCCGAACGTTCAGGTTCGGATGGACCCAAAGCTGAACCCGGTTCGCTCATCTCTAGTCAAGACCCAACTCCCAGAGCTGTGCGGGGGGGGGGCTGCTGGAGAGGATGATGGCAGGGGGACACTGAGCCCTCACAGCTCTGGGAGTCGGGGCATGACATCACCATGTTATCCAGGAAGTGACATCACCATGTTATCCAGGAAGTGACATCGCCATGTTATCCAGGAAGTGAAGCCTTGATGCAGTAGTAAGTGCAGGAAAAAAAGCACTTTATGTGCATTTCCCGTAATAAGTGTATATTGGTAATTCTTTTAACTTTTCGGGGACAATACAATACTTTAATAAAAATTTTCTCCGGACTTCTCCTTTAAGGCCGATGGGCAGGAAGACGTCACTGGATATGGGTGACTTGTGGGTCAGGCAGTATAAAGGTGATGATCGGTTCCCTATAAACAATATTCTGATTTCCTTTGTCCTGATCATGTGATGTCACAGCCGCAAGGTTGTTATAGTGCAGTTATCAGAGATGACTTTGTTAGGAACCTTGCACTTATATGAAGCCGATGAGATCTATCCATAGAGTTCCAATAAGTTGCATAATTTTTTTCGCTATACATCCAGCTTTCCCAGACCTTCTAAATATAATATCTGTCAAGTTTTGAAGACATTAGGGATATCTCACTGAATGACTTGGAATACCAGACAGTGGCCATGTTTCTGAAGAAAAAAAAAAATCATGACTTTCTTAATCCCCAACAAGCTATTTGCTTTTCATCAGATGAAGTTGTTGTCTTGTTGTTTTTCAGGCCTTTTCCCTCCATCTTCTGGTGAATGCTACATCGGGGGGTATGAGATCTCTCGGGACACCGCTCTTATCAGACGCAATCTGGGACTTTGTCCCCAACACGATGTCTTATTCCAGGGTCTTACCGTGGAGGAGCACTTATATTTCTATGCAGCTGTAAGGGTCATATAAACCAATGAGCGTTTTGACGATAGTTTTTGTGTCTAACATGGGCTGACCCTTATGTCTGTGTCCAGCTGAAAGGTTGTCCCCGTTGGCGCTGCCCGGAGGAGGTGGAAAAGATTCTGGAAATCCTAAGAATTGAGGAGAAACGTAACGCTTTGAGCACTCAGTTGTCAGGAGGAACCTGCCGGAAGCTCTCCATTGGGATTGCCTTAATAGGAGGGTCCAAGGTAATAACTGTATGCAATGTAGCTGCGGTCCATAAGCCATATTGTATAGGTACCTGATCTGACTACAATGCTATACATTTCAGGTTGTTATGTTGGATGAACCTACCTCTGGAATGGACCCGGCCTCTCGCAGGGACACATGGGAGCTTTTACGGCAGCACAAACATGACCGCACTCTCCTTCTCACCACGCACTTCATGGACGAGGCCGATATTCTTGGAGATAGAGTGGCCATCCTTGCCCAGGGACAGCTGCAGTGTTGTGGGTCACCGCTCTTCCTCAAATGCAAATATGGTGAGGGAGAATTCTGTGAATAGGATAAGTCTGTCAATGGCCATAGTTCAGTGAACTTATTCTTTTATAGTATATCCATGGATAAATAAGCCACATATATGAACAGTCTTTCTACATATGCTTTGTTAAATCCTGTATGTATATTATGGCCCCGTTCACACATTCTGTAGCTACAGTGCTTTAACACAAAGTTCTCTGACAGATCATTGAAGCCAAAGCCAGGAACAGACTATAAACAGAGAACAGCTCATTTAGGAAAGACTGAGATTTCATCTCTCGTCAAATCCATTCCTGGCCTTGGTCTCAAAAATCTGTCAGATAATCTGTGTTTAATTTAAAGAAGGTATCCAGCGCTACAAAAACACAGCCTTTCTTCCAGAGACAGCACCGCTCTTGTCTTTAGTTTTTTTTTTTTTTTGGCGCGGGGGGGGGGGGGGGGGGGGTTGCTTTGTTCCTTTGAAGTGAATAGGGCTTAATTGCAAACCGCACCTGAACTGGAGACAAGAGTGGTGCTGTCTCTGGTAGAAAGTGGCCATGTTTTTGTAACATTGGATAACCCCTTTTAAGTGACACTGTCACCCCCTTTTTGCATTCCGACTTCTCTACACAGCTGTAAAGGGTAAATTTAGCAGTTTTCATACCTTATTTTACATCAGGCTGGCCTAAAGGTCTAGGCCCCACCCCCTCTAGGTCGGCCCATACCAATGGGCGTCGAGGCGGCCTATGTTCCGATGCCGTCCTGGAGGGGTGGGAGCCAACGGTGGCGCTGTGGGCAGGGCTAAGTGGCGATGTTGCCATGAAGCCCTGCCCACGTAGCACAATCTGCAGTTGATAAAAGATCACTTTTTACTTGAACAAGCACCATGACGTATGATATAAAATATGGTATGAAAACTGCAAAATTTACCCATTACACCTGTGTAGAGAAGTCAGAATGCAAAAAGGGGGTGACAGTGTCACTTTAAGTTTTGCAACTCTGTATAGCCCCATTCACTTGGGTGGGACTGGGTTGAATTTCCTATTAGTTCTGTGCAGGAGACTTCCATAGGGACTTTATTCTCCAGTTCTCCACTTTATTCTCCAGATTGAATGTTATGACATCCTAATCCTAAGGACAGGAATAACCCTTTAAGGGGATATTCTGTGTTAAAATAAGTGCTGCTGAAGGTAGCAAGGCTCTGTCCTTGTAAATCTTAAGCAGTTTCATAAAGAATCAAGACAGGAGCAGCATGTATATGCGAGTCCATTCATAAGAAAGACTAATGGCCCTATTATGTAGATCGCCTGGGGATCCCAGCTGTTAGATCCTCTGCCATCTTACCAAAAACCTCTTTATAGATACCTGGTTATTGTCAGAATCTATGGACTACAAGCCTCTCCCTCACCAATACACCCTAGGTCTAGTATATAATCCTGTCTGTACGTGTATTAGTAACGCCTGATCTATGCCGGGTCACTAACTAGTCGCACATCCTACTTTCCTGTCCTGGCTTTCTGCAGGTGCTGGGTACCATATGGTGATGGTGAAGCAGCCGCACTGCCAAGTGGAAGAAATCACAGACCTCATTACCAGCTATGTCCCCCATGCCACTATGGAGAGTAATGCCGGGGCAGAACTATCCTACATCTTGCCCAAAGAAAGTACCCACAGGTAAGATTAATATAAATGACACTAAGCACCCATCATTTCTGTGCATATGACATCTAATAAATGTGAGGGGCAGCATAGTACCAAATACCCTGACCTCTTGTTCTTGCTTTAGCGATTGGATGAGTTCTCAACCCCTTTCTCCTCTTCTCGCCCATCTTCCTTAGGTTTGAGCCACTGTTCTCTGAGCTGGAGCTTCGTCGGGATGAGTTGGGTATCGCCAGTTATGGAGCGTCGGTCACCACTATGGAGGAAGTCTTCCTAAGGTGAGGGATACTTTTTCCTAATAGTAATGCAGTGTTCCCCAGCGACATTAGAGCAGCAGATTGGGGAACACTCCATTAGTATTATGGAAAGTCGTAGTTTTGCACAGGTTGGAGAACACTAATGTCTCCTCGTACAGTGGTTCCTGTCCTGTCCTGTAATAGATCTGATTCGACTTGTTCTACATCGTAGGGTTGGGAAATTGGTAGACAGCAGTTTGGATATACAAGCAATACAGCTACCTGCTCTCCAGTATCAGCATGAGCGACGGGCAAATGACTGGTCTGCAGAGGAGTCCTGTTCTATGAGTGACTGCACCGAAGACAGCGGGGTCCTGATCACTGAGGACTGCTCCAACGTCAAGCTTAATGGAGGGGTAAGCAAACAGAAGCATTCGTACAACGCATTACTTACTAGGGTGCTTAAAGGGGTTATCCTGCGAAAATCTTGTCCATGTCAGGAACTGTCCAGAGCAGTAGCAAATCCCTATAGAAAACTTTCCTGCTCTGGACAGTTCCTGACATGGACAGAGGTGGCAGCAGAGATCACTGTGTCAGACTGAAAAGAAAACAGCATTTCCTGCAGAACATACAGAAGCTGATAAGTACTTTAAATAGAAGTAAATTACAAATCTATATAACTTTCTAAAACCATTTGATTTGAAAAAAAAAAAAGATTTTTGCTGGACAACCCCTTTAAAAAGAGGCCAAAGTTCTCTTATATGTGAGAAAGCAAAGTATAAAGTACATATGATGTTACTTCTCCTTGCTATCCTAAAAAATTCATGTTCGTAAGATGCAGGGGAAAGATAAAAGGGAGTATGGCCGCAGGACCAGACTACACAGGGTTTGTTTGTAGTCTGTCACCATGGAGACACACTGCTCATATGGAGACAATTTTGCTTCCAAATTTTAAAGGAGAAGTCTGGCCAAAATAAAAAAAAAAAACCATGGCTAGATGGGAGTTGCGGGAATATAATAATGAATCTACACTTACCTGTCCCTGTGCCGCAGCAGTACTGCATCATCGCTTACAACGTCCGGCTCTGGAATGCCCGCTCAGCCAATCAGTGACTGGCTAAGCGGGCCCTTCCTGCTGGGTCATGACGACATCGGAACTCGGAAGAAGCTGGAGCCTGGTGGCGTGACGGGTTATCCGTATAGATGCTTTTTTTTTTTTTATGTTCCCCCACCCTGCTGCTGTCACAGGATTTTCTATTTTACCCGAAGTTCTCCTTTAACTACATTTATATTAATGTCTTTATGTACTGAGCTGTGTATATAAGATGTTGCACACTTGAAATCATCATGTAAATGACACCTTTTTATTCTCCTTTCCCTCCCAGTGTTCCCTGTGGTGTCAGCAGTTCTATGCCCTATTTGTAAAGCGAGCCTCTTATAGCTGGAGGAACTGGAAGATCGTGGTGGGGCAGTTCTTAGTTCCCTTGGTGTTCACCACATTGGCCCTGGTTGTAGGAAAAACATTCCCTGGACCTCAAGACTCCCCACCGCTGGAGCTGAGCCTGTCACCATACGGACATACAGCAGTGCCCTACTCGCTGCCTCCTAATGCCTCTCTCCTACTGCAGACCCTGGCAGAGAACTTCAGAGACCAGCTGGATGAGAAGCACGCTGAGCCCCAGGAAGTGATAGGTATGTTGTGGAATGACAGGGGTTAGAATTGGCAGCTTTTGGCACTATAACGTACACTGTTATCTGTATTTTTATTTTTATTTTGGACCTGTTCTTCCCAATGTGATAGACTACTATAATTCTAGGGCAGGGGTAGAGTACCTTGGCTCTCCAGCTGTTGAAAAAGTACAACTTCCATTATGCCTGGACAGGCAAAGCTAAAGCTCTATACCAGGCATGATAGGAAGTTGTACCCTGTTCTAAGGTATGCCTAAAGGCCCTATTCCACAGGCCGACTGACGGGAGCAAACGAGCGCTATTAGTGGCTGTTTGCTCCTCGTTCCCCGCTCACTGCTGCCACTATTCCACGCTGGAGCAGCGAGCGCATGAGTCTGGTGGGGGCTGCCCGAGGGATCGCTGATTGTCCGGGCAGCCCATAGGATACAGCAGCGTCTGCTGCCGCCGCTCCTATTCCGCAAAGCAACTGTTCAACTGCAACAATCAGCCAATATGAACGATGTCGGCTGATCGTTGCTGTCAATTCCACGGGACTATTATCGTTTGTAACGTCCGATATCGTCCAAATACGGCCAATTATCGTTCCGTGGAATAGGGCCTTAATTCTGTTTTATTGTACTACCTGCAGTACCACTTTTCACTACTGGGTTAGGTTGAACACTTAATATGTTGGTGTAATAACATATGTTGATCATGAGGGTTTAGATCAGGCATGGGGAACCTGTGGCCCTCCAGCTGTTGCAAAACTACAATTCCTATGATGCCTGGACAGCCAAAGCTTCGCCTTGGCTGTCCAGGCATGATGGGACTTGTAGTTTTGCAACAGCTGGAGTGCCGAAGGTTCCCCATCCTTGGTTTAGATGCTGGATCCTTGTAGATCAGTTCACTGATGCTTTATGAAAGCGGGTTGTCTTGGGTGATCAGTCCCTTGAAAGAATTACATGATATGAAAAGTTCTTTTTATCAAGTCGGGGCTGGGATGTTCAGATCTCTGCCAATCACTAGATCTCCCCAGCCTCCAGTCTTCCCTCCATACAGGAAATGAGGTCAATAGTATTTCTATGGACCCTGCCTCAAGATAAATAGAACAGAAAGCTGAGGAGAGAAGTGCAGAGCTTAGTGCTTCTCCTAGCTCTATCTACCAACCAGCGGGGGCCTAAATACCCTGACTTTGTGACATGTAACAGTGACATTTTAAGTAATAATTGTTACTTAAGGAAGCTGTAGTATAGGATAACTCCAGGATAACTCATTATTTGACTCTCTTATATCTCTGTGATGGATACTACATAGTCAGTCCGCAGACCACTGCCATATCTCTCTGTTTGGCCCCAGGTGACCTCGATGACTACCTTCTGGCTAAGGCCACCGTGGAGGGTGCCCTGTTTGCTGAACACTGCTTGTGTGCCGCAGAGATCCTAAGCGTTGGCACACGTTACAACATCACCGCTCGCTTCAATAACCAGCCCTATCACACCGTAGCTGTTGCCCTGTCACTGGCTGATAACACTCTGTTCAGACTGGTGGCTGGCGCCAATGCTTCTATTTCAGTGACAAACTACCCGCAACCACGAAACACCACCGAGACCGCTAGGGATCAGCTTCTGGAGTAAGATGTCTTTTATTTCATTTACTTTTCAAAAAATTATAGATTGCCCTCAGTCTAACACTTTACACAGGTGATCCCCCTCCTTCCCTTACCTTAGACCTAAATCCACAGCACTTCACCTTTCTACAGGTTGTAAGCGGTATTGCAGCCCAGTCCTAGTCACTTAAATCAGGGGTAGGGAACCTCTGCCCTCCAGCTGTTGCAAAACTACAACTCCCATCATGCCTGGACAGCCAAAGCTTTAGCTTTGGCTGTCCATGCATGATGGGAGTTGTAGTTTTGCAACAGCTGGAGAGCCAAGGTTCTCTACCCCTGACTTAATGCTGAGCTGCAATATAGCTCCTAACCTGTAGGCAAGTGCGGTGCTGCTTTTTATCAACACTGCAAATATAAAATATAACATGCGCTATGTGGTAACGGACCACTAGGGGGAGCTAACTGCATTATGGACATTTACAGCTAGCTGTGTAGAGCTGCATGTTGTGAACGTCCCCTAGTGGCGGCTGCAGGTATCTACTGTTACACTGTGAGATGTATAATGAGTCATATAGAAAAGCTTTCTTTTAAGATATACATAATAAATTCTTTTGTTTTCTTCTACAGAGGTCAGACAGGATTTGCCATCGCCATTAATCTTCTGTATGGTATGGCCTCTCTGGCCAGCACATTCTCCCTGTTGCTAGTCGGGGAGAGGGCAGTGAAGTCGAAGCACGTGCAGTTTGTGAGCGGAGCGTCGTCCTTTAGTTACTGGCTGTCAGCACTCACCTGGGATCTGCTAAACTTCCTAATACCGTGTGCGCTCATGCTGGTAAGTGACTGACCTATTGTCTTCATTTCCTCTTCAATCTTACAGATTTCTTTAGTCGTTTTCACTGAAAACTTAAAAGTGATTGTGCGCCATTTATCATCTGGCATTTTAAGGGCCAAAATTATATTCTGCATAATATGTACAAAGTCATCAATTACCTAATGCAGAGCTTCAGACCTTCATAGATTTCCTTCAATCTTCCATGTTAACAAGTTAGGGCCCGTTTACACTGCAGAAAACAGGTGTAAATCCGAGCGGAATCCCCACCTCGGACTCCGCTTGGAATTCCGCCTGCCTCAATGTTAAATATAGGGCGCCTCTACTCTCTGCGGCTCTCTGCTGAACAAATTGACATGTCAAGGTTTCCCACTGAAAACTAACTTTTTCCCTATCAAGTGAGAGATTGTGGTGGTCTGACCTCTGTACCCCTTGGCGATCTCCAGATTGGCCCTCGGCTCCTTTGTTTTGAATACAGCTGCGGGTTGGTACGTGACCTGCGGCTCTATTCATTCTCTATGGAGCCGCTAGAGAGAGCTGAGTACAGTACTTGGTTCTTTCCAGCAGCTCCAAAGAGAATTGATAGAGCTGTGGGCTCGGCATGGAGTCAAAACAAGGGAGCTGGGGGCAAATCTGGAGATTGGCAGGAGGTTTGGAGGTCAGTCATTTAAAAAATCCTTTTTGATTGGTAAGGGTCTGGATGCTTTAACCCCCACTGATCAATAGAAGTGCTTCCCTGTCTCTCTCCTCGCTGCAGGATACGAGCTCCATAGACCTCCTATAGAATCTGCCCCCGCCCTGTCCTCCTCATATAGACTTCTTACCTCTATGTTTTTCCTTATACCTACAGGTGGTGTTCCAGGCCTTTGGAGTGCGTGCGTATACGGATGATCACCACCTGGTGGACGTGATGCTGATGTTACTCCTGTACGGCTGGGCCGTTATTCCTCTTATGTACCTATTCAGCTTTCTCTTCACCTCCACTGCCACTGCATACACCCGGCTCACTATCTTCAATATTCTGTCAGGCACTGCCAGCTTCTTATCGGTCACTATCATGAGCATTCCAGGTAAGAGCAGAGACTTTCTCATCATGTTCTTGGTAGATAACATTATTTCCAGCCATTCATCTCAGGCTCTCCAGCTGTTGTAAAACTACAATTCCCATCATGCCTGGACAGCCAAAGCTATGGCCTGAGTTTGACACCTATGTTGTAGACAATGCAGAACATTCTGATATAATAGGACAGTATTTATTTGCAGCCAATCACAGTCTTGCATATTGGTTGGAGTATTTTTTGGAGAAGTTTAAACTGCACTGTGACTGAGTTTCCCCAAAAGCACAACCTCTGCCCATAGGCCCCATGTGATGTTATAGAGAGGGTCCGTTGCTTGGTGTCCTCTTTCTTAGGCTGAGCAGAGAATCTATGGCAGGCCCAAGGTGACAATATAATTTATGGTTGGCCATTGAGTTCACTAAGAGTTATACTGATCGGCTGCTCATATACTGATCGGCTGCTCACCAGAGTGACTTACCTTTTGAGGAGGTTTTTGAATGTTTTTGCTTTCCCCCCTTTTACCTGACTTTCTGTTTTTCGCCAGCCCTGGGCTTGGTGGACCTCTCTCGCACCCTGGACCTTGTTTTTTTGGTGCTCCCCAATTATTGCATGGGACGATCATTCAGCGACTTCTACCAAAACTACCACTTCCTGGAATTCTGCACATCATTTTTACCGCTCTCTGATATTGTCTGCCAGAAACTGAGTAAGTAACTTGCAGCTGTCTGTCGTCAAGACTAATCATTGTCAGAGTCAGGTAGGAGTGATGTCAATGTGCTGCCACCTACAGCTGGTGTCTGTGGAGGGGCTGTTTATAATCTTACGGTTTTATTTTAATTGGCCTTTTTTTTTGTCACTTTAAAAACTTTTGACACGTTACATAGACATGTCTAAAGTTTTGATCAGCCAGGGTCTGGGTGTTCAGACTCCTTTGATTGTTGGGTAGAGTTGCTGTGCACAAGTTACAGGAACAGTCTCTAGTTTTTACAGCTCCCATTCAAGTTAACCGGGGAGACAAAAATGCCTGCACTAAAAATCTTTCATAGGATCTGAACCAAATTGTGTTTTATATATTGCTGCCCTTATATACAACATAATAAGCAGTCTGTTCTGACCTTACCATGCTCCCCTGAGGTCTCCAGGTCCCCTACTGAATGCTCCCACCGCCACTTCCAAAATGACTTGGTCTTTGCAGTGACAGCCTGCTCAGCCAATCACTGGCCGCTGCGCTGTCCTGTGTCTGTCAGTGATTGGCTGAGCAGGCTGTTACTGGCGAGACCAGTTCTTCTGAAAAGTGGCGGCGGGAGTATTCAGTAGGGGACCTGGAGACACCGCAGGAGGACCCCAGGGAGCATTTTGTGGTCAGAATAGGCTGTTTTTATGTTGTATATAATAGGGCAGCAATAACACCCATTGACACTTATAGTGGTGGCATTCTCAGGCATGTTGAAAGCCGCTAAGTGCCGCAGCCTTCTCTCCC